>NC_140271.1:1882899-1918508 GCF_964030765.1 Micromesistius poutassou | reverse complement strand
TTTCCAACGCAAGGCAACAGTAGCTCTGCTGAGCCGGGCAGGAAAACAAGAGGTCTGGTGGCCAGAGGGGGCGGTCAGGCCTGAGGAGGACTGCAGTGTTCTGGGTCCAGACAGCACTGAAGACCAACACACACACACACACACACACACACACACACAACCAGAAAAACGGTCCTCCCTCCCCGCCACCCACACACAGACATGCATCACACAGGTTCAAGAATGAGACCCCCCCCCCCCCCTGGCGAATATGTGAAGGTTAAACTGTGATGTCTTACACGGTTCCCACCTTACCTCTAGTGTTTTTGTGTCGATCGATCCTGCTTGCACTGGGTCATTAATAAGATGCATGTACTATTATTGACTGTATGTGTGTATATGTGTGTGTGTGTCTGCCCCCCTCTTCCATCGAGAGCCACGCGAGCAGAGAGAAATAAGGTGAATTATTGTCGACCACAAGCTCCATGTTCCTCTCTCTCAGCCAGCATCACTCTCACCCTTCTAGTGGCGCCTGGTTAATTTGAATCTAATTGACTGTGTTATATCTTCTGGAAAAGGAATAATTGATTTGAAATTGTAAATATACTTAGCTGAAGTACTGCCAGCAGGGCACACAATTTATGGAG
Source organism: Micromesistius poutassou (assembly GCF_964030765.1). Classification (NCBI taxonomy): domain Eukaryota; kingdom Metazoa; phylum Chordata; class Actinopteri; order Gadiformes; family Gadidae; genus Micromesistius; species Micromesistius poutassou. Next base: position 1,917,882 of record NC_140271.1, on the reverse strand, counting down.
GAGATCCCGGTAGAAATGTGGGGGGGCTTTCAGGCTGGCATCTGAGCCAACCTTTTAATCTCCTTATAGGAACATAATCGTCCCTCTACTCCCTCACCTCAGCTCACCTCGTCTCCTCCAAAGTCCATGCTCTGTCTCCACCCAACTTCATCTGTCGTCTCGGGGAGATTTCACTCATTCGCTGTGGATCATCAATCATTATTATCTCCTAATCTCCATAATCATCGGGGCTTATTCTCCCCCCGCCAGAAGAGCCGCACACATTGAGATGCAAAAGGGTATTTGTTCTGTTCTGTTCTGTTCGGTTTTCTTTTGTTTCTCATAGAACACGTCTAATTTCAGGCTACACTGACTCCATTGCAGAAGTCTTTTCGGCAGTCGTTCCCCTCTCTCTGGCTCAGGCTGGGTAGGCAGGTGTGTGTTTGGGAAATAGGAGTACAATTTGAGCTTAAAACCCAGGCTGAGAAGGTGGGATTAAAATAGGGTGCAGGCGAGGAGAAGGAGGTGGTGGAGCAGGAGGAGGAGGTAACAGGCGAGCAACAAGTCATTGGCATGAGTTTTTATCTTTCACATACTGCTTTGCATTCGATTAACGGCAGGTAGAAGAAAATAAAGAGAAATTTCCTTCTAATAGCTTGGGCTGCTTTAATGCAAAGGCTTGTAACACATGTAATATCCCCGCTCCCGAAACACTGTCACCACAAAGCAAGACAAACACTGGAGCACCACCAAATCAGTCATTTACATTACTCTCCGACAGCCAAACCCAACAAAATCATTTATAGAAGCCACTGTTCGTGCTGAATCCAGAAAAAGCCTCCTTCAGGTCCTCATAGAGATAAAATAGGTCCCTGAGGTTAAACTATGACAGCCCACTCTGTAGAAAACTATTGATACCGCTGTCTGTACAAACCCCAAGGCCGGATGGATCGATTTCAAGAGAGAGAGAGAGAGAGAGAGAGAGAGAGAGAGAGAGAGAGAGAGAGAGAGAGAGAGAGAGAGAGAGAGAGAGAGAGAGAGAGAGAATGTTTGGCAGATCAACCTATGCACTCAGTGGTCAGATTAAATGCACATTTGTCACTTCCTGTCTTGCACCACAGAAAGGATTGGAGGGACATATATTTAATGTGTGTGTGTGTGTGTGTGTGTGTGTTTGTGTGTGTCTGTGTCTGTGTGTGTACTTCTAGTACATAGACACCATTTTTTGTACCATAATGGACCATCAACCAATATGGTAATTCAGTAAGTCTGTCCAAGCCAGAAAATAAAATGATGGAGAAATGAAAGGATAGGAAGCAAAGAGAGAGATAAGATGGATAGGACCCAATCCGTGGTGCTTATGCTTACATAATATCAGACAATATCAGCGTCAGTTCGGGCGTGGCGCAATTAATGAATAAAGATCATAAACACGTCGGAAGAAAAAAACATTTATTCTGACAGATGTGCCCGAAGTTACTACTTTACAACCTAGTTGATGACCAACATTTAGAAAAACATGTAGACCTACTTTTAATTCAGCCTTGGGTGAATTCGAAGCGTAGTGTGTTGGACTGTTTTCAAAACGGGTCGGCTTTTAGATTAAAATAAGTAATGCTGTCTGTGAGTCTGTAGCAAATCCTACATCGTTATTGTTGTAGTATTCAACCATTAGCAAGGTGACACTGATTTGTTATTGATACCATAGATAGACTGTATAATATTACCGTTAGTGAATTGCATAGGGGTCGATGTGAGCTCATGAATATTCATGAGCAAATGCATACTGAATGGCTGTACAAGTGTTCTGAGACACGGCTGCGAACCGGCAACTTTCAAAAAAAGTAGTGCCGGTTTGGTGACGGTTTTGTGCCGTGCTGATGCTGTATCCAGTGGAATAGCCTACATTGACTATAATGGTTGTTCTGGTGGAAATTGCCCTTCACTCGACATTCCGAAAATATCTATCATGTTGGATAACCCCGATTTTGCGATCGGGTGCTCTTGGAGTTGATGAGATTCTATCTTAGAACACTACGGCAGATAGGATAATCTTGGCTGATTTTGGTCCCGATTCGGCTGCCATGGGAACGCCACCCCAATTCTCGTAAGGGGCAAATCGGGTACGATATCGGGACATTTCTCTTGTAGTGTGGGGGTGATCTTAAGTCATATTTTCAAGTTGTTCAGAAAACTGAACCATATATAGAGTATATTATACTCTATAGAGTATATTATACTCTATATATGGTTCCGTTTTTTTCTGTTTTCTGAACAACTTGAAAATATGACTTAGGCCATTACTTTAAGAGGGTGACGATATCGACTTTAAAATGGACAGGAAAAGTGAATAAATGGACAGACCAACGAGGGTTGGAGGTTGACAAGAGGAACCAAGGCATGGGAGAGAAAAAGTGCTGGAGGGGGAGAGAAAGAGACAGAGAAGGACAGCCAAATGAGAGCTATAGGGAGGAGTGGTTGTGGGTGTTAACTTGAGACTGCTAGACAGAGAGAGAGAGAGAGAGAGAGAGAGAGAGAGAGAGAGAGAGAGAGAGAGAGAGAGAGAGAGAGAGAAAGACTGAGAGAAAGACTGAAGACAGAGTGAGAAACTTCAAATACTACAAACTTGTAGAGTGCGGTGTAGCGGGTAAAGTTCTTCGCACAGAAACGGGGGGTGAGGCAGGGCTGCAGCCTGAGTCCAACGCTTTTCAACATCTTAAATGAGTTAGCGGTGCAGTTATAACAGTCTGCAACTCCTGGACTCAACCTTCAAAGCACAGAGGTCAAATTCCTCCTACTTGCAGATGACCTGGTGCTCCTGTCACCCTCTGAACAGGGCCTATACAGCAGCACCTCGACCTGCTAGCGAAATTCTGCCAGAACTGGGCCCTGACAGTAAACCAAACGAAAACTAAAATCAGGATTTTCCAAAAGAAGCCCAGATGTCAGGAAAACAAATACATGTTCACTCTAGGAAGCACCGTCCTAGAACACACAATGAAGTATACCTACCTTGGTCTGGACATTACTGCATCTGGAAGTTTCAGCATGGTTTCAGCAAGTTTCAGCAAATTTTACAACATAAACATACCTATCTCAATCTGGTGCAAATTATTCGACATATACATGGCTACACTACATGGGATAAGCATCCAATAGAGGCCCTGCATGCTGAATTCTGCCGGTCCATATTGAAAGTCCAAACAAAAACACCAAACAACGCATGTAGGGCAGAATTAGGTTGTTACCCATTGGCTATACCTATACAAAAACGAGCACTAAAATTCTGGATGCACTTAAAATCTAGTCCCAAGAATACACTTCATTTTGAAGCACAAGAAACCCAGGAACTGAACCCTGACAAGAGTCCCCTTTGACAGCTGGTAATGAAGCTAACTAACACACATCAAGCTCAATTTGTGTCAACAAAATAATTAATGAAGCAAAAGAAGACTATTTGGAACATTGGACAAACCAAACCTCAAACCAAAGTACAATGAATTCCTATCTGATCCTAAACAGAAATTACAAATTAGCAGACTATCTCCTCTCTGTCAGAGATGTGAAGCAGAGGCAAATCCTGACCAAGTACAGGCTCAGTGACCACAATCTGGCAGTGGAAACAGGCAGGCACAGAAAGACCTGGCTGCCCAGAGAACACAGAATATGTGGTCAATGTCTGGCAGAGAAGGTTGAGACAGAGGAGCACTTCCTTTTACATTATAAAAAATATGACATTTTAAGACAAATATACTTCACCAAATTACAAATCTATATTCCGGATTTTGCAGACATGGAGCATAAGGACAAAATTGCAATTCTTCTTGGTGAAGGTCCGTCTGCTGCCCTGGCAGCACAATATGTCCTGAAATGTCATAACCTGAGAGATTCAGTCTGACTTTGTTTATAACTTTGTTGGTGTGTAAAACACACATTTTCTTTATTTTCTATGACACTAACGTATATCCACATTGCTGATGTTGCTTAATTATTTGTAACCAATCTGTTATTTGTACAATTATTCTTGTTCAACTTGAATATTGCTATGGCAATACTGTACTCAAACAGTCATGCTAATAAAGCACTTTGAATTTGAATTTGAATTTGAGAAAGATTGAAAGACTCAAAAGTGATTATAAATATGAGGCGGTAGCAACCAACACAACTCAATGCAAACAGCAATCTCAAACTCCTAATGTGAAAATAACTAATGATCACTCAACTCAATATGGATGCAGACATGCATGTTTGCAGGTAGGTATAGGTATTTGTGTGTCTGTCTGTCTGTCTGTCTGTCTGTCTGTCAGGGATGCAAACAATGGTGATACTTCACACTTTTCTTTTTGTATTTAAATATCCACTGAATATCCATGTGGTATAAGTAAATCCACCTCATATGAAGCATTCTCATTTATATTAAGTACAGATATTGAATCATATTTATAAATATAATTGAAGGCAGGATCTGACCTCATCCGGTCCCTTCCTATTTCCATCACCTGAATAGAAGACTGAGGCGAAGGTGAAGACAATACAATGTTGAATAGTAGGACACGGGGACATACAGAGACAGACAGAGAGAGAAAGGGACAGAGAGAGAGTCATACGAGAAGGATCAAATCGAAAAAGGATAGTGTTGAGAGCTGAGAAACCTTGCAGGTCTGAACAGAGTGAGGTTGTTATCTTGTTACCCGGACCACGATGAAAGGAGGAAGAGGAGGAGGAGGAGGAGGAGGAGGAGGAGGAGGAGGAGGGTGTTATCTTGTTACATGGGCCACTGAAGAGGGGAGGAAGAGGAGGAGGAAGAGGAGGAGGAGGACGAAGAAGAAAGGGGCCAAAGGAAGACATGATGGCAAAGGTCCATTGGAGAGAGGAGGGAGGCGCAGCAGAGAAAACAAAGAGGGGGAAGGTGAAAAGAGGAAGGAGGATAGTTAAGTCAACTTATTTATATAGCAAATTTTAAACACAAGGCAGACTCAAATATGCTTCACATGTCATACAATACAATAAAACAGGATTTAAAAAAAACGCAAAAAAGAAAATAATCAAAAATAAGATTAAAAAAGATTTAAAATAATGCATGAAAGACATGATAGAATGACAGAGAGGGTTAGAAACTATAGAAAGATAGAAAGAGAAGGGAGGGACAGTGGGAGGGAGATAGAGAGGGAGAGGGATAGAGAGAGGGGGATTGAGAGAGTGATAGAGCGAGGAGGATGGAGAGAGGGATAGAGTGAGAGGGACATAAAGAGGGGTAATGATATAGAGAGATGGATAGAGAGAGATAGAGAGTGGGTTAAAATAGGGAGATATCGAGAGATGGAAAGAGCAAGGGGTCAGAAAGAGGAAAATAACTAAACAGTACGGGAACGGATAGAAAAAGGTATATAAAGGTAAAACAAGGGAATGTAAAATGTAGGACAGACAGGAGGAAGGAGCTAGGAGGATGGATGATGGACGATGGCGGCTGCGGGATGGCGGGTGGAGGATGAGGGCGTCATAAAGATCCCCGTCCCCAGCTGGCCCCTGGAGGAGAGGGAAATAAAAAGGCTCTTTCTAACGCCATCATCCCCCAAACTGCTGGATCTCACAGTCCGATGGGACGAAATCACTTCACCTGCCAGTGTGTGTGTGTGTGTGTGTGTGTGTGTGTGTGTGTGTGTGTGTGTGTGTGTGTGTGTGTGTGTGTGTGTGTTTCCTTAGTCTTTTGTATGCCATGCCTACCATTATTACACCCATACCCATTATCTCATGTCTGACAGCTACATAAGTACCCCATCAACCACCGTCTGTGTGTGAGTTTGTGTGTGTGTAGTGTGCTTGTGTGTGTGTAGTGTGTGTCTCTCTGTGTGTGTGTGTGTGTCTCTCTGTGTGTGTGTGTGTGTGTGTGTGTGTGTGTGTGTGTGTGTGTGTGTGTGTGTGTGTGTGTGTGTGTGTGTGTGTGTGTGTGTGTGTGTGTGTGTGTGTGTGTTTGTCTGTGTTTTGTGTCGAATTTGAAAGCAACTCCTATCAGAAAGAAATCAAGGAGAATGGAGAAGGTTCTAGATAGGATTAGTCTTACTCAAACTCTTCTCAACAGACAACCATTTCAACTACATACTATATCTATCGCTCCGCCTCCCTCTATCTCCCAACCTTTCCCCTCTGCCTCTCTCCTTCCCCTCCCTCATTGACCCTCTTCTTCTCCATCCCTGTTTCTCTTTCTCTCCCTACATCCTTTATCCCATCCATAGTGTCTTCTTCATCTCTGTCAGCTTGTTATGCTAAAAGCCTTGAAGAGGTTTTCATGGACAGACAAAATCAAACACACACACACACACACACGCACAAACCCACACATGCACACACTCCTCCTACTAAAAGTATTGATCACTGACTATCCTTCTCTGGTTACTATTATAGTACACACACACTCTATCACACACACACACACACACACACACACACACACACACACACACACACACACACACACACACACACACACACACACACACACACACACACACACACACACACACACACACAGTTGCAGTAGGGTCCAGTGGAGGGAAGTTGGCAGAGTTACAAATTATAAGTGATGGTTTAGAGCAGGCAAAGTAGTCAGCATGCATTCACTGTTTGTGTGTGTGTATGTATGCTTAGTTTTGGTGTGTTTTGTGTGTGAGTAATCGAGACCTATATGTGAATGCGTGTGTGTGGTAGGGGTATAGTTGGGTTCTGTGTTGTGTGAGTGTGTGTGTGTGTATGTGTTGTGTGTGTGTGTGTGTGTGTGTGTGTGTGTGTGTGTGTGTGTGTGTGTGTGTGTGTGTGTGTGTGTGTGTGTGTGTGTGTGTGTGTGTGTGTGGGGTCTAATTAGGTTTTGTGTGTGTGTGTGTGTGTGTGTGTGTGTGTGTGTGTGTGTGTGTGTGTGTGTGTGTGTGTGTGTGTGTGTGTGTGCGCTCACACAGTTTTCAACTCAAGGTCAGACCCTAAGGGTTAATGTACACATCATGTAACATTGTTACATGTGACTCATTAAACCTCTGTGAGCGTGACTGGTACGCTACACCAGTCCTGTAGCCTGATGGGGTATATGGTTTCTTGTAGGAGTGTGCAGTGGATGTGGGCCATGTAAGCATTGGAGTGAACAGGCCAAGGGCTAGCCAGGGGGGAAGGCACTATATTGTAGGCAGTTTTCTCGAATGTTCGTTGAGTTATGCTAAGATGATGTAATGCTGTGTTTATTGAATGCTAAAAGTTATTATAAACTTGGCAAACTGTATAGTTGGTTTAGTTCTGTGCTTGAGCTTTTAGGGCTTTCGAATGGGCAATTATAGCGTTAGATTGCCTGCCAACTTTGGGGTGTTTTCTGGGCAATCTAACATGAATAACTCATTCGGCAAAACGGCTCTCATACAATTTCTCATAATTTATGGAAGAAATGTTTATTACATAATTAGATATATTATACATGCATATACACACCAAATATATTAAGCTATGTGTGAGTAATTTCTGGGTTTGTTAAATATTCATTCATACATTCATATTCATCGCTGTTACCATTGCAATGGTATATAGAGAAAAGCAAAGATACAGTATTCAAACTGACAATTGTGCTTCAACAACCAAAGACTTATTCAAAAGTAAACTTATGAAAAAGACAATTACGGGCCTACATAACATTTTCCAAACACAAATATCGAAGAAATGTCCCATTTGAACTGCTGAGTTCTGCTTTGGTAATATTCGAGACCTTTATGCATTTTATTTTTCGCGGAATAAAGCTACGCAAAAATGATATTTATTATTAATCGTTTGTCACCAGGAAATCAAAAACAGCCCAACCCATGGTAAAACTTTGACCACACCAAATCTCTGAAACCCAGAAATTAAAATACGAAAAAACAATTTCTCGACTCCTTCCTTCTATGGAGCACAATGTTATATTAAATAAGCCGTGACATTTTTCTTGTAGGGGTTACAGATAAGACCGGTGCTCGTCTTTGTCTCTTATTGTAATCCCATAATCAAATCCCTTCCGACTCTACCAGCTCCGCCACCAATCAAATCCATTCTAGAGAGTGCTCGTGTCGTCATCCCCCTGCCTTTATTAGATCTCTTGTCGCGGGAGGGGCGTCTGGGCATAGCTCACAGGAGTTAATGGCCCAGGTGGAGTTGGAGTGGTCTTTCTCCAGTGCTGCTTTAGTGTGGCTGCAGGTGTGCTAAATAAGTCTAACGACCATAATGAGGCACTGCCAGGGGCTATTATAAGGGAGGGGACAGGCAGGGACACTACAATAACCAGGATTCATTGGTTTAGTGTTCGTCGTACCTGCTGGATGAGGTTGTGCCAGCTGCATTCACAGTGCATAATATACACAATTATGAGAATGAGCACCTATACACACAAACAGTAGATCCACCAATATGCATCACGCATAAGTGCACTTTCATAATGAAATACAAAGTAGTACACGCACACACACACACACACACACACACACACACACACACACACACACACACACACACACACACACACACACACACACACACACACACACACACACACACACACACACACACACACACACAGGTACCCCGCTCCCCCACCCCCCACCCCCTCCTCCCCAAACACACACTCACACACACATACATACTCTCTCTGGCAGAACATAGATAAGGACTTAAACAGACATAAATCAAATCCAGTTGCAGAGGTGAGCATGCACACACACACACAATAACACACACAAACACACATTTTACCCCACACATACCACAAACGTCCACCCTGAAATCGAAAAAAAAAAAAAAAGTCCATTACGTTCCCCATAATGTTGAATTGATTGAGGGCACTAACAATCAAACCTTAGGACCCCCCCCTCACGCACACACACACACACCTCTAAAACACACAGACACACACCATAAACACACACACCCACGCACACACACCCCCACCCACACACAAACACCCACAGAGAAAGTCCAGTATGGAAAGCAGAGAAAGCACCTGAGTGCATTTGGCGACTGCAATGCGGCTAGCTCCAACGCTTCAGTGTCCATTGATATTAAACGGTTAGCATATCTCATGAGTCTTAACGGCGACCGTAAGCCACTTATGTCCACTCACCGGCCACCGAGGTGAGCCTATGAAGAGGACCCGTGTGGAGGCAGACATCTGCAGCGTGACATCTGCAGCATTGATGATGATGACGATGATGAGGATTATCTTGTGGAATAGAAGCGGTGGAATTGCCCAATAGTTTGACAGTTCATCTGGACAACTTTGGCTCTTCTCTGAATGGTAATTGCAGCTCTTTGCTTAGAAAATGGCCCCATTTTAGACGCAAAGAGCTGCTATGAAGAAGCTGAATTGGACTTGGACTTTGAACTGTGAAAAGCATCAATACTGGAGCGATCGACTTGGACTTGTTGTCTGACATAACTCACATGACTGAAACACCCCTTCAACTATTTAACTACCTCTAGCTTATAGCAAGTCTAATAGGCTCATAATACTCAGCGAGTTAGCCATGCATAGCTTACTGGTCTTTGGGCATAAATATCATGCTCGGCAGCAACTGTACTCCCCCACCCTTCTGGCGACATCAGAGACGGTCTTGCACCGATTCATCTGACGCATATCTTTTTATGTCATCAGTCTTTTTATCATTTGTTATTTCTTACTCTCTTTCTCTCTCTCAGCAGTCACTTGATCTCACTCTTTATTTTTATTTTTTCTCCTATCCTCTATTATATCCCCTAGCATCTCTCTCTCCCTCTCTCTCCCTCACACTCACACTCACACTCACACACACACACACACACACACACACACCTGTTGCTGCAGGGGGACGGCCAAGGCCAAGGCCAAGGCATGCATCTGATAGCCTGTGAAGCACCCAATAGGCAACACACAGTGTGTGTGTGTGTGTGTGTGTGTGTGTGTGTGTGTGTGTGTGTGTGTGTGTGTGTGTGTGTGTGTGTCTGTATATGTACAGCTTTTGTGTGTGTGTGTGTGTGTGTGTGTGTGTGTGCGTGTGCGTGTGCGTGTGTCTGTATATGTACAGCTTGTGTGTGTGTGTGTGTGTGTGTGTGTGTGTGTGTGTGTGTGTGTGTGTGTGTGTGTGTGTGTGCACTGTGTTTTACACTCCTAGCAGGCCACTGTGACCTTGACCACCGCCTCTATCTGTCGATATCTACTCTCAATCATAGTTAATAACCACTGTAGTCAATGAGGGGTTTTAGTGATTCTTCATTATATCAAGGCACCAAACCATTATCAGTGTCATTACAACTTAGAGTCAGCCAGTGAAAGCCATCGCGATGCCCCCACTGCAATGCTAGCTTTAAGCTGGCAGTTGGGAACATCGCTGACATAAAAGCAGGAAATTAATTTCCATAAAGCCACTTGCCCGAATACCAGATTTTGTTTGCCAAATTGCATCACAAACAACTAGGTTTGTTTGCATAAAGTTTGCTTCATGCAAACTGTATCCTCTCTGACAGTGTAGCCCTTGTTGGTGGAGCCACAAGGGGATACATAACTTAATAATATAATAATGTCTGGGTGAGTGGTGATGACGGTGTCACCTTCATTGGTGAAGTTGACTCTGTGAAATGACTGTCACTGGTGATAACAGTGTAGACTGAGTGAGTGTTGTTGATGGTTTGAAATCACTGATGGATGTGTGAGCGGTGATGACGGTGCAGCCTTTGCGGGTGTAGCTGACTGTGTGAGATGACTGATGGCTGTGCAAGTGGTGATGACGGTGCAGCCTGTGTGGTGGACTATGTGAGATGACTGATGGCTGTGCGAGTGGTGATGTCGGTGCGGCCTTTATGGGCGGAGCTGACAGTGGGAAGTGACTGGTGGCAAACAACCGTTAATATGAGAAAGGGTGAAATTAATGAGCGTTGCGTTGCTGATGATGACATGGCTAATTAATTCAGCAATTATTATAATTTTATGAAAAGCATGTCTTGGTGACAAAGATGGTGATGTTTCATTCATGATCATCCCCACAGCAATTAAAACAACAACGACAGCAACGTTAGTAATTAGTAATAACAACGACAACGACATTAGGAATTACATTAGCAATTACTAAATACTTGATAATTAGTAATTAGTAATATTAGTAAACAACATTAGCGTTTAAAAAAATAGTAAAAACAAAAAGGAATGGTGACGAAAACCACTGGAGACAGCCAGGTCACCGGGTCCTGTCTCACACAGGGTCTGCAGCAGGCCAAAGGGTTCACAACTGAACAGAACTTGATAAATGTACCGATGGGTCCGCAAACCCCTGGGCTGTCACCCATAGATCTTCATGCTGCATCCTAAATAACATCAAACCAATCTTTTCTTCTCCCCTCTTCTAACCTTGTATGTGTCCCCCTCACTCACTCTCATCACTCACCATTTTTTGGTGGTCATGTTGGATCCAGTCTGCCGCTGCAGCACTTCTCGTTGGATCCATGTATCTTACGTATTTGACTCAAAATGAAAGATGTGTTCCAGAAATACCTTACGCATGCACATCGTTATGACACACTCGCTCACTTTCACACAAAAGTAATTATGTATACACTTACACACACACACACACACACACACCGCATTGTGTACACAATCAACATGCCCCAGTTGGAATGGCCAATCAGATGCCGTTTGTCACTTGTCTCTTCCCTGTGTTTCCAACCCATTTCCAATCTTCTGCCCTTCATTTCTGACACTGAAGAAAAAATCCATAGATGGATTCTGTCTATTTGTTTATAGACAGGACGACAGAATCTGTCTGCTGCTATCCATTTCCTTTCTTTTTTGTTTCATTTATTCAACTTTCCTGGGCCGTTAGCCATCCATCTTGAGTTCCTTTGTCTCTCTCTCTCTCTCTCTTCTCCGTGCTGCGTCATGGCAGCGAGAAAACAGAAAATGCTGAGGCAGGTGCAACGTGATATACACGTAGCAGACAGCGAAGATGCTGATGTTCATTCTCACTCCCAAAATCCTCTTTCTCTGACATTGGCCCTCTTTTCCCCTGTCCATCCTTGGCTACGTCCTTCTCTTGTCCGCGATCATACATTAGAGATGTCCCCTGTTCCCATTCTATCCAATTGTTTTATATATCCATCAGGCCCAGATGGAATGATCTGGAGATGTCAAACTTAAGGGGGAACATGTTGGGTTCCCTCATATTCTCGCCTTCTCGTCTCTCGTCAATAGTGGTCGATGCTGCTGAGTTGATGCCTGTCTCACTGTACTCATCATCCAGCATTATCCTGACATTGACATGCGTATACACACACATCTGCAGACACACGCTAACACACACACGCACACATTCACCCAAATACACATACACACACCATACACACACAGACACACATGCAACCTCACCACACACATCCACTACGATCACTCACACACAGACACATACACACACAGGCACACACAGGCCCACAACCACGCTACCCATGCCCATCAATTTTCTGCACATTGCGTGCTCACACCCATGCATGCACTGTCCTAATCATTAAAGTATATCAGCTTAATTTCTGAATTTAAATTCTGAATCTAGAATACTCAGACTGCCCGTCCCTGTGTCGTAAGAATGGAAAACGCAGACAAGCAGTTGGCGATGAAGGCTGCTGATGGAGGCCCAGTGTCCCAGGGCCATGGTCCGGGTACATTTTCATGCATTCAAGCATTTCCATCTGTGAGCACAAGGACATGAGTATTCCAAGAAGTTCATCCCTCTCATCTCTCCAATACCATGACAACAGGCTCTGGAGGACCATTGATGTGAACCTCAAACAAACTCCATAGAGCTCTTTCTTCCTCTCTCCTATCATACAAGTCCACATGTGGCTTATTGATGCTGACATTGAAGTTTCTTGTAAGCTCTCTTAGCCCTCCCTCTTTCTTTCTTTAATTCTTTATTCTTTCATTCTTTCATTATTTTATTCTTTAGTTCTTTCGCTCTTCCTTCATACTCTCTACATCCGCTCTTATGGAGCCCCCAATTAGAAATAAACCCAGAATAAATCAGCTAAGCCTTTTATTTTTATGGCTCTTTAAAGGCATTAGGTTTAGTAGCTTTCACTTTAAGTGCAGTTTAACTGCGCTTCAGCTAAATGTCTGTGGTGGCCACCGAACTCGACACAAACAATCCCACATATCTTAAAATATGAACCCCTTCAACTTGCCCTTACCATAACCCAGACGATAACCCACCTCACCCACCAAATAGCTGACCTGACCAAACCAGAGGTTGTTTGAAAATCAGCCTTGAAAGTTATCTTTTGGAAATAGAGGCACCAGCTTGTAAGGGTTTTCCAGTGCTGTTCATTTCGAAGATCGGAGGGTCGATGGCCCTGTGACTGTTGATAAGAAGGACACCAATTCAAACAACCCACCCCCGGCCACTAAGTGGGGCCAGGGGTACCTCACTCCTACCTGCATCCCTCTCTTATACCCTCTGTTCTCTACCTCAGTCTGCTCTCTCTCTCTCCTCTCTTCTCCTTCCTCCATCATGTTCCAAAGTCTGAATGACCTCAGACCCCCAAGAACCATTCCTTAAAAGTGACACCCAGCCAGCCGGCTGAAATGGCAAACTTCATTGATAACTTACGTTTCAGAGGTAGAGAAAAAGAGAGGGAGAGAGAGAGAAAAAGAGAGGACTGAAGAGAGACACAGGTTGTGAATAGAGTAGAGTTTGATCAAAGACAAACAAGATCACCTAAATATTTTGGTTGAAAGGGGCCTTTGAAATCAATTGGAAGAGCTTTTACCCAAGAGAATAAAAAATAGCAGAAAAGAAAGAGAGTGAGGGTCTGTTAAAGCAATACAGAGAATAAAAAAGCTAAGAGCTACTTATCATGATTTCTGTTGTACAACAGATGTGAGGGGTTATTAGCGATACAAGCACATACAAACAAACAAGCACACACACACACACACACACGCACACACACACACACACACACACACCGTACATCAAACACTAGGCCACAAAACAGAGGCACTTAATGTACAAACACACCCTGGTCACACTCCCACAGCTATACAATCACACACACACACACACACACACACAGACACACACACACACACACACACACACACACACACACACACACACACACACACACTCGCCCACATCCATCTGGCCCCCTCCCAGTGAGACTTGCATGTCTCTCACGTATCCAGGAAGGCTCTTCATTCTAAATCCCGTTTCTCCCGAACACGATCTCCCCTAAAGGTCAAGGAGGAGAACATTGCATTCACACCAGCCGGCAGAACAACCATCTTACGCTTTTGGCGACTCTATCATCATTATACATACATTGATATCCATACCGCCCTTTGACCTTCAGCTGCTGCGCAATCCTAGTGTATCCTAGGAGAGTTTGTGTAGAGTACGTTGTTTTATGGTGAGGGTCTGACGTTGTCGGAGGTTGTAGTGATTAGGGGGTTCTGGGTCCTAAAGCCCTATGTCCACCGTCTAAACTGGAGGTGTCCTTCACCCCTATAGCAGCCCAGTAATGACATACAGCCGGCAGCTTGGGACAACAGCGAGTGCTGAATAGTTGGATGATGAAATTGAGTGAGTCTTCCCTTCCCTGTACACAGTCACCGTGATGAGGACATTGCCATGCGCGTGGCTTTGCATCGCTAGTCAAGTGTGTCTTCATCCCTGCATCGCTTTGAAGGTTGTTTTTTTTCACACTGCGGCATGCCCCGATTGGGAATGTACCCCTGCCAATCCACGCGCCCTCCTACCCCCTCGTTCATCCCCTCAGTGTTTATCACTAATTTAATTTAAAAGACCTGAGGGCAGGAGGGGAAATGGAGAGACGCAAGACAGAGGGCCGACTGTACTGCGCTGCTGCTGCTGCGTACTGTGATGAACCCACAAGAGTTAGGAGGCTGTGAGAGAGAGAGAGAGAGAGAGAGAGAGAGAGAGAGAGAGAGGACAAAAGGCGGACAAGGTGAGTGACCAAGGGAAATAGAGAGTGGAAGAGAGATCAGGGAGAGGGAGCAAGGGTCGCATGGTGAGAAGAGCTGAAGAGGATTACATTTTTCAAGGACAGAGCAGCAATGCTATTCGGGGAAGTTTGCAGTTGGAACTAAATGAGGCAGCGGAAGGAATATACATTTAAAAAACAGGAGAAAGGTTGGGAGAGAGAAGGATAGAAGGGGGTGGATGGGAGAGACGGAAAGCAGGAGCTGGAGAGGGAGGAGAATGGGAGGGTCGGAGGAGAGATATAAGGAGGTGGAGAGGGAGGAGAGACAGGGGCCCCGAAGGGTCAGGCAAAGCAAAGGGGAAAATGAACAAGAGCCTTTGAGATTCGGTGATTATTAATAGTCATGGTTTGATTATAGCCGGAGTGGCCTCGCAGAAAGGTGATAGGGGACCCTCGTAACACAAGACCACCAGCGCCTTTCTTCTTTCTATTTTTAAATCCTAAAACAGTCGGCCAGGGGCCATATAAAACCAAACAGGCACAGTCTCAGATTCCCCACCACCACCTCTATCACTACCACTACCACCACCACCGCCTCCTCCAGACACCCCCTCCAGACCGCTCACACCCCTCCAACCAGGTAGGAAAACACATTAAGCCTCTTAAGTTACGTTAAGGCATACTATAGGCTTCATTGAGCTAAGTTCCTTTGCAGAGAGAGAGAGAGAGAGAGATAGAGATATGAAAAATGTATATTGTATAGCCTGTTGCAAGCTATAATAATAATGACATTCAAAGATGACAGGCAAAAGTCAAAACGCTTTTTTGTCAAAACACTTGCCAAGCTGGAGTCTATTCGAGTCACACTGTTTCATTGATCCAACAAAGAGAAGTAAAGTTAGCGTTTCAAAATTAAAACACCCCTCACTGTTGCAAGGGATCCAGCTCACAGAACAGAAACCTTTTAACAGAACAGGCGTAAGGGGAGGACCGCTATTCTCTAGAGCCTCCTCTGTGGAGTGAGATTAGATTAAGATATAGCCGTTCGTATATACACACGGTAATTGCTTTTTGATAGCAATAGTTTGCTAAAGTAATTTAGGTAGAAAATAAGGGATAGGTGTTCTTTTTTTTTGTTTGCTTTTCAGCAGATCTTTTGGCTATGTGTGAAGGTCGCGGTGTAATTACGTGTAATGGGATCGATTGCCGTCGCGGTTCAGTGAGCTTTGAGAAATTAGGGTTGAGGAACAGCGAGCGACGACGTGATAAACGGCTCTGGAAAAGACGCGAGCTCTGTCAACTTTATCTTACGAAAACTCGAACCCTGTGTGATCACTGATGATCCGCAGGAGTCGATAAACACAGTGCGAACGCACATCGTCCTCACGTGACTAATCGGGGACGGTGAAACGCTAGAGGGAATTTGCGGCTACGCATGATTACAGATGGAGAGACACATGTTGTTGTTCATTGTGTGCCACAATGAAATGTGGATGTCCTTAAAGACTTAATGCAGGACTAATGGATGCAAATGAAGGATCAGTTGGAATTAACATTGTTTTTTTGGGTAATATTTTATGTAAATGTGTCTGATTATGATTGCTTATTAAGAGCATGCAGTGTTTGCTTTAGAGCATGGGAGTAGCCTTCGTGGCCCTGGCTCAATTCCCTCCCTCTTGATATTTGGAGTTGGATTATGAGTTATGACTTTCATGAGTCACTCATTTTTATATTTTATTTTTTGTTGTTGATGGTTTTAACAACTAGACAATACAAAATATCATGCCACATTTAGACACACACACGCACACACACACACACACCCGACTGTCACAGCCAACCCTTGCTTTGTACCAATTCCACACACACACACACACACACACACACACACACACACACACACACACACACACACACACACACACACACACACACACACACACACACACACACACACACACACACACACACACACACACACACAACCCGACCGGATTGTGCATGCATGTGTGTCTGTGTATCTATGTCCCATTTATGTCCGTTCTTGGTTCCATCCTGGTTCGAAACGCTAGCTGGGTGAGGGGAGATGATTGAGGCAAGTTGGTGAATAAGGCTTGTGGCACCACTGAGACTCTGATGACTGAGTTGATGACAGTTGAAAGTTTCCTTTCCAAGGGTTGAATTCACAGCGTTGAATTCATAGACTGCTTTCCAACCTGTGAAGATAACTTCAGGTTCAATTTTATTTGTATAGCCCTTCATCACCATTACAGTCTCAAAGGGCTTAACAGGCCAAGTATTTATGACACCCCCTGACCCAAGCCCCCACACGGGCAAGAAAAGAAAGCAAGGAAGAAATCTTGAGAAGAAACGCAGAGTGGGGGATCCCTCCTTCCAGGGACGGTCAGGAATGTAATGGGTGCCACAATTGACATCCATGAATACAGGCAAGACATTAAAATTGATTATTGGGTACCAATACCAATACAAAGCACAGAAAAAGTCACCACCGCCTGTAAGGCTTTACCTCTATGGGATGGATATACTGTTAGGTACCATGTATTGGTACCTACTTGTTGTATGCCATTAACATGGCATACAACAGAGCAGTCCAGCTGTATGCTATGAAATGTGGAGACACCTCCTACACATGGTTGGAGGGTGAGAGAGAGAATCGTGACCACATGTCTTCAGTGGATCAGGAACCTTCTCCTTCTGAATACTTCTAATAATCTCTCTCTCTCTCTCACACATAGCAAAATATAAATAAATGTCACAAATCAAATATCATAATTATCACATCCAAACGCTGCAGTTTGGACACTTTGACATTGACTTCAAGCAAGTGTTTTAGTGAACTGTGAAAATGAACCTCTCGGCTCACTCCACTTCAGGATGTGGTCAACTGGATTCAAGAGTGAGACGAGGGCAATTCCAAAAAGAGAAGTTCTATTCACTTCCCTCAAAACAAACCGAACAATAAATAAACATAAAATAAATCAATGGTTCCAAAAATACCAAAATAACATTTGAAAAGAAAAACAAAAGTTGTTGGCAATTTTCTAGCTGATGTACAGCATAAATCAGCCCAACAAGAGGGTGTAAGTAGCTGCCTCGCGTCAAGCCACCTCTTCCTTAACCCTCGCAACAAACAATGTGACACCCCTTAAGTAGGCCACCTAACTAGTCACAGATGGACCAATCAAGGCCCATTAGGCCATACCATGTGTCAGGGGGGACCATTTCGAACATAGCGAACCGTCCTGTCGCTGGAAGGGAGAAAGGTTTCACTTTCTCACATGAACTTTAAGATTAATGACACCCTTAATACATAATATTATTTATTCGATTTAGACAGTTTAATATATAGCTTCCAGTTTCCTTGTACATTGTAGTCACCTCTGTAACTTGTCTAATCCATCTCTTTTTATCCTGCCCAGTCATGTACTATAAGGACTATTATACTGAAGCCTTGGTAAGAAATCGGGCGAGGCACTTGATTCACAAATGTTGAACACATTATGTGTGACGAGTTTTGATACTAGTAGACATCCACAGACTTTTCTTTGAAATGCAGTGTCTTTTGCCTTTGACAGCATATGCAATTCAGTGCTGTTTCTTTTAATTGCAACTGAACCACTGTAGTTCTTTATTGCTGCACTACAGATGAACTCTCATTTACGCCACCATGGGACCCATCTCTGAGTCTTTAACCAGCACACGCTCAAACATCTATCTAAAACACACTCTCGTGAATCGCTCTAACCTCGACAACCAGCCGAGCAAAAGCTAATTCTTAGGCGTAACCTCACCGAAGCTCCCACTCCACTATAATGGATTCCCCAACAGCGGCGTCTTTATATTCCTTACCTACGGCACAGACTATATTTTGAATATCGTGAAATCAAATAAAACACACCTGCATTGACTTTTCATTTTTTTCATATAAAAGTAAATAAGAAATGTTCTTGGGGGGGGGGGGGTACGTCACGCGGGCCCTGCTGGGTCTCCGTAGTGAGCCCCCGAACCCAGCGCCTCCACCAGTGTGAATCGATGGGCTCCTCTTTGTCCTGCTCATCCTCTTCATTCCAGTGTGGATTGTTTCCCTTGCCGTGGTTCGAGGCGAGCTAAAGGTCAGGGAATGAAGGTGCTGGCGCTGTAACCATAGCATAAAAGAGGCACGGCCGTACAATGTCCCCTGTATTGATCTCAGTGTGTGTGTCTGTGTGTGTGTGTGTGTGTGTGTGTGTGTGTGTGTGTGTGTGCTACTGGAAAAGATAACGTAGTACATCCACAGAAGAAGAGCATGTGTGTCGTGTGTGTTATCAACAGAGGAAGAGTGCATAGGTGTATGTAATCAAATGCTTTCGCAACAGATATGAGTTTATTCATGTGTGCGCGTGTGGGTGTGGGTGTGTCTGCATGTGTGGGTTTGTGTGTGCATGTGTGCGATTTACTTTTTCCATCTCTCAAAGTTAATTGTGTCTCTCCTTAAGATCCCATGGTGACAAATTCAGAGTAGCAGAACACATTTCCTCACACGCACACACATATCCTCACACACTGGACACACACACTCTCCCTCACAGTACACATACACACATTGCACACAAACACACACACACACACACACACACACACACACACAACACAACACAACACAACACACCAACACAACCCCAGCCCCCCCCACCCCCCACAACATACACACTTGTGTATATTGTGTATTGTGTATAGACAGGTGTCAGGGGCTCTTTGATTCCAGCCTCCTCTTCAGGGGTGTGAGTCACTGGGAGCCGGGATTGGGCCCCTGGCTGAGTGTGTCCCATTGTTAGGGGTCAGCCCCCTGGCTTAGCGTTGCTTAGTGAAATACCAAGCGCCGCTTGGTATTTCAGAGGCAGTAGGACAGCTCTGGTACACCCCCGCTGGTGACGCCCATGCTAGCGATTCAAGATCACACACTTACATGCATAAGCACGCCACATGCACTCATGTACACACACACACAAACATAGACACATACCAGTAAATGCATAAACACACATACATACACACACACACATACACACACAGAAGCACAGACGCGCACACACACATCTCCTGGGACTTGCAGATATCACACAAAATATGCAATAGGCAGGCGTTATCTCTCTCTCTCTCTCTCTCTATCTATCCATTTCCCCCTTTCTCTGTTTTCTTTCGCTGTCGCCCCTCTTACTAATCTTCCATCCGTTCCATCTCCCCTTCCTTCCCTCCCTCCCTCCCTCCCTCCCTCCCTCCTTAGTCAATTTCTGTTTCCTATTTACCCTGGTCAGATCTTATCATCTCTTAGGGGAATTGAGCGGATGTCCCCCATTGCACGCACACACACACACACATACTCAACCGACCGTCACAGCCAAACCATGCCTTGACCAAATCCCACCCACAAATACACACACACACACACACACACACCTTTCTTTCAAGCATCGCTCTACCTTGACTGTTACTAATTCATCCTTTCCCCCCCTCTCTCTCTCTCTCTCTCCTTCTCCCTCTCACTGTGTCTGTCTCATCCTGTCTCTCTCACTCCCTCTCTCTCTCTCGCTCACCTCTCTCCCACCCTCGCTTGTCCTGATTTCCCGCTCCATTTGGAGAGTGTCACCTGTGTAACTCGAGCATGTCTCTCTGTTCTCGCTCTCTCTGCTCACTGTTCTCAACATAACATTGTTTATCTGACCTTGTGTTCTTCTCTTTCCCTCTCCTCCTCCTCTATCTTTCTCTCTCTCGCGCTCTCATTCTCTCTCTCTCTCTGTCTTTCGTTGTCTCTCTCTCTCTCTCTCTCTCTCTTTATCCTTCTCTCCCTCTCTCAACTTTGATTTCCTATACCCACACCCCCGGATCTTCTGCAGAAAAAATGGCAATGACTAGCATCCTCAGTGCCGATGACATCAAGAAGGCCCTGGATTTGTTCGCAGGTAAGCGGCTTAAGTCCTATGTGTCGACATTTTGTCTCCGGTTGTACGACAGGTCCTGTCTCTATTCACAATGTATTTACTAATGAATTATTCAAGTAATGAATCAAAGAGGTACGTAGCATATTTGATTGTTTGACTGTTATATGTTACACTAAGAAAAAAACCCTCTCACCTGAAACTGAGAGATGCTCCAGGCATATGGCCAAACATACCAAGACCAGCACTGTTTATATTGATTCACTTTTAGCCTCTGTATACCTTAGAAGTGTATGGTATGCGTCTCATTCGGATCTCTGTAGTTGAAGCTCAGCCCCATTTGCAGCATTCCAGGCTCCTGCAGTCTACACGAAATTGTAATTTCTTCTAAATGTCCTCTTTTGACACAGGTATGAACATTTCATGATCAACTATATCAAAATGAAAATAAGAAACAAAAAGTGTAGCTGAGGGAAATAACACAATGTTGGTCACTTCGGCCACTTCATACCAAAAGATATTCATAGTGCTTTCCATAAGGAATAATCCCATTAAAAATACATTAAAAGGACATTCATTAAAGCCAATAAAAGACTATAAAGAGAGAGAAAGGCAGAGAGAGAACAAAGATATACCTTAATTTACATACTGAATCGTTTTGTTATCCGGAAAAGACTAGACATAATTTTCAATTCAGCACCGTACACGATCAATTTAAATCTACACTGCTAAAATAAATGAGTAGCCCTTCATTGTCTCCCAGGTCCCCATCTCCCTCCTCTCCTTCATACGTCCTTATATGCTCCTTCAGAGGTGTCCACACAAAGCTCACAGCAATCAGGCAGGGCCGTCCGAGACCGCGGAAAGGATGTTGAAACCTGCTGACTTTTTACATAACGGCTTAAATGCTGTTGAAGCCCAAGCACACATGAGATCTGTTGGATGTTCTGCTACGGTATGATGAGACCACTCACATAAGAGGTCCACATGCTAACTCCGCAAAAACTATTATCACCATTTAGTGTGACCTTGAAATCTGCTGGCTGGAACTAAGCCTGAATACAGCAGGTAGATACAATCGGTGCTTTTCACCCTTAAGTTTAGTGGTAGCGTGGTTGACTTTTACAGTGATCGTGTTTTCTTTGGGTAATGAAATGGAGGGAGTGACTGACCATAGTGTTGGTAGGTCAACTCTGAACAAGGTGGGCAGCGCAGGGTTACATATAAAAAATAAAATCCTCTCACCTCAAACTGAGAGATGCTCCAGGCATACGGTCAAACATACCAAGACCAGCACTGTTTTTATTGATTCACTTTTAGCCTCTGTATACCTTAGAAGTGTACGGTATGCGTCTCATTCGAATTGCTGTAGTTTGAGCTCAGCCCCATGTGCAGTAATCCAGACTCCTGCAGTCTATACTAAATTGTCTTTGTGCCCGCACTGTTCTTGCAGGTTATTTTTCTTGCATTACTGTTTAAAGACATTATTTACAAGTCCTCTATCGGACGGATGTCAGTAAAATATGTTGTTGTGTGTGTGTGTGTGTGTGTGTGTGTGTGTGTGTGTGTGTGTGTGTGTGTTAGCCGCGGACTCCTTCGACCATAAGAAGTTCTTTGAGGTGGTGGGTCTGAAGGCGCTGTCAGCAGAGGAGGTGAAGAAAGCCTTCCTGGTGCTGGATGCCGACAACAGCGGATTTATAGAGGAGGAGGAGCTCAAGTGAGTCATACTGCATACAAACATGTGTATTTTACACACACACACAGACTAACACAAACACAGTGAAGAACTAACCCATACACATGCACACACACAAACTGACTAACAGACACAGACACTAATTTGCTAACTAATTAACTAACACACACACACAAACTGACTAACACAAACAGACACTAATTAACTAACTAATTAACTAACACACACACACAAACTGACTAACACAAACAGACACTAATTAACTAACTAATTAACTAACACACACACGCACACTCAAACTAACTCGTTCATTCACTCACACATACAGACACACAAAGGCTAACTAACAAATACAGAAGAAACTTCAGCAATCAGACGCACACACACAGGCGCGCTCCTAGGAAGTGACATCTTCCTTCCTGTGTGTTCACCAGGTTCATGCTGAAGGGTTTCTCCTCCAGTGGGCGGGACCTGACGGACCAGGAGACCAAAGCCTTCCTCAATGCTGCCGACAAGGACGGAGATGGCAAAATAGGCGTGGAGGGTGAGGGTCCTGAACTACGGTGGAGGGAGGGGATGAGATCAGAAGGGGGAGGGGAGGATTGAGAGTGGAGAGAATAGAGTAGAACATTATACGACAGTATCTAGCTTCAGCACAAGTCGTGGCTCTGTGACCGACAATAACGGTGGACTTCTCTTCTCCTCTTCTCATCTGTTTGTGTTCCGTCTCTTCCCTCGATCAGAGTTCACTGCCCTGGTGAAGGAGTAAGAAGCCCGGGCCGACCCGACTGACCAGCGCTCTGCCAACCGCAACCGCATTCCCTCACGACCGCCAAACTCTGACGCTTGCCACCCCTTACCCCCACCCCTAAATACCCCCACCCCCCCACACACACACACACACACACACACACACACACACACAACCCAATCCCTGCTTACACACACACAGATACAAACACAGATATACACACACACGCAAACACACACAGTTACACACACACGCTTACATATATAGAATTAATCCTTTTGAAGTATACACACAAACGTACAAACACACACACACCACTAACCCCATCCCTTGTACACCCTCGTACCCCCCCCCCCGGCCCTGAAACATACCTGTCCCCCTAACATTCTATTTATGTTCTTGTTTTTATACAAACCATATATATATGATAAACATATATATGTGTATGTGTGTTTGTGTATAGCCATTCTATTTGCCTGTGAGGCCATAAGCAACACATTGAATTTTAGACTGCAGTGTAGATATTTCAAGGAGAAGAAAACAAGCATCTTATTAGCAGAAAGAGCCCCCCCCCCCCGCCCCCTCTCTTCTCTTTCTTGGGGCAAACACTATCCCTCTTTCTATTTCTCCCGCTCAATCCCCCTCTTTACCTCTGTGCCCTTCTCTCTCTGTCCCTCTTTACGATCTATGTCTCTCTCTCCCATCCCTTTCTGATATACTGTATGTATTACACTACCGGCTAGCGGTGTTTACCTCTCTTCAGTGCATCACATCTCTCGCTCCGTCCCTCTTGCTTCCCCCACCCACTTCCTCCCGCTCTGGTAGATGAGCTATCATTGTACAACACGCCAAAAACACGCCAGAAGAAAGAGGTCAAGCTGTGAAAGAACAATAAATAAAATGATTCTGAAATGATTGCCTCAAGAATACCGACTCATTTTTGCTTTTTTCTTGCTAAACCATTTGTATTTCATCACTGTTGTTATCGTGTCTTTATTCTTGTAATAATTTGACCTCCCTCTGAGTTGGCTCTATCACCTTCCTCCCTATGTCCTTCTCTCGCTCTCTTTGTCTCTCTGGTGAAGTGGTCGTTAGTCATGGACAGCAGGGGTTCCCAAAAGCAGTCCCAAGATGCAGAGAATGTAAGGATCTGTTTGGATAAGAAGGACAGAACCAGCGAGAGAGGCCTCTATTTGGACATTAAAATTGATGACACTGTATAGACTAAATTAGTTAAATTGATTTATTGTCAACCATTGTTTCTTTTGTTATTTATTAAACACATTCTTTAAGTCAGAAGATATGATTGCAGAAAAGAGACTCATCCAACCGTTATTATTTATCAATATTTCATTTAAACTTAAGGGAGCATAACTGGAGAAAAAAACATTATTCATAGCTGTGTGTGCCCGTTCAAATAGAAGCAAAGTGTCAATCCATTAGTTGAGAGAGAATTCATACTGAGGTTTGATGTAGGTTAAGTATCCCCAGTGGGAGCCCCGTACTGGCAGGCCTGGATAGAAGAGCGCTCTACTTTTAGTAGGCCATTCTACTGCCTGGGCACATTATCAGACCTTATGCCAACGGAGGCGCTGGGACAGAAGAGATTAGCACCAACTCAATACAATTACTCACGCACACTAGGTGTTCCCCTCGAAAAGATGTCATCTTGCTGAGCCAGTTACAGATACATACAGTACATGATTTTATTATTTGATGTTAAAATAACGCATTTATTTAAGCCTACTGATTTTTATCCGAGTTTTACGTGAAATGTCAATATAGAAATTACTGATTTCATTTAGCTTTAAAAAATATATACATTTTACAAAAATCATAGACATAACTAATGACATGTTTTCTTTAAATTGGCTTTAATTCTTTTGAATTTCAATAGGGCTTGTACATCAGAAGGCATCATGAGATTATTTTGTTGGCGATGCTCTGCCTTTTTGAGAGTACTCGAGAGAGTCGTAATGTAAATAAAATAAAATAAACATAAATATATTGTATCCTCCTAAGCTAATCAGAACTTTGTTTTGCAGCATCTCTCATGAGAAACACTGGCAGTTTCAAACACAACAATGTCGCCAGATAATGAAAAATAATTCACAATTAATTACTAAACAATGACCAAAACACTAACATTAACAATCGTATGCTCCTATACTTCCAAAATGGAGGCGGTCATTGCAATGTGATGTCAAGATGTACAAGCCCTATAGCCATTGACTGAGGATTATACAAACATACACAAATACAAGCAACTGCTTCAATTAAGGTCTTGGAAATCAGTTGAAAATACTTTAGAAACACATTACCTGGGCAGAATCTTTTTTATATAACATTCTCTTCAACTCTACATTAATTGTGAATATTTATATTGTAGCCATGCTAGGATGCTATGACTGATTGTTGAAGTTCATCTTCGGTAAAGTTTTGGCTTTGACTTGTCATTGGTGGTCGTGGGCTTCAGCTTCACCGTAGCGAACGGATTGGTTCCCCTGCACAAATACAGGAAGTAATGAGCAGCCGAGACATATACTATCAGTGAAACACCTTTTGTTTGCTTTTCCAAAATTATTCCATAAGAAAAAAAATACACGCAAAAGGCCAATATCCAAAATATTGCAATGAAATGTAATTTGGTGAAAGGGGTGAGGGGAGAAGTTAGAATTTGTGTATCCAACAACATAGGACCCAGAGAGGAATCACATAATATCGGTAATGTTAGGACAAACCACAGAAAGGGATTTTAGAAAAAGGGTAAAAGAGGTGAATTTTGAACTTGACCAACACCCAATAAAAAAAAAACAATAAAGTAATCATGTTGTGAAGTGTTTGTCGGGAGTAAAAAAACATTAATAGCCACTGTTGTCAAAACGACTGCCGGCTGTAATGGCTTTTCCTCCACGACACCGTCCTCAAAAATGATGGAAAGCAATCCAACGTCATTTACACACCGGTCCCCGGTTTGCACTTTATGATTTAATGGTTTCATTGAACACTTCAACTGAAAGAAAAAATACCCCACCCTCCACTTGGAAGATAAATGCAACAGCTTGAAAAACAGTCTGCATCAAATCTCTGCTGTCCCATTTTGTATATATATGTATATATATATATATGTATACCATTATATATACACTGTTATACATATATACATATATATGTGGGTATAATGGTTTCATAACACAGAGTTTGGACCCTTACCTTGGAAAGAGTTCTGGTTTCGACCCATGCTCCTCTTGTCGCTGTATAGGAGGATATTGGAATGGAAAGACATTACATTTTTTGGCCCAAACAAGGCAGGCTACCATGCCTATTACTGGGACTCAAATGTCAGTCTTATCTGACACTTAAATGTTATCACCTACTATCTACTATTTAGTAATTTGAGCTTTTATCCAAAGCACCTTACAGTAAACAGATCAGAGCAAACACATGTTCTAAGGAGTGGGTTGGAGTTAGGGGGCAGTTTGCTCAACGATGACAACAGGCAAGCTGTGGTCATCGGGAATCGAACCGCGAATGGGAGTCCCAAACCCTTGCCACTAGACTATCTGAATGGTGTTTTTCAAATAGAGGACCCCCGCTCCATAACCTCTCGGAGCACATGGCATTTAAAGGCCAGGTAAAGAGGTCAACACATGATGAGCTTCCAGCATAGCGCTGGAGGACACTAGGGCGTTGAGAATATATAGCGTGCTTATAACACTCGCAAAATATTTCTAAACTTTATGTTTAGAAATTAAGAATGCTGATAGATTGCTTAGAGATAGATGCTTAGATTTTGTTGGTTTTAGGACATCAAACGAAGCTGTAATCTGATTGCACACACAGAGTTACAGAGTGCACCGTAAACAGGGGTCAAAGTTTAGATTGTTTTAACTGTGAGCTCCACTCCGGTAAAATGGATAATCCGAGCGCTCTGCTGCTATGCCCCGGGTGGGGTCAACGCTAGGCTGGGCTCCATATGAAAGCAGTAGCAACACTAGCGCAGAAAGCTCATAATGTGCTGATGGCTTAACAAGGCAAGGATACGAGTAATACAAGCAGTTCAACCATGGAGCCATGGACAAAAAAAAACACAACACCCCACACTAAAAGCACACCATTAACACATCTCTTGTTTTCAACACACAGCATATGTTGTTGCATCATGCGAGTTCAGCAAGCCATGTCATGCACTGGTGCCTCTCTGGAGGCATTATGACAATTAGCTGACATGCCTGCACACACATGCAGTTGTGCATGAACACACCCACGCACACATACGCACACACACATACGCACACACTCAAACAAGCATGCACACACAGATGTGCACACACACAAACATAAAAACACACATACAGACATGCATGCACACACACACACACACACACACACACACACACACACACACACACACACACACACACACACACACACGTGCACACAGCACCCAGTGAGCCTACAGCGCTAGCAGCTGGAGCTCCCGCCCTGCGTCCACCAGAAGGCGGGGTGGGGGGTCATAGAGAACAGCACCTTGCCACAACACTCCTGCCAGACACAGCAGCAGAACATCACATTCATTAGGCCTCATCACACGCATGGGAAACTGGGTGGCTCCGCCCAGGAGAATACTGTACACCACTCTGTGGCTCACACAAAGGCAACATGCCTGGTGGGTGAACCAGGTTTGATTCCGATCTGTGGTCCCATGCTACGTAGTTATGTAGCTGTGTAGTCGCCACTCTCATCAACCCTGTCTTCACTGTCCTCTCCACAAAAGCCCAGAATAGCACAGACAAAATAAATTGTTCTGAACTAAAAACACAGTTTCTTTTGATATATGTATGTATTACTGTACTGAATGATATCTTGATATACATAATGCAATTTAGATTCATGTTAGGCTGTTGTAATTATATGTTGGTCCCTGTGCTGGTTGTTTTGATGTGTAACATGCTAATCATGCTAATGCTGCCTAAAAGGATGAAGTCGATTATCATGTCTGCATAATTATGCATAATGTGACTTGAATAATCCGATTAAAATTGGATTCAAGTGAATTAACAAAACTAGACCAGCTGTCATAATAGCACGGCAATAATCATTTGATCCTACTGCAAATAAACCAAATCCCAAGTCAGACTAATCAGAAGGCTAGACATCTTGAAACACTGGACTAGGCGGACAGTTATTGGATCACCTGATTGATCAGTTAAACAATTCAATGGTCTATCAAAGGACCTTGGTGGGGGGGGGTTGTACCTTGTTGTCAGCGACAGGGTTAGGGTGCTTCTTGTGGGAGGTGTGGTTGCCGGGTCGTGTCTCTGTCGATGGGGGAGGCGGGGGAGGGGGAGGCGGAGGAGGTGGACCTCCACCTCGGGCCACGCTTCGGCCTCCTGATTGGTCCACCACGTCACTCATGCTGCTGCTGCTTCGCATGCTGGAGCCGCTGGAATCAACCAATCAGCACAGAGGTTTGGGTTGGTTGTTGTTAATAAGTGAGTGAGTGAGTAAGCATGTAAGTAAGCAATTAACTAAAACCGATCATTTGAAAGGGCTTAAAGAGAGCTAAAACAAAAATACAAAGCAATACATATGCACAAAGGCTAAATATAATCATAGAATAGAAAATGTGGTTTCCCAGTGAAACAACTTATTGTGAGACCATATTGTGTTCAGTAAACTAGATTGGCTTCTTAATAACAAATAACTAAATCCAGTTTTAACATTTACATTTAGATTGCAGTCCCTTTATTTCAAATTTTCTTCAGAGTTTTATATTTTTTGTATCTTTGGAACTGCAAGTACTCCTCACTATGGCCCTTTCAGAAATGGGTCACCCGGATATTTTAAATAGTACACCATCAATTTCCCCGACTCCATAAAATGCTGACCCTATTTTTAAACCGTTTGTCTTTTGGAAAATAACTAAACTACTAGGGATAGCTTGCAGAAGATGCCACACTATATTAACTCTGTGGTTTATATTTGGACTGCAGTGATCGTAACCCAGTGCAGTCTTTGGCTGCAAATCCTTCGGGATTGTCCAGGAGAGACTTGGAAGGCACAATGTGTAACACTGCCATTCTCAAAGTGCACATATCTGAAAACGGATAAAGTCCTAGTAGTCATATTATAGTTATATTCAGTAAAAATTCACTAGCCGGTCCTGAACGAGGTCTTTATTTTCAGTGACGTCCCGCTCACCTGTAGCTGCTGGGGGCTTTTGAGGGTTCATCCACGGCCTCCACAAAAGCAGCTGGAAACCATCCCTGGCTGTCGGAGAGAAAGAAACATGTTAGCAATAGCGACAGAAATACAAAGCGACTTTCTGTGAAGTATTCCTTTTAGTCGAGACCAGTCTCCTTCTTGGACGTTCTGCTCAAGGACTCCTGTGGATGCCTGTGGGCATTGGGGGTTAGAACCGTGATTCTTTCAGCTGGTAATCAAACCCCCTCACTGCCACAATATCCTGACCTGAACGCCATCACTGAAGCATCCAAGCAGTTACATTGTTTTTTTGTATGTGTAGTTCCATCCGCACACCCCCAGTGTTCACCACCACCACCACCACCACCACCACCACCTCTCACCGAGACGTGTTCTGGGCCTGTCCGTACAGCCAGCCGTTCCTGGGCTGGGAGACCAGCACGGTGACCAACTCCCCCCGCTGGAATCCCAGGATGGTGGGCTTGGATGAGTCAGCGTGGTGGGTGGCCACGGCCCTCATGGTCCTCCTCCTTCCCCCACCACCACTACCACCACGACCACCGGCGCCAGTACTACCTCCTCCTCCGAAACCCAACAGACCGTCCCCAGTTAGATCCGCCAGGGAGTTGGAGCGGCTCTGCAGCGATGCAGGAGATGGTGCTGAGAGACACGAGGGGGGAATTAATCACATTTTGAGAAAGAGCTCGAACGCAGAGTGGAGCAAATTGATTTTGAAATCACATCAAAAGTACATTTTTTGGCTGTGGATGCTGATTTTACATAATTTATCACAAAGGAAAAAGTATTTTAATTGTGTAAATTTATGTTTGAAATCAGTTGGTTTTTTTTCATGGAAAAAGTGAGATAAGTCTTACAAGGATGTAATATAATCCCCTACCTCTAGAGGGCACTCTTCCGAGCGGCTGCTCCTCCCTCCTCTCCTCCTCTCTCCTGCTCACCTGTCCAACCGATAGAGCGCAACACTGCTCAACCAATCAGAACGTACAGACATACAGACAGAAATACATCCACCTCATAACTGTACTAACTGTTTTTATTTGTCACATACTCATACAGGATGTGCAGTGAAATGTTTGTGTGACATACTCTATTTTAAAAATAATTAAAATACAATGGAATAAAAATAGAATAAAAATACAATATACATTTTAACAGAAACAGAAGAACAGAAGAGGCATTATCGTGGTCTAGTGCAATGCAATTTCCAATCTACCTTTGAGCTGTGTACAGCAGTTAATATTCCCTAGAGAGGGAAGAACAACGGCATGAAAAGGAAAAGGAGAACAACCAAAATGGCATGAATAATAAATATGGAGTTATTATATCGGAAATATATATATCGGAATGACGGATATCTCTTTTCCGATAGTCCCGCCCTCTCTCTTGCCTCTAGGAGCTAAACCCATGCAACTGAAAGTCCCGCCCTTTCTTTCCAATAACCAACACACAACTCACCCCAGGGAGAAGAAACATTTTCCAGCTTGGAAAAATAACTAATTGATGTAATCAACATAACCATGAACCAACAGGAAATAAGAAATGGCGATATTGCAGATTACAAATGTATTGATTTATTAATTGACCTGTCAGGTTGTTGAGTCTGTTAATTAACCAATCCATCAATCATATCTTCACACACATGAACACACATGCACACACACACACACACACACACACACACACACACACACACACACATGGACGCACTAACATACACACACAAACACACACACACACACACACACAAACACACACACACAAACACACACACACACACACACACACACACACACACACACACACACACACACACACACACACACACATGGACGCACTAACACACAATCCAACAAACAGACACACACACACACACACACACACACAAACACATACAAACAGATCTCGGGGGATTACTCCATGGCTACTGCCATCATAATGCTAAACCCCACAGCGAGGCAACACAAAGTGCTAATCCACGCTAATCTCATGACAGTAATTACTGAGGGACAGTGGGCGGCGGGAGCTGAACGTCGTCCTGCTATTCTAGTGATGGGGAGCATCCAGCGGCCAGATGTTGCCTACAGCTGGAGTTCCAGGAACCACACTGAATGACAATGCCGAGCGAGCGGTCATTCTGGTTTGGCCAACCACATTTCTCTATTGACAGAGAATGTCTTGTAACTCTGTAGGCTTCATGCAAATGTAAAGAAAATGGAAGTATAGATACATGCAACACATCACGGCACGATATTACATACAACACTAAAGCACATGCTTTAGTGTTTAGGCTCTATTCCAATATATTCTAGTATCCTCTATTAAGTAAGGGATAATCACAGAGAGGCAGGGCAATAAACAGTTTGATATGCCCGGCTAGTGGACGGCTTACCTTCCACTAGCCGGGCATATCAAACTGTTTATTGCCCTGCCTTGAGGTGATTATCCAGTTTATTCTACTTCTTGCTTGCCAACATAATAAAACAATTCAAATACTTTAATAATTCAGCTTTTTCTTATTCGTATTGCATGCTTAATAAATGTATACTCTGTTTGAGTTCATCTCCCTCAAAAAGTAGTCCCCTTTAGAACTACGGTGAATAACGTTAGCGAATTTTTCGTAGGTGGAATCCGGAAGAATCATGAATATTAGGGTTACGGTTATGGTTAGGGTGAGGGTTACGGTTATGGTGAGGGTTACAGTGATGGTTAGGTTTAGGGTTAGGGTTAGGAGTCAGCATGTGAGTTTGCCTGTCCAATCCTAGCGCTTGAGGCAGAACTTTTCCCGGATTCCGCCTACGAAAAACACAGTCGCGACCGGGGAACATAGGACCCGGGGAACATAGGTACGCTCCCCGTTAGCTCAGCTGTAGCTTATTAGTTTCTATAGCAACCACACAAGGCTGCATCTGATCACTAGTTTAATAACGTAGTTGCTACATTGTATCTTGCTTGCGAAACATGTATCGACTGACCCTCCGATAGATTTCCGACACATTTTAGAAACTTTTTTAAACAAGGTTTATTTTTACAATGGACCTCATGTTTGACTTTTCTGTGATAGAAAAAAAATACAAGCAGCGTATTGATCTACTATTTGATGACGCTGTGCTCAGTCAGCGGGCAACCTGCCTGGTTAATGCCCTCCTCCCAGCCAATCAGAATCAAGCATTCTTAAACGAAGTAGAATAAAGTGTGTTATTTTCTACATCTTCTATCATATTCTACTTTTCTTCCTGTTTCCTCTATTCTACTAACATGTAGGTGTGTTGTTTTTGTATTCTACTTTCTATTCTAAATTACTCAATTATTCCATTCAATTAAGATTTCTATAGTATATATAGTATATATAATATCCTATTCTATGATATTTTCAACTTTCGCATTTTCAAATATTTAATTTTTAATTTGCAATTTTTAACTTACAGTTTTCGATTTTAAATGTGCGGTGTGTATCCTATTCTATGATGTTCCATCCACAGTTGGATCACTGTGCTCCTCTGGGGTCTCCACCCACCTGGTGTTCTGCTCTGCTGGACCCTCCTCCGCTGACCTCCCGCCCTCTGGTGGCGTTCAGCTCCTCTCTCCACACCTCAAGCCTCTGCTGGGAAACACCCCCCGTCTTCCCCCCCCCCCCCCCCCACACACATACACACACACACACACCCACATGCACATGCATGCACATGCGCACACACACACACACACACACACACACACACACACACACACACACACACACACACACACACACACACACACACACACACACACACACACACACACACACACACACACATACAGTATGTACGCATTCAAACACACGCACAGAAACCCACACCAACATAAATATTTATTAGAAATGAGTGTCGGCTCATTAGTAAACAGGGAGGTAATCTGTCTCTGTAGTCATTATTGAGTATTTAGCGTTTTCATAAAATGTTTGTTCATGCTTCAGTACTTCAGAACCGCCCTGTGATGATTAAGAGTCACGTCAAATAAATGAACGCACTGAGAACACGCAGCACTCCGCACCATCGACGCTTACAGCCCCACACCTCACAGGATGAAAGGACGGTTTAAAGAAAGCATGAATGAGATGAACCGGATAACTGCTGTTAGAAGCAGTCAGCACAAATCGACTGTTTTTAGTGACAAAAGGACCTTGTGTGTGTGTGTGTGTGTGTGTGTGACGTGTGTGTTACGAGCGTGTGCTTGTTTGCCTGATGTCACACCTTGTTCATGACCTGTGCCACCGCGTGTGCGACGTCACAGTGTTTCTCTGCCAGGAAGCGATATCTCCTCTCTTCCTCCTGCAGGGCGTCGCTGTAGCTCCGCCGGACCAGGTACTCACACTCACTCTGAGTGGATACAAATATACACACACACATATATATATATATATATATAAATTCTGAAATATTAATACAAACACACTATACACACACACCCACACCCACACCCACACACACACACACAATGTGTCCATCTATAAATCTGTCCATCCATCCCTCTGTCCATCCGTCAGTCTTTCAGGCTGTCAGGCTGTCTGTCTATCTCAGACCTGGGCATCTCCTCTCCTCCTCTCCAGAGCATCTGCTTGGCGGCGGACCTCCATCTCATAGCGCCCTCTGCTGTCCTACGGGACACACCACAGGCAGTAGAATAATAATACATTGATAAAACTGCAGGTTTTCATGTTATTGGTATTAGTGAATTCAATAAGAAAACAATACAGGTGTGTGCAACAGTTGTATGTGAATTTTTAGACCAATATGTTAGTAACTATCTTAGCAAAGTAGTTAGGTTAGCCCATCGGTTTGCAATCTTTGACATTACCCCAAAGAATGTAACCTAGGTTTTCTTCTCATTTATTGTTCAAACATTTTATATAGATAGACTATTTTTGTGTTGAACTAGCAAGGTGTACATTACATACTTACCATAAGTTTATGTGTTGTATGTATTATCAAATAAAATAATGTATTTTAATTCATTATGTATGCAACAAAATTCACTTTAGTGCCATCTAGTGGCTGCCTAAGGTAGGCACTGGTCAGTACATCAATGGAGTGAAACTCAACTTTAGATCTTACTTACTGATATGTAGCCTTGATCAAGTTGAGTGTGGTGATCCATATCATGAAGGACCTCTGCATGGAATTTGAACTACAATCAAAGCACACATAATCACATGACACACACTTCAAAATAACAGTGTGCATTAGTGCAGTGTTATAAATGCAGCTGAACCTACAACTCCCTCCACTTCCGTGCTGAGTCTCCTCTGGTTTTCTGCGATCTGAATCAAGATCCGTCCTGAAACATAATGTTAGTATTTGGAAATTAAGAAAGTACGGGAAAATGTACATATTGTTTTTGCATACACACACCACACACACACTCTCTCTCTTGACCCCACTAGGCATAAT
>NC_140271.1:1750399-1875399 GCF_964030765.1 Micromesistius poutassou | reverse complement strand
TGAAAACTATACGTACAGAGGAAGATACAGGGAAAAAGCGGGAAGAACGCCGTTTCATAGCAGGGACGAGCAAAACGGCATCTTTATATCCAGGAGACTGGATTTTCTTTGCTGAAATCAGTGGCTATACACAGTTCCATTTTTATCTTTCATTTCTAATTCTCGATCGTTCCCACCGCCAAACTGAAGTTCATCGTTGTGATCTTGGCCGCCGCGGGATGGTGGCCTTCATCGGAGCAGTTATCTGTATCATCGCCGCCGTGCACACCGGATCGTCTAAGGTTGTACCACACCAGCAGGCGGCGGCGGACAACCAGTCGCTGTATGCGCAATCCGTCGCTCAGACCCCGGCGTCGGCGGGGCTCCGTGGCCCGGGCCGGACCGCTGGTCGGAGCTCTCCATGGTTCTGAAACCCCACAGTCGGAGACGCCGACGTTCAAGGCGGGACTCGGGGTCACCGACTCACCGGACACGACCCGAGGGTCAGTCGACTCATCTGCACGCCGATCCCCGCGGGAGAGTGCGACCCGAGAAACTTTCATCAACAAGCGGCGGACGAGCCGTTGTCGCTGTCCGCGACGGCGGAGGCGAACCTCCGAACCGCCGCCGAGGAGCTACGGCAGACCGTCCAGCAGCAGAAAGACCAGATCGTCACCGATCAACGGACCATAACGGAGCTATCGGTTAAACTGACGGATTGTGAAAGGGAGCAAGGCGGCCGCATCATTTCGGAGAGGCGCGGGAGCGTGGCGGGGATGCTGGGGGCCAAAGGTGGTGCCACTGCTGCGGCCGTGGGGGAGAAGGGGCAACATGACCGGATCATGGTGCGGGACAAGCCCGGCTTCTGCCCCCGACAGTGTCCACCTGCTCACCGTCCGGGCTGTGGACGAACTGGAGCAGGCGATCACTCAGCTCAAAGATCGCATAGAGAAGCTAGAGGTAGGTGTTTCTAGTCTAGTTTCAAGGTAAGAATACGGAGAAAACAAACTCCTTACTCTATATTGATTTCAGAAATAACTAAATAATCATGTTCGTATGGTTCCTTTGAAAAGCACTTCGTATCGTGACAAGCCTGGAAACCCTTCTTGAAAGTAAATATTAATATTCATGAGTTTGCGCGTGTATATAGTGCGAGTGTCCCCACTGAGCTGGCGCTAAACACATCTCAATCGCTTGGTAGGGCCATGTTACGCGCACACATGCACGCACGCACACGCACACACACACACACACACACACACACACACACACACACACACACACACACACACACACACACACACACATACACTCACACACACCTCCCCCCCATCTCAGTCGTATGAACCCTGTAATGAAACATGGTGTTTCCATCTTGAAAAGGAGCAGTGCGTGTTTGTGCATGTGTGTGCATGTGTGTGTGTGTGTGTGTGTGTGTGTGTGTGTGTGTGTGTGTGTGTGTGTGTGTGTCTCTCTCTAATGTGCCATTGATTGCGCTTTCTGCTCGGTGTTTCCTCAGTGTTTTCCCGCTACACCAGTGAATCATTAGCCAGCCGCTCGTATTTCAGAGGGTGGAGGGTAGGAAATACGGCTAGAGGGGGAGGAAGGAAAGGAATAGGTGAAGGTGGAGGCTAGGGAAGTGGAAGGTGTAGCGCGGCGAATGCGAAGCAATGTGAAAATATTACAAATGGAGCAATCTCAGGCGGAGGGGGACGAGAGTGTGGTGCTCCACAGCCGATTTTAGCTCAGCAGATAGCATCTATAATTCACACAGTTTACTGAGACATACACACACACACACACACACACACACACACACACGTGTGTGTGACGTCTCTATGGGTGCCCCTTATGTAGGACAAGGTAGTAGAGGTGCTTTCCTATATTCATTCTATGGAATATATAACTTGGAATGAAAATAGCCAACAGGGGCGCATTCTAATCCGAAGGCTGACTAAAACATGTCTATATCTTACACACCTTTTGTTCCTGAAATATAGATACGTTTATTGAGCCATACGTTATACCTACCATGTTCACCAGAGTGTCGTTTACGACTGCATCCCAAATCCATACCATACATCTGCCTTACCCCCAAAACGTTTATACCTTACATTTACAGCCTATCGAGTTGCAGGGGGTTGCATGAAAAGTGCTTTGTATGTAACAAACGATTTGACTCAAAACTAAACATCGGAACATCACTACAATATATCTACACCGTATAACTAATGCATACTTCACATCTAGAACTTCAGTCAATCTATGTCATACACCTTCACCGTACATCTAGAACTTCAATCTATAGCTGGACAGTGTACAGTCTACCTGCTATAACTGCTTGTGTTTTGCCTCCAAGTTGCATAGAAACAGCCCCAGTTACATCACGTTCTGTGCTAGTATAGACCTGAAACACAGCACATGGCATAAGGATTGTCATGGTGGCTGGAGTGACTGTTTTAGGATTTACCTGGTTGGATTAGTGGATAACCGTCGCTTTAGAAACGAAATATTCTCACTAAACAGTGGTTTAATAATCTAATCTTTTAAATCGAACAGAAAACTAGCTCAAATCTGGGTGTACAGGAGGTTTCATTTTCCCCTCTTATATTAGTTTTGAGCTAAACTTATTCTAGCCTCCAGCAAGAATAAGTGTGTAATGACTAATAAGTAATAACAGCGGACATAAACTCGGCCAGCACGGGTAAATTGTAAAAAAGTGTCTGTAAAGGTTTTTAATCAACACCGTGTAGAGTGGCAACTGTAGAAAACAACAACATTAAAATCCCTTTCTGGAAGCTTCATCTGTATGCGTGAGATGAGATTCTCTTCAGTAGAATGTATCCACAACGAAACAGGAAACAAGACGTAATAACTCCAGCCCTTTCAGTTTTGGGTTTCCAGTCTGCACCACATTCCCCCCCTTCACCCCAGAAGTTCTGCTATAAGACAGTAGGACTGCTAATCCCAGATTAGTAAGCAGACAACAACAGCAAGCATCTCTAGATTGTATTGTATTGGTTTTTATGGCTTTGTTGCTGGAATCAGAAGAGCTGGTAGTCAAGTGCTGCCGGGCTTTGTATTTAGTCAGGCATGTCTGTTGCTTTAGTGTTACACTTTACACCAACGCATATGGTGTGTTTATGTGTAATAATGCAGATGTACAGATATAACTTACAACAAGCATGTTGAAACAAGACCGTTCAATCATTAACATATGACACGTGTAGGACTCATTAAATACAGTATATATGAGATCTTCAGAACGATCTTTGATCTTTTTTTACACTACATTCACTAGCAATCCATGAGTACCTTCATGTGTACACTTCAGATATGCTGCCTTACCAATGATAATAACTCTTGCGCTCTGAATACACACACACACACAGGCTGCACCACATAGTAGGCTCCGTATACAAAGATGGGTTTGGCAGTTGATGCTGGGCCATATAAAAACATAGGGAACATGCTGAGTCAATTTATTTATTA
This sequence comes from Micromesistius poutassou, assembly GCF_964030765.1. Taxonomy (NCBI): domain Eukaryota; kingdom Metazoa; phylum Chordata; class Actinopteri; order Gadiformes; family Gadidae; genus Micromesistius; species Micromesistius poutassou. The sequence goes on along the minus strand of NC_140271.1, from coordinate 1,871,928 downwards.
TCCCCTCTCTACATCTTCTCCTCCTTTTCCTCTGCTGTGGTCTCAGTGTGTCTATCACTACGCCATTTGTTTGTTTGTGTGGGAGCATGCAAAGGAAATCTCTCTTTATATACCCCTAGTGGATCCCCCTGTGGCGATCACTGATGAGTTTCTTGTGGTGTCTTTACCGATGCATAATTGATGGAATGTTAATTGAGACAAAGCTCATCCGGAGACAGTATTGCTCACCTTAATAGCGGTCGTATTCATTAGTCAGTCTCACATCTAGGGTGGCTGTTCTTGTCTTTAGAGACTCTGTGATTTGTTAATTTCCTGTAAATGTCAGGAGCCTATAGGCTCCGTTGAGGGCTAATTACATTCCCTGTAACACCTGAATCAGGATAGCCTTCCTGTGTTCCTGCAGGGAATGTCTGTATATAGTGTTATTTCATAGAAAATACACAATAACAATAACAGGCGCTGTATAGTATCATTGTATAGCGGAGATTGTATGAAGTTTTAGGGGCAGAGGAGTTTTTAAAGATTGGAATATTTTGAATCTTCTTCAGCCAACAGATTCTTGGCAAAAAGGTCTTGTTGATGCCAAACACCCTCATCATTACAAGGGTTATGTATTCAACCCTAAAACAGCACATCAAGTCTCACAAGTCTCCCTCATAACTTGTCATCACAAAGTGAAGGTGCAGTAAAGGTCTTATTTTTGTGCAAAGACAGACAGACAGAAACCAAAGTCAAGCTAAAATGTTACAGCTGTTACAACAACCCTTGCATTTATGTTGCTTTCGGGAATATTAAATTGAGAATTCCACAGCCATTTAGATGTTTTGTAGTTGCCATCAATATGTAAGCACTTGTTAAATGCCCAGAGAAACTGTAGTTTATGGATCTAAGTAAAAAGGTAAAAAGTTGAACTTGTATCTGAAGGACAAATTGAAAATCGAATGGCAGAGATGTAAATGGTAAACACATAAATAAATGAGGCAGCAAGTCCTAATTAGAAAAGTTGTATTGAAGCACAGCTCTGATCGGTGTTGTAAACATGTGACATTTCCAATCCATAAAGATTTATGAAATTAAGATGTTATTTTTGGGGTTTGAAAGAGTACAAGGTTCTATAGTTATGATTAATAACTATTATAATTCGATCACTTCTCCTGCAGTCAGACATCAGCCCATTCCCCCAGAACCAAACAACGGACATCAACAGCTCCAGGGCTACGGTCGTGGACGGTAGCCCAGGGACCCTCTCCGTGGCTGGGCATGGCGGAGCAGCAGGTGTGGGTGGTGGAGAAAGCTGGGCTGTGGAGGACCTGGAGGGCCAGCTGGGGAGGAAGGTGGAGCTTCTGGAGAAAGAGAGGAAAGCCCTGAGGATGGAGACAGAGAAGCACCTCCATGACATTGACCATGGCCTCCATCAGCTCCACCTCCGCCTGGCAGGCCTGGAGCATGGTGAGGGGGGAGGGGGGGTGTCATAGAGAGAGAGAGAGAGAGAGAGGGGGGGGGGGGAGGGGGGTAGGGAGAGAGAGGGAGATAGAGAAAGAGAGACTATGACAAAGTAAAAAGAAGGGAGTATACTCTTTTCACGACTTGACTGTTAGTATGAATATAAACAGCCAGCCGGCTGAACTATATTCATGAACCAGGAAACCTGCGGCTCTCTTTAATATTTCTAAACAAGTAAAAATGATTTACAGAACTTATGTGAATACAACCAATGTTTTCTGGGGGTGACAACAGTAGCATTGATGAAGAGAGCGATCATCTCCACCACAGCCACAGCGGAGGGAAATAATATAATAATTAGGTTTGTCTCCATTCTACATTCTGTTTCCTTTCATCTACATTCTGTAATGATTAAATGTAATGGTACAGCACCACATTAAAAGTGCCTTTGTTTAAATGAGGAGAGAGACGAATAAATAAGTAATTGAATACATTTTTTTAAGGAATTAAGTAAATAATGAATTGCTGTGCAGACAAGCGACAAACAAAAAAAGACCCGGTTATAAATCCAAAGAGAAAGAAAGAGAGAGAAAAGTGAACGCTTAAATACCTTTCTGAATTAATTATTGAACCCTCATGTTCCTGACATTATTTATTCAGGCTAGACACAGAGCTATAGGTCAGGACATAAAGTCATAAATTACTCTTACGTCTTATCTTAGTTCAAGTTCATATCTCGAGCTGCTGGGTAATTGATCCCCAGATTCGAAAGAGTGTAGATCAGAAAGATTACGAAAGTGGGGGAAAAACTAGAGATATAAATGTGAAGAAAGATCAGAGGTTGGTGGAGGAGGAGGGTGTATGGAGGACGCAGGCCGTGGAACTGAACAAGGGTAGTTAGAGTTAAGCTACAGCTCGAGTTTAACAAGGGAATCCATTACCTCTTCCTGTTGTTTTTCTTTGTTACATCTCCTCTCTTATCTCTGTTTCCCACCCTCTCCTTTTCCTATCCCGTCCACCCTCCTTCCTTTCCCCCTTCCTACCCTCTGCCACTCTCTCTCACTCTCTTTCTCACTCTCTCCATCTCTTCCCCCCTCCTTGCCTCTGGCTCTTCCTCCATCACTCTCCATTTGCATCTCTTTCCCTTCCTCCCCGTCTCCTCTCTTCCTCCTTCCCTTTCCACCCAACCCTTCCCTCCCTCTTCCTGCCTCACTCCTTCGTGTCCCTCTCTCCCCCAACCCCAGGCTCCTCCTCGTCAACTCCGTCCTTCCCAGAGGGGTTCCGGGTATCGTTCCCATCCCGGACCAACTACATGTATGCCCGGGTGAGGGCCAGCCTGCCCCAGCTGAGGGCCGTCACGGCCTGCCTGTGGCTCCGCTCCACGGAGGAGAGGGGCCCCGCGGGCACGCCGCTGTCCTACGCTGTCCCGGGGCAGCCCAACGAGCTGGTGCTCCTGCAGGGGCCCCGCTCGGCCCTCGAGCTCCTCGTCAACGACAAGGTACCGGGAGAGAAGTGATGAAGGCAAGGACGAGAGGACGAATGAATAAGTGAATGAGTGAATCCGTGAAAGAGTGAATGAATGAAAAAGAACCAGCGATTGAGATAATGTGTTATTTGTTGATTGAGTAAATGAATGAGTGAAATAGTGAATTCATTCATGTGAATGACATGCATGAATTAATGAGTGAATACATGATTGAATGCATAGATAGGTGAAATAGTGAACGGTAAATGGGTGAATGAGTAAAGAAGAAAGACAGAAATCTTTCTGTCTTTGAATGAGTGAATCTGTGAAATAGTGACAGAGGGAATGAGTGAAAGAGCAAATGAGAGAAAAAGTAACCAACGGTGAACCAGTGAAACTATGAAGGAACGTAGGGAAACACAAAATCACATCATCAAAAGAGCAAAATTATGTTTTGCAAATCCCAGTAGATGTTGATTATCCATGAATTGTTCTCTCGTTGATCATGTACCTTGTAATTATGCATTGTGGGGTAAAGAGAGAATGTGTGTGTGTGTGTGTGTCTTGTGTGTGTGTGTGTGTGTGTGTGTGTGTGTGTGTGTGTGTGTGTGTGTGTGTGTGTGTGTGTGTGTGTGCGTGTGTCTGTGTGTGTGTGTGTGTGTGTGTGTGTGTGTGTGTGTGTGAGAGTGTGTCTGACATGGTCTAGCAACATGGGAATGATGAATTAATGCGTGCGATGACGAATGGGCATTGTCCCAGAATGGTTCCTACTTTTAGTGGAACTGAATGTATTTTTAGCAAGGATTCCTCCACCCAAATGCCCTCTGTTCTGATTAAACATTGATAACTAACACCTATTGAATATGAATACCAGCACACTCCACCACCGATAGTTTCCGAAAGTATTTGTCAGAAAGAAAATAGCAGGCGGCTGCCTGAGCAGAATTCATAAGCAGGACATATTTCATAAAGATGGAATAAATAACCTGTTTAGCGGACAAGCTAAACTGCTCATGCCGTCTAAGCGGCCTTTTAAACCATCCTCCTGCCTCATACATATGCAAAGCAGAAGAGATTATTTAGTTGCGGTCGTGGCGCTCCCCAGATATGCCATGACTTGGAGGATTTCTGAATATAATACTCTGTTTGCAAACCAATACTCAAAGATTTTAAAGATGTAAAGGCCTTGACACAGTGTCGACGGTCGGCCCTCGGTGGACGTCAGGCCATCGGGGAGCGTCTGGGGCCCTCGTTTCTGCAGGGTTTCTGCTAGTTTTCTGTGGCCCTTGTCTTTGGGTTTTTCAGCCCATTCAGCATGTTGAATCAAGGATGGAGGGCGGAGACCGTCGATGAGAGAATAATTCTGATTGGCTGTTCAGCTTGAGCGAACCTGTGCCTTGAAACGGAAGTGAGCAAATCAGCCAACGACTTTGCCATGCTGTTCTCTGCACGGGGCACTCACAAAAAAACATTGTCTAATTTTCCACTTCATCTCCTTTGAACATTCATCGTGTTCACATGTTCTCGATTTGAAGTAGCTATATTATGAAACCTTCTGAGTGATAGTGGTGTGAAATGGTAGGCAAACACTGCTCTGTTTCATGTCTGTATATATCCACAGTTCTCGGTGTTCTGGTGTCCCCCGTTCTGAATGACAAACACAGTCTACCGGCACCTTCTGAGAGGGAGAGTAATCTCCTCTCACCTGCTAGTTGGCCGTTGGCTGTAGTCTTTGCGGTGTGTTTAAATGCAATTATTTGGCCAAGACACGGGCGGCGGGAGGCGAGGCAACAGTCTGCCTTCAGCGCGGCTAGTCCTTTGACTTCGGTTTGCTGTGTCAGGGCTTTGAAATCAATCGTTTGCTGTGGAAAAATGTCTCACAGCGTTTATACCTGCCCTGGCAACGGTTTCATCTGTACTTATCGTTGTTGGCGTGAACGCTGTTGTTGTTGTTGTTGTTGTTGTCGTTGTTGGTGGATGTATTTATTATGGTGACATTGATCCATATCACAATCAAACTATCATCATCATCATCATCATATTAAGCAAGTATATCATAATACATCCAAAAATAGCAAGAAAAGGCTTTGAGTTAACAAGAGTAATACCTAAAAAATACAAGTAGCAACAGACTACTTATAAAAATATAGAATGTAACATGAACCATTCAATAATTTCAAAAGAAAACATATCATGATAAGGGGGCAGGACAGCCAGGGTGTTTTGACTCAGAGCTGAGCTCAATTTCTGGGTAAAACCCCCAATGATTGCATGTAGCAAACCTTTAGCAAGATGCCATAACCCGCTACTTCTTAATGAAGAACTAGAAGCATATATATATATATCAAAACATAGACAAAGATAACCCTTTTCTATCCACTCACATTTTTTTAACCCAATCCATATCCCCCCCCCCCCCCCCAGGTGGCCCAGCTGCCGTTGAACCTGACCCGAGGCAGCTGGCAGCACATGTGTGTGAGCTGGAGCCAGAAGGGCGGAGCTTGGCAGGCCTACCAAGGAGGGAGGCTGAAGGGGGAGGGCCACGGCCTGGCCCCTGGACACCACCTCCGGGCCGGGGGCCAGCTGGTCCTGGGACAGGAGCAGGTGAGGAGGGGAGAGGACCAACGGGACCGAGAGTGAAAGTGGAAAAGACGGAGTGAAGGAGTGTAAAAGTGGGAGGGTTAACGAGTGAGAGACAGAAAGAGTGAAAGAGTGAGGAGGTGAATAAGTGAAACGGTGAAAGGGTGGAAGAGTAAAAGTGGGAGAAATTAAAATGGTAAAAGGGTGAACGAGTGAATGAGAAATTTTATGAATCATTTAAATGAAAAGATGATACAATGAAGGGAGGACTGCAAAAAAAATATTGCTTCAGTCGGCCAGTTGAAATATTAACCAAATATATTAATAAAGAGAGTGAATGCCCTCTGAATACCCTGAATGGCTCAGTGTCAAATACATGCATGCATTTATGATGATAGATTAAATGGCCATGGAGACCATGGTTGCTAGAGGCTGGACCTCTTGTGTGTGTGTGTGTGTGTGTGTGTGTGTGTGTGTGTGTGTGTGTGTGTGTGTGTGTGTGTGTGTGTGTGTGTGTGTGTGTGTGTGTGGGGTGGGGGGGGGGGGATTGTGTGTGTGGGTGTGTGTATAGCCGGTGGTGTACAGCTGCAGTCTTAGCATTTCCCTTCATCTCAGATCAGAGTTCTGAGAAGTCTTTTATGCTTCTCCAATTATCTCCAACATGTATACCACCACCCCTATACCAGCCCCTTCTCTGAACTCCACTGACTCTCCACTAACACTCTTACACTACCACCGTCACCACCGTCACCACCTCAACAACACCACCACCATCAACACCACTCCACTTAGCCTCTCTCTTTCACCCTGATGCTCCCCACCACCAGTACTATCATCCCCACCATCACCACCACCACAACTCCTCTATCCCACTCACCACCACCACTTCCACCATCACCACCTCACCACCACCACTAACAACCCCCCCCCCCCCCCCCCCCCCCCCCTTCCACACTCCTCTAACTATCTATCTATTCTCCACAATCTCCAACCCCAAAGGACTCGCTGGGTGGGGGTTTTGACTCAACCCAGGCGCTGGTGGGGGAGCTGGCCCAGGTGGGCCTCTGGGACCGGGTGCTTACCCCAGTCCAGGTGGCGGGTCTGGCCCGCTGTGGGCGTGTGGCGCAGGGCAGCCTGACCAGCTGGACGGAGAGGGAGGTGGAGGTCCACGGAGGAGCCACCAAACACCCTGGGGAGCCCTGCAGTAAACACAGCCGGAGCTCCCAGTGAGCTCCGGGCGGGGGGGGGGGGGGGGGGGGGTGGGGAAGGAGGGGGAAGACCAGAACGTTGTGTAGGGGGAAAGGTGTTGCCATGTGTTTCATTAGCCCCCCAGCCCCCCGCCAGTGTGAGTAGAGAAACACTCCCAGTGTGTTCTTTAGAGACAAACGTTACAAAATAATTTAATGTCGGGCCATAGAATGGAAGAATGGTGAAAAATAATTACTGGCTCGTCTGATCCCTGCTTGGGTCTTTTAGTGTAACAGTTACAGGAATTATTATGATTAGGGTATCATCCGCCTGTGAGCCTATTGGACAAAGGGTTTGTCTGTACAATTCAGCTGGGAGCCTTTTCGATAGAAAGTTTGTAATTGAAATCACACTGGGAACCTACTGGACACAGATGTTGTCTATCAAATCATGCTGGGATTTTATTCAACACAAGAAAGGCCGTTTAAGTATGGCTGAGCTAGCTTAAAAAAACAAGGGCTAAAACACAGTGTGAGTGTTAGCCATTTAACAAATCACACACACACACACACACACACACAAAGAATTAGCATTGTTCTAGTTCCCAGGCTCCACCTCACTTCACCCTCCCATGTCGGAGGCGCAGCAGAGATGAAGGGGTTTCGTGAAGGAGGTATGTGGGTATTGCATATTGATGGTGGGGAGAGGGAGAGCCAATGGTGGGAGAGATTGTGGTGGTTGTAATTCAAGGAGAGAATAGTCGTTATTCATGTGAGAATACGAGGAGAAGCACAGGACAGCGTGAGAGTTTTTCGCAAAGATAAGCCAAAAAGACAGGAGAAGAGAGGAGGAGGCGGTGTAGGAAAAAGAGAAGCAGAGGAAGAGTAGGAGGAGGAGGAGGAAAGGTTATAGTATGAATACATGGGTTTGGTTGGTAGCTGGCAGAGTAGTATACGTCAAAAAAAAATTTGTTCTCTGTATTTGTTTTCTATTTTTGCCCAGTATATTTAGATATGTGTCACTCCATATCTTTCTGCTATTATGGCGAGGGTTGGCATTTGGCCCAATTTTGCAATTTGTGTCTCAATCTAAAATAAGACTTAATGAGTCGTGCTGCCTATGAGGCGGCTAGTTGCCTAGTGGAGAGGCTGCTATTGGTCTTGCCAGGTCTCAGCACCACACACTATCTTGAAAGAAAGACTTGAAGTGTGAGGTAATTACACTCCTCTTCGAGGCAAACAAAACAGTATATTCATATGTAGATTTGACAGCAACTCTAATTAGTTACATATAATCATCAATTTGCAATATTCGTTCCAAAACTATCAAACACAAAGTTTAGCATTTTGATAACAGAAAATAACATAATGTCGAGTTTTGCGCTTGAATGAAAACCAACCGACTTCAACACATTCCACCTGTTTTTGAAACGCACTGCAATGTTTCTCATTTTATTCATTTATTCTTGTTATGTATAATAATTAGTTAATTTTCCGTTCAATTATTGAACGGTACAGGTCGATTAGGGTCTATGATAGTTGTTAAATGGCTTGCTTCTCCTCCTGTGCTGTGAATGCAATGTTCACGTCTCTGTTAACACTTTTCTACCATGTTTTCTGGTTTATTTTAAGGTTTCTGCTGTCTTGTTTGTGGAAAAAAAGTGCCTGCTAGGGTATGTCACAGCCATGTACAAATTTACATTGCATACAACCTGATTTATTTTTGCTGCTGGACAAACCCACACTGCTATTCAAGATATTTCCTGACTAATTAACCACCAGTAAGGCTATCTCGGGGGAATAAAAAAGAAAATGATGAAAAATAAGAAAATGACCCCTAGATTTGCAAAGTGGCAAGGTACTGTTACAGCTGCAACTGGTGCTTAATGAGTGAGTCCACATACATTGTTTAGCATGTACTTGTACTCCTAAAGGCGTTTTGCATTGTGCTTTGTTGTTAATATGACACCTTTTGTCGCTTTGAATCATGCCCTGTTCCTTAGGGCTTTAAATGCAGCAGTGTTGTACTTTTTGTATTACTTTGAGGACTAGCTGTCCATTTTTTTTTTTCTACATGCACTTTTTTTTTTTTACAGGTTTGCATCAGTTTGTGATTATTTTTTATCTTTGTTTGTAAATGATGCTATTATGTCAGTGTCCCGTGGCTTTGTTGTGTACCGTTTGCCGTATAAGATGCATTGATGATGGCGTATTTCTCACAATCCCGACAAATAAAGTTTGGATTTTCAATTATTGGATTTCAGTTCCTCGTTTTTTCTTTACTCTGCTTCTTGCTGTGTTGTTTCCCCTCCCCCTAGGGTTCACACAATAGGGTTTTGTTTTTCGTTTTCATACGCTGTTGTGTTTACTTATTGTATTTCACAGTTCGGGACACTGGTGTAAGAGTGCTAATCGTTTATGGGGGACCTTGTTATTAAATGTTGTTCACTTCACCGCCCCTGCAGATATTACATTACTCTCACAGGCTCTCAAAGTGATGAAGCATGCAAGATTGCTCACACACACACACACACACACACACACACACACACACACACACACACACACACACACACACACACACACACACACACACACACACACACTTATATGCACACATAAACACACCTACATAGACACCCAAACACATAAAACAAATCAATGCCATAGCAAAATATTCAGTAATGGTTTCATTTCACCCAGCTCTCCTATCTCTCCTTCTCAACCTGTTGTACTTTTTCTCCCTCCATCCCACACTCTCATCCCCTCTGTGTGTCATAAATGGGTCACTTAGGTTCTCATGTGTGATGGATATTACCCCACCCTCTTCATGCATGAATCCCTGGTTTCTTTTAATCAATTCAGTCAAAACACCTCCCACACACTGCTACTACAGACCTAGTGTAACTGAAAAGACAAATTTGAAAACGGTTCAAGGTTGCTACGATGCAAAAATCGTGCCTACTTACTGATTAGCCGGGCACCTGTGAATAATAATCAGAGAGGATTTACAGAAATAATACACTAAGTAAAAGTCAAATTTTTGTAATCATGGTTCGAAACAGCATGACTCAACCTAGCTGCTATCATATCATATCACATCACATTCATCTCGTCTATCACCTTTGAAACGATGAGACACACTTGACTCAAACTGAATAAAGGGAAATCATCTGCTTCCAACCTGGAGCCCATATGTCTGGGGGAACCAACCCCAGCCCTCCAACAGCTGACTCCCCAGCAGTGGATAAAACCAGGGTTGAGGCATGCTTGTTTCACGTGATCCTCTCTCTCTATAACAGATTTAACCTAAAGCTTAACCAGGGCCCCAAATGTGCGTGGCTGACACATCACAGAACAGCCGGGATCTAACTTGCAAGATACATGTGTGGTTTGTGCGGACATGATAGTCCCGATAAGGTCCTTACGACCCTATTAGGGCCAACGCTGTGCATGTGAAACCTCTTACTGACTCAGCTCTTGATACATTTTCCCACCAGCCCGGTTCTACTGGCAACCAGGTTGTCGCTAGATTGATCCAGATTGCTGTAACAGATGGCTTCTTTAACTTACAAAAGTCATAAAGCCACCGTTCTACGTATATATTTTCCTGTTATAATATAATGTTCATCATTGAGAATGAAACAGAAAGGAAAAGCTGAAGGACGGTAGCCACCGGTGTTGTATAATTGTAGATGGATAAATTAATGGAGCCTGAGGTGAATAATTGTCCTACTATATACTTTTGAGATCTCAATCATTTTGAGATCTCAATCATGGGATATTGCCCAATATCCCGAGATAACGAACCAATCAAATTGCGCCATCTTAGGAGGTTCACGTGTAGCATATACTAAACATACTGTATATATTCCGGGAACATATAACACATTTAATCCCCCCCGGGCACATTTTCCCCCGTCTCACACCAAAATGACCTGCTTCTGGATAGAACATTCATTTCCAACAAACAAGGGCACCCTCCACCCCCATCTCCATCTCCACCCCCGTCCCGAAGGTCTGTTAATCGCTGAGAGGAGGTGCTTTCACACTCTTTATGATTTCTCAACTTACGATGGCTGGCACAAATGAGACGAGGACGGAGGTGGGATCTGCTGTGCTCATATTTTCTACCCACACGTCGCTTGTATAAGCCTACGGACTCCACGGGCCGGATAGCTTCATGGTGAGGGGGTATGACTCCAAGAGTCTGGCTCCTTGAATCATCCCGTTCTGCTGCATGTCCACGTCGGTCTGAGATTTTGACATGACACTGCAAAGTGGCTTTGGATTAAAGCAGCTGATAAATTACTTAATATTATAGATTTTACTTACTTGTGGGTTTTTTTAAAAGCCCATTCAAATCTGTTTTCACGTTTAGATTTTTTAGATTCGCTTTTAACATAAGCCCTGGATTGGTGATTTTGCTAGAGTTTAGGTATTACCCGGCTTTTGAAAGATATAGGACATGTGACGTGGTTGTGATTCATCACTTTGAACTTCACAAATGGGAAATCCTGGCTTTGAAAGGTCGATCATTTTGCTATTTAATCATGTAGCAGGCGGTTTTATCCAAAGCAACATAAAATATATTTTCAGATACTTCATGTAGGACCAGAGGGGGGTTAGGGCAGCTTGCCCAGGGATGCCTCAGGCAGACTACAGTCAATAGGGTCCAAACCCCAGAACCTTTAGCTGTTATTCAAGCACCATAACCACAAGGGTATCCTGTAGCAGGCTTTAAAATGAAAACTGCTAGGGTAAGGGTTAAAACGTGTGTTGTGTATCTTACATTAGACACAGTCACTGTGAGATACCAGCTGAACGAGTCGCATTGAGAGGGGCGTTGTTCTTCAACCACCAGCTGCATTAAGTGGACGAGAACCTAATCGTTACACACATCCAAACCCACTGGAAGCATGAAAGATGATGGATTACAGTCCCCTTGTCTAATCCATAATGCCTCACAGAGGATTGCACGGTTCGTAATCCCTAGGAGCATAATCCAAGCAACGAACGGTTAAACAACAGTTAAAGTGATCGCCCCGAATGCCACGTATGGTTCACCATGTCATGGATGCTTGTTGACATGGTGAAGATGGGGAAAAAATGAATGTAACATCTTATTGCTTCTTTTTCTTGACCTAAAGTGTGAATATAAAGCATTGAGCTCATTTGGTTTCAACTGTTAACGCTATAACAGTTTGACCTGATGAGGCTTCTAGCCTTTGGATCCTCAATAATCTTTTTTTATTATAATATTTTTTTTATCATAATAGAGACATACAAGGAGTGTCATTTAAATTGGTCATGTTCTATGCTCTAAAATTAGAGACTGTCTTCTCAACTCAAAAGTGGCGCAACCGTTGTTGTGTCAAAACCAATATGTATTGTACATGTAAAGTTATGTACATCTTAAAGATCCCATGGCATGCTACTTTATGGATGCTTATATATAGGTGTTAGTGGGCCCTTAATATAGTATTTGAAGACGTTCAAGAAATTCAGCCTTGGTGCAGAGTTACAGCCACTACGAGCCAGTCCCACAATGAGCTCTCCACAAACGTGCCGTTTTTAGAGGCGGTGTCAAGGTGGAGGGTGGGGGTGTGGCCCTGAGCAGCTTGCGGCTACGGTACCATGCACTAGTGTTTACAGTGGAACACTGAACACTCCGGGTGCTCCGGCGGGAGTCCTGGAGCTCTATATCTAAATAATATCATTATATTTAGATATCTATATAATATAATTTATAAAACGGGTGGCTTAAATCAAGCGATCTGATTGGTTCCCAACTGTTGTATATTGAGCGTATACACACAGCTATGACGCCCGTTCAGTTTACAGAGTTCAGTATCACTCCGCGCCTAACTTGAACTGTTGTTTATTTATATATAAAAGCAATAGCATAGTTCACTGAAGCGTAAAAACATGTTGATTGCTGGAGAGGGTGGAAATGTTGTAAAGCAATAGGCACACAGTGAGTGAACTCGATAGTAGGCTAAATTGCCGGCGAACCGAGCTACCGTCTCTAGCCTTCTCTCTGAAGGACGCTACAGTGTGTTGCATAGCAACCGCCGTACACTTTGCCGGCAGCCAGGAGGGACTACTTTTTTGTATTCGTTAAAAAAAATGCTTTTTGGACTTTCTAGCTTTTTCAAAATTGAGGGTGTCTATGACTTTCATTTCGCCATACTTACGTAACCGTTTTATAAAAGCAATAGATCACTTCAGTCAGTGAAATGTTCTCATTATACCACAGTTAAGGGGGTCGCTGTCCCAACGCTCAGCGGAGGGACGGCGACCCCCTTAACTGTGGTATAATGACCGTATACCACAGCCTGTCGTGATCTATTGCTTAAATATATTATCATGGTCAAAAGCTGTTTGCGCCTCCGGATGATATTATGAATCTCAAATGACTGCGTCGGGTTCTCAGACGCCTCTGGTTCTTCCACTTCCACGTCAATATTAGTACAGACTGAACCGCGAAATGGAGGAGAAAGGGATTGTTGCCCATGATTGTTGCCCCGGTGGAGCACTCTCCCGCCGGAGCCCCGCTGCCCGCCGCCCGCCGCTGCGGCAGCGGGGCTCTGGCGGGAGACAAGGGGAGGCAACGGGCAGCGTTCAGCTGGCAGCGGGGCTCCAGCAGACAATCGTAGGCAACAATCCCTTCCTCCTCCATGTCACAGTTCCCAATTCCTTCTCAACCATGGCTGAGATAACCCCCACTACGAATCTTGTTGTGGAAATACCAGAGACCTCAGAGAACCCGACGCAGTCTGGTCTTTTCACCAAATGGGAGCTTTATGCATGCTTGTGCTATTGTGTTGCGTGTTATGCGCCATAACACCAACAGCAGAACGGTTATCCACATAACAAAGAACTCTTGCGTTACAGTGTGTATTCAAACACACACAGACATGTGGCGCTCGCACGGTAGCTAGCTCATTGTTTCATTGGCTGGCCAAATTCTCTGGGCGGGCCAAGCAGAGAAAGGGGAGGTAACCTGGCCCCATATGACGACATATGGGGCCAGATCCCAAATCCGCACGTTTGAGCGTTCATTTTTTCAAAGGCGGAGCAAGATACCTACTGCTCGTTTTACACCTAACGCAATTTTTTGCTACTGGGGGACCATAGGCATGCTAGGGGAACTCATATTAATGTTATAAATCCTCATCAAGTGAAAATTTCATGCCATGGCACCTTTAAAAAATAATTATATATTGAACCAAGTTTCTGGTTTTGAAACAACAAAATACAATTTATTGCTCAACACCTTTGAAAAAAGGCCATTAGCAGTGCTTCAGATGGGCAGGGTTCACGTTCTAAAGACATTCCAAAGACAAGGTTTAAATATTCTACATCCTACATTCTTCTGTCATTGTTGATTATGCTTGTCATCGAATTATGTTACTATGTGAGATAATGACGTACTGCTGTAATGTAAGGCTCTCGTTGCATTTGAATACCGTACCATGAAGGGAGAACATGGGATGACTGTAGACAGGGAGATCAGCACCGCGGTTAGGCTGGGGCCCCACCAGCCCAGGATGCCGCCTACTCATCGTTTTTCAGTTTGAACCAGAGCTTGGCACCCGCCCACTCCGCCTCCCCATTGCAGAGCCCTCATGTCTCACTGAGGAACACTCACATACAACCACACACACACACACACACACACAGGCACGCAAGTACACATGCACACAAACACATGCACATACACAAATGCATAAACGCAGTCACGCATGTATCCACACACACACACACACACACACACACACATGCATTCACTTTTAACACACCCACATAGATTCACACAAATACACATGCACTTTCTCACACACACACACACACACACCCACACACACACATGCACTTTTTACAATCACAAATCCAACTTCCCTACAGAGGGTCCATCTGTACAGGAACCACATTTTACTCTTCCTTCCTCTCCCCCCCACCTCTGTTTCTCTATCTTTTCTCTACCTCTCTCTCTTTCTTTATTTTTACCTCTCTGTCTCTCTTATATCATTGCTTCTCATCAAAGTCCTCTTTCCCAATACCTTTTTCTCGCTCTTCCATTTCTATTTTCCCTCAGAGAGGAAATCGATGGTGGTCGAATGTACATGAGTGTGATAGCATGGGGGTGGTGGTGGGGGCTCTGTCTCTGTGTTTGTTTGCTATTGTTTGTTGTGCTGCCTCTCGAAGGGTTCTAAACCTGCCAGGATTGGGATGAAGTCGTGATGATGATGTCGTGGTCGGATGGGGAGGGATTTTTGTTCCTACCTTCTCCCTTCGCTTTTTTTTTTGGCATGTGTTGATTACAGAGTTATCCTATGATCATCTCTGTAGTTCTGATGGCACCATGTAGACTGTATGTACTGATCGAAGTCAGACCGGCTAAAACACAAAAAGAGATGTTGAGGTTGGACTTAATGGAGCTAAAACATATTGTTACATATGTTTTGATTGTTTCACTTTCAGTATTATCATTATAAAAAGTTTGGCCTTTATCATAGGGTTTGTACATCGCAACTTCACATTGCAATGACCGCCTCCATTTTTTAACCCTAGGAGCATTTGACTGATAGTTATTTCATTATTAGTTATTTTGGTCATTGTTTAGTAATTTATTATAAATTGTTTATGGGGAGGCGTGGCATTTGACAGTTCTACAACTCTCTTGAGTTCAACCAATTTGGCTGAGAATCGCCTACAGAAAATCCCATGATGAATCCCAACACCCTAACCATGATCCACTAACCTACCCTTTCACTGGTGTAGATTTCACTGGTAGTACCTTAGGGAAATCTGAAGTACCTTCATGGAATGTCCCATAAGTCAGGTTTTCCTACATGTGTGTCCTCCCTCTGAGAAGGGTCCATTGGGGTTGGTTGTATTACCTTCCTGATAGTCAGTTTGTATGATATACAGGAGCTCTGCGCTGCGATTAAAAAGTGTGGCCATGAATACAATGCATACACACAAACACCCATAGTCGTTTATAATCAGTTAACAGTCAGTCCAATGTGGACTACCAGTGTTGGAAAAACACTGGTACCCGAGTGCTGGGATAAATATCCCATGACATTAAATCTGTGTTCATTACTGTGTAGTCAATGCATGTGAGAGAAGAACTGTGATTGGTGAGTGGGAGTGTTGATATTTTATAGATATAATCAGACTTTTCGAGGATCCAAAGAAATAAGGGTTTTGTTTCTCTGCTTTGAAGAAGGTTCAAATAGTCTCAGTTTTAAGTCCGACCTTTGTTAGCAATTGGTTAAACAGACATTTTTTAAGCTATGAATAATGAAACTTGCGATGGTGCTTCTCCTAGGCAAATATGTGTGTTTCTAATCATTTGGGTTTTGAAGATGTAAAAGTTTGAGAGTAAAGCCCTCTTTCAAATCCTGATGCAACTGCTTAGCCCTTTTTTTTCCAACACAAATAATTCATCAACGACATGAACATAGTTATTCAAGAAAATGTTCAATAAAAATTCATTGAGAAGTGCGCTAAAGTTCACAGATTCATCAGGGTTGTGTCTAGAACATCAACCCCCTAGGAGCTACGCGTTCTCTGGATCTCATCTGTGGCTACACATGCTTCCAGCACTATCAATTAAACGTTTCCACACCTGCAGGATGATAATGAGATGAAACATCCACTGTACAACTGTACATCACAGTAGGGAACTCCAGCGCTCCCTGTAGCTCGTTGAGTAAAGTATCAAAGTGTAGATCTTTCTCCTGCAGCGAAGTTCACTGTTATCAACCAAAGAGCATGAACAGTACCGCACGCTGTTCGGGTGTTAGCGGGATCGTTGGTTTAACAGTGAACACCTCCCTATTCCAATTTAGACAAAGGTGTGATGTGTTGCGGATAACATCATCGGCTGACCTTCCCGTCCAATTCTCTCTCCCTTTCTGGTACATTCGGTTGGTTTTACCTTTTACTTTTTCTGCCCTTTGTGAATCTAATCCCTAATTCAGATTAGATGTTCATCTAAAACTTCTCTCTTCCTCTCCTCCATTTTCTCACCTTACTTTCTCTTTCATTCTCCCTATTAATCTTTCTTTCTAACTCTGTCAGAACAGTCTACTTTTATCGCTCTACGTCAGTTGTGTTGGCAGAAAATAGTTCAAAAAAAAAATTAAGTTGTTAGAACAGAATGTTTTTCACAGTACACCGGACACACAAACACACACATGGTGCAAACACACATACACACACAAATTCTACGGTGCTGCGGATAAATACAATACAATATTTCAAATTTTTACAATTATTACAAATATTCATTAAGCAGACACTTCTATCCAAATAACTTTAGGGTGAATTATATATATCCAGTATATACATGTATCCATGATCAGGTCAGGGTTTGGAACTCTTTCTGAAGGATGCCTCCGAAAAGGTAGCTTGCAGACATTGAATAGGATCAAACACCATGGCCTTGTATAAATAGACCCTTTTCAGAGAGCCCATAAATCAAGGTTTCACTCATAACACTAATTATGGGTCTCCTCTGATGTACCAGGGCTGCGGGTATTAGACATAGCTATACTAGTTTAAGGCCCCGTCCCATTACTCTCCCCTTAACAAGAACACTTGCTTTGAGTTCCCTCCACAGTAAAGTCCCCTCAAAGAGGTAGGTGAGAGTGACGATCTTTCCCTATGAAATGGGACACAACTATAATTAATATTATGCAAATTAGTAGCGTCCCTACGTCACATGCAGCATTGACGTGTCTACACTACAGGAAGAAGCCTACTACTATTTTCATTCACGTTTGAAATGTGACCCTTGTGAGATTCGTTTGAGACTGTTGAGAAACATGGAAAAATTGCCTCTTGCTGAGTTCACAAGGTATCCTGGGTAATTCGTGATACTCCCTTAGCTGTAAGTGAGGTACCGAGCTGGCTAGCTGCCAAGGGATGATTTTAAGGGAAAATAGGCACTCCCTCTTGATCCCTAAGTATTGGAACACCCTACCCCTCCGTGGGAACGTGCAAATTCTAGGGCTAGGGGGGTATAATGGGACAGGGCCGAAACTATACTACCCTTGCCCTGGTTCATAAAACGAGTGGACCCATAATTAGTGCAATGAGCGACACCTGTGTTTGTCCTACGGTACCGCCTCAGTGAAAAAGATCTATCCTTCAGGCAAGGCTGAGGACGATGCCTACGCAGGACAAACTAAACAGCTGACTAGTAGAACAGGGGGGAGTAATGAAAGCCAGGACACACCTGGGGTTCTCAGGAAGACAAAGGAGAAGGGGGAGGAGGCGGAGGATGATGAGGAAGAAGAGGAATGGTAGGAGGAGCAATAGGAGGTGGAGGAGGTGCGGTGAGGGAGATGGAAGGAAAGGAGAAGGAGGAAGAAGAAGAGGAGCACTTTAGGAGAAAGAGGAGGATGAATGGTAGAAGGGAATGATGAGAAGGAACGGTAGAAGGAGGAGCAGGTGTTGGACTATAGGGGGGGTTGAGCTGTTTCTGTCAGGGCTCCAGTGTCTCCCTGTGTGGGGGTGTGATGTCCTCTCTTCGGCCCTCACTAGGCAGAGGAGGTCCTCCTCATCCTGGCAGCTCGTGACTAAATTATGTCACTGCAGTGCTTTGGCTTCCTTGTCGATACGTGCTGTGTGTGTGTGTGTGTGTGTGTGTGTGTGTGTGTGTGTGTGCGTGGTGCGCGTGCGTGCGTGCGTGCGCAGCGAGAGAGAGGGGGGATAGGGGATAGTGTAATAGCCGAGGCATTCAACTCGGCATTCTCGGTTGAGCCCCAGTGTCCACAGAAGGAATCCTTGATGCGAGATGCACTGCGTGATATGAATAAAAAGTAAACCGTGGTGTTGTACTCCACGTGAGCCTGCTATGTGATACGTGTGATCTATGTATGTATGTATTCACCCACACACAAACAAACCCACAGACACTTATTTATGTAGGCACACGCTCACTTTGGGACTCCATACCATGTGCACATACACACACACAGACACACACGCAAAAAAGCATCTGCACCCAGAGACGTAAACACAGTAGGCCACCTAGGCATTGTACCGACACATTTATGCAGAGTCATTTTTATTGTCATTTATATTGACTTTCCTTCTGCAACTCTTGCATTTCTGTATCCGCCATGCAGTAAATGTAAAGGAGCAGCTTATCCTGATCACACACACCCGGCATGCTCTTACAAGTCCATCTGCAACACTTTCAACCCACATATTTTCTCTAGTAGACCGTTGACTGTGTCTTCATAAGCATTCCGATCGGAGAACGACACTCCTCGCTGTATGCAACGGTTCACACAGAGTTCACCTTTCTTGGGTCCAAGGTAGCCCTGTGTGGAGTAGAGTTGATATTCGCTCTATAAGTTAAGCTTTGTCTTTACTATGGCATGTGTGTTGTATTTATATGACGTCTTGCAATAAACTCATATAGACTCCTGCTCAATTGACTCAGATTCCTACACTCTGCACTCTCTTAGAAACTTTACACTACAGCACTTTGCATTCCTGAAGTTGCTCTAATATTGATTGTGTGATTAGATTGTCCTCAGCCTCACCGCCTGTGAGTCGTCTTGGATCTAGGCGTGTGCTAAATGACCAAAGGTAAGTGTGATTACAATCAATGTGACCGAATAACCCTGGCATCCTTGCCGGCAGTACAATAAATAAGTTATATTTAAGTGGTACTTACCGTTGACGGAATAGCTGTTCTTCTTTCTTTCTGCCTGTCTTACTTTCTCACTTTATTTAACACACACACACACACACACAAATACTACATAGACACACACACATACACACGTGTATCTATAGCAACAGCAGATTCTCCCGTGGGGGGGGGGGGGGGGGGGGCAGGATTAGGTAGGTATAAATGAACACTTTATCACAATCTGTTGCCGTGAAAGAGACAAAGAGCAAAGAGAGAGAGGAGAGAAAGAGTCAGAGAGAAGGAGAATGAGATGGCGAGAAAGAGAGAGGCAGGGACAGGGAGAGAGATGGAGAATGAGAGAGAGGTAGATATGGAGGGGGATGGAGGGACAGGGAGAGAGAAATTTAGAGATGGAAAGAGAGGGAAGGAGACATGACAAAACAAGATGGAGAGGTAAAGGTTCCCTGCTGCTGAGGAAATTAACCAGTATACTGAATTTCCCATTATGCAAGGCTTTCATCTTTTTATGTGTGTATGTGTATCAATATGTTAATGTATCCATATCTATAAAGTTTGTATGTGTGTCTTATGTACTATTATGTGCAGTACATACAGTCTGTCTGTGTATGTGTATAGTATACTAACAGCTCAAAGCCTTCCTGTCTAAATTAGGCTTGCCTGACAAACACATCAGTGTTCCACAGCAGAATGCTAGTTGGTATTCCACTCAAGTTTCCCTCTCCTCCATACTCTCTCTCTCTCTCTTCCACATACTGTACTCTGACGCTCATCCCCTCCTCTCCTTTTCCCTCTCCTACCCCAGTGTCTGTTTCTACCACTTTCCCCGTCATGTTTTTGTCTTTATTTATATGTGTTTGTCTTTCACTCCGAGTCTCATCTCCATCTTTCTCTCTGTGCATCGCTTAGTGTATCTCTGACTCTCTCTTTCTCGTTTGCTTTATCTCTATCTAGTCTTTTCTCTCACTGTATCACTTTGACTGACTCTTTCACTCTATCTCTTTATCTCTTTGTCTGTGACTCTATCTCTTTCTATCACTCTGTAACACACAGTGTTACAGAGCGATAGAAAGAGATAGAGTGAAAGAGTCAGTCAAAGTGATACAGTGCTACAAAGACAGATACATTGTGAATGGTGTATCTGTCTTTCTCACTCTTAAATATTCATGTCCATCCATAGAGAGAAAGCTGTAGCAGCAGAGGTTTAGCAGTCCAACGCAACACATGGCTTTTGAAACAATTGCAGACCTGGAAGGGTAGAGAGAGAGAGAGAGAGAGAGAGAGAGAGAGAGAGAGAGAGAGAGAGAGAGAGAGGAGAGAGGAGAGAGGAGAGAGAGAGAGAGAGAGAGAGAGGAGAGAGAGAGAGAGAGAGAGAGAGAGAGAGAGGAGGAGAGAGAGAGAGCTGAAGAGAGTGAGAGAAAGACAGAGACAGGCAGACCGATAGAGAGAGACACACAGTACACAGACACACATACCATGAAAAAAGATAGTGACGATAGTGAGCACCAGATGGAGTATGTGTTTTTCTGAGCTCCTCTCCATGTTATAAAATAATTCAGTATTTAATAAAAAATTCACCATTTTACCTGACCCTCTTAATTCAACCAACTATTAAAGTGGGGAGATGCGAAAAGCAAAGACAGAGCGTGAAAACAGCAGGATAGAAACCCAATCAAGACTAAAACTCAACCGTCACCAAAGCTAGTGCTAGCACCAGAACACACAATGACAGACCTGAGGCTAGCAAAGGACACTGATGCAGAGTCAAGCAAAATTCTTCTGGCAATAGAGTATGAACAAAACGATGACTGATCGATTTGACACATTAGGCCGCGTTCCCAGCGAGCGGTGCGGTGCGGTACGGTTAGGTGCGGTTCGGAGCAGGAAAGCTTGGTTACGGCATTTCCACTGCCGACAGGCTACACTATGCAATACAGCATAGTGTGGCACTGGCGGCCATCTTGCCCCAGTAAGCTCGCTCACCCATAACATTGTGTTGGTAGTGGTACATGTACTTTTTTAAATAACCGTAACTTTCAACTGATTTTCAAACGGTTTGGTTTCTTACAAACTACTACTATTTGTAAAGGAAATCTTGTACCCATTTTAGATTATTCAATTTTTTTTAGAACATAACAATTATTAAGTTATGCAGTGTCATAACTACATCTCTGATGTTTATAACGAACCAAACCATTTGAAAATCGGTTGAAAATTGAGCAAGATATGGTTATTTAAAAAGTACATGTACCACTACCAACTCAATGTTATGGGTGAGCGAGCTTACTGGGGCAAGATGGCTGCCAGTGCGGACGTTCCTCTCCATTGGCCAGCAGCGCAGACGAGACATCTAGGCTGTGTCCCAATTCAGGGGCTGCGTCCTTCGAAGGACGCGGTCTATGAAGGTGTGGCCTTCGTAGACCGCGAAGGCCACACCGAAGGCTGAAGGCTGAGACGGTCTAGCCTACAGAGCATTTCTGGATTGCGTAACCAGCCGCTAACGTCCTTTACCTTGCGTGACCACACGCCGCTCCTGTCTCCTAGCAACCCTGACAGCTGCGGTTCAAACCGGACAGTGGAGGAGAAATATGGAGCCAGAAATCAGAATTTTATTTGTTATGTTTTATCTTTTATTGAAGGAGTGGGAGAAGATTCACCACCGGGTGAAAAGGAAGAGAGGACGTTATATTTAACGTTACATGTCTAGCGTTAATGTCATTGAACTTTGACAATAAAGTTACATATTTAAAATGGTCCTAACCTTACTTGGTCCTAAAAAAAGTTTTTACATAGTTTTGTCATTAAATATGTATTCGCTGCAGCTGCCGCTTCCACTCTCTCTGCGCCATTTCTGAAAATAAATCCAACGCGCAATGAATCTTGGATACGTTGGGCCGTAAAGGATCCACCCGGTGGGTCCTTCAAATCCGGGAAATGAAGGCTGCATATCTCGGCCGCATTTGAAGGACCCTTCGAAATGGGACAGCACTTGACGCACCGCTGTGACGTATGCGGTCTTCAAATGCGTCCTTCGAAGGATGCAGCCCCTGAATTGGGACACGGCTCTAGTGTTCTATATATATCTATGGTCCAAGAAGGCATTTTCTTCAATAAACTAAGCTTTTGCCGTTGTTCACAAATATCTTGCAGGTCTTTGTTTGTTTTTATCCCTGTAGCACGGAAGTGACGATTCTATTGACCAATCAACAGATGGCATGTCTAGCTCCACCTTTTCGGCAGCCTTTCAGACCTCTTGGTACCCCAACGAGGAGTACTGAAAAATAGGTACGCAGTGAGCTAAATGCCGGACCCTGCCAAACTTTTGGCGGTGGAAACGCGCGAACCAAGCCGCACCTTACCGCACCGCTCGGTGGGAACATGCCATTAGAGGCAACTCTGGCATCCACTCAAGCACCTTTGGTTAGTCTTGGACACTCGTGTGACTGAAATTTAACTGACCACTGTTTAAATGATGTTACTTTACTAAATTATGTTAATTATGTTACTTTTACGTATTGGAGAGAGAGCATAGGGCTCTTTTGTTAGCTTAGCTAAACTATGTCTGTTTGAAGATATAGTGCTCTCACTTTGTTTGCGAAAGTGGGACGGGGGGAAGGGGGGAAAGTTCTTAATTGTGTGTTTTTCATGTTGTTTTCCTTTACGCTGTTATCAGTGTGTTTCAAGGGCGTCACATGTTCACATAACTGGACTTAGATATGCATCCTAGTCATTCTTCAAGAGGTGGTGGCATTACTTTTACAAGTTGGAATGTCTGTGGATTAGGACATACCATTAAAAGGGCAAAGGTATTCTCTAATTTTAAGTCCTTAGCTGCAGACATTATATTCCTACAAGAAACTCATATTAAGCCCATGAGAGCAAAGTTGCTTAGATGCAGCTAGGTCAATCAAATTTCTCAGTCCACAATCTCCAGTAAAGCTTGTAGAGTGGCTATTTTGATTAGCAAAATTATCCCATTTAGGCATGTTTCCATCATGTATGATCCACATGGCAGCTATATCTTGGTGACAGGCTACAATTATTCATACCATTTCACACTTTTGCATGTATATGGTCCTAATTTGGATGACCCAAACTTTTTCAGTAAGGTCTTTACTTTACTGCCCAGTTTCTCAGATATGCATGTGATTGTAGGTGGTGACTTCAATTGTGTCCTTGACCATTTTCTGGATAGATCAGCCCACACAAACCAGTTGCCTTATGCTGCCTCCACAACCTTAAATAATTTAATTTTATCCACACATCTAGTTGCCATATTGATGCTTCAGCACCTCACACATAGGGATTATTCTTTTTTCCCACAAAGACAAATCTTTCTCTAGAATCAATTTTCTTTTTCCACCACATATCATAATATTCTAATTTCTGTTATCTCCAATATCACAGGTACTTGACCTCAACCATAAGAAACAACAGTATAGTGGGCGCTTACATCCTTCACTTCTCTCCGACTCCTTGTTTGCTCAGTTCATTTCTTTTAGGATCTCAGAATTTTTGGAAACAAATGATAATCTAAAGGTTACAGACTCCACTTTATGGCAAGCTTTTAAGGCTGTGATTAGAGGACACATTATCTCTTTTGAAAACTCAATGAGAAAAAAAAGAAAACGCCTTTTAGAAATCGAAAAAGATCTAACGCAACTAGAAACAGCCTGTAAATCTTCTGCTGATTCCATCACCTTACAGAATATTCTTAAACTGAAGTATGAATATAATCACATATTATCCGCCCAGGTACAGGACCAACTGAAACAAAAACATTTCGAAATAGGGGACAAGCCCCAGAAGTGATTAGCCCGACAGCTGAGAGGTTTGCATGCTAGCAGAGCTATACATAAAAACAAATCAAAATCCGGGGAAATTATCACTAATCCTAGCAATATAAACAAGCGCTTCAGGGAATATTACCAACAATTATATACATCCAAAGCTAAAGGGGACACCTCTGCATGGCTGGAGAATCTGAACCTCCCTAAATTAAGTGACGCAGCATGTAAAGCGCTTAAAGGGGTCCTATTATGGCCTTTTTTACTGTTTATTATTTAATTTGTTTGATCTCATAGAATTGATTTACAACAATAAAGGGTTGTCGAGCAGATTATTCTTTCTCTTACTTTTATGAGTATTACAACCCCTATGTGAAACACCCAGTTGCTGAGAATTTTGAGGCAGTTAGATGGCTATGTGAAGGCTCTGCCTTTGGCAAAGCATACAAGGGAGATGTCCCTTCACAACAAAGAAAACACCTTCTAACTTTGAGATTATTTGTTAGCACTTTGAGATCATTTGTTTGATGTAAAGTGTGTTATAAATAAAATGTATTATTATTATTATTATTATTATTTTACTTGATGAGAGTAGCAAAATCAAAACTGTTCTTTTGACTGATTGTGAATCATCTGATGACGCTCTCCCATTGACTCCCAGCAAAAGTACGTACCAGAAGTAAAAGAAAGCCGCGGATGAAATCCCAATGAGCCGTTTCTAGGCAGCTCAGTAACTGTGTGCGGTAGTCATTTACTCTCCCTTGCAACTTTGTGGTATTGTATTTATATACCCCAAAACATATGTAAAGAGCAATAGGAGAAGTAAAAAATGGAAAAGCATAATAATATATTATATAATATATGCAGATGATTTTGTTATCTTTAAATAACAGCATGAACAGTCTATTCCCATTCTGTTAGACCTCATAAAGTCATTTGGGGAAGTTTCTGGGTACACAATTAACTGGTAAAAAAAGAATGTATGCCTCTTGGGGATAACTATGAAGCAGAATTTTTGCATAAACTCCCATTTAAAGTTAGAAACAAGCGGAAGTAACTTAATTATGCCAAAAGATCCTAAATTATTATTATTATTATTATTATTATTTATATTTTTTATAATTTTCATGAAAAGGTGGAAAACCTAAAAGGAGATATCGGCAAATGCTGCATGCTCCCACTTTCTATGGTGGGTCATATAAATGCAATCAAGATGGTTTCACTGGCAAGATTCCTATACCTCTTTCAAAGCTGTCCTATAATTCTAACAAAGGCATTCTTTAAATTACTAGACTCAATAATCATGCCTTTTATCTGGGGGTTTAAAGCTCATAGAATATCAAAAGCTCATTTACAAAAACTCAGAGCAAAGGGTTGATTTGGGCTACCATGCTTTCAACATTACTACTGGGCAGCAAATCTCAGAGCTCTTGCCTATTGGGGTGAAGGCTACAGCCTGGGAATTTCAACAAACACCCCTGCGTGGGTGGCCATTGAAAAGAAAGATGTCAAAGACAGTTCACTTCCAGCTCTTCTTTTCTCAACACCTGGACTGCCTGTTAAAACAAAAGTGAAACACAGAATAATTCTTAATTGTTTGAAAATATGGCAGCAAATTAAGAAGTGCTGCAAGTTACCTGGAACATCTATCTATGCTCCAGTATGTCATAACCATGCATTTCTTCCTTCACTCTTAGATGCAACTTTTTATAGTTGGAGGATAAAAGGCATAGTAGTTATTAAAGATTTGTACATTGACAAACATTTTTGCCTCATTTACTCAGCTAAATGTCAAGTTTTACCTTCCACCAACACACTTCTTTAGATACCTAAAGGTTAGGAAAAAATTCAGCCAAAACATGGCTCATTTTGAATCCCTCCCAGAGGAAAGCAGGGTTTATCGTTTTTTGCATGGCACACCGGATTCAAAACACATGATTTCAGATTTTATCATGGTATTTTCTGAACAAGTGAACTATGCCACCCACTCTTTGAAGAAAGCTTAGGAAGAGGAACTGGGTCTCCAGATTGATGATATTGTTTGGGAAGAGTCTCAGTATAATCCAATATTGTTCTATTCATGCCAGACATCACTTGATACAGTAACAGTAAGGTCATAAACTCCATTATTCTAACCCACTAACCCTAAAACAAAACTATAAAGAATGTCCTACAGTACCACCCTTGTGTGATGACGGTTCCTTAACCCACCTCTTTTGGACCTGTCCAAAATTGTATGACTTCTGGTGTGGAGTATTCCAATGGTTTTCTGAAATGTACGACTGTGTGTTCAAGCCTGAGCCAGAGGTGGCACTGTTTAGCTACTCCCTGTCTCTATTGACTCATAGTCCCCCTGTACAGCACACCATTATGTATAGAATATTACTTGCAAAGAGACTGATTTTAAGGCTTTGGAAGTCAGAAGCAGTATCACGCTTCAAGACGTGGCTATCAGAACTTACTTCTGTATTACATATGGAAAAAATCTGATATGGCATGGCACAGACAATCTTAAAAAATTCTACAAGATTTGGCAGCCATTCTTTGACCATCTCGCTCAACTTGATGGAGACCATGAGCAGTCGTGAGATTCACCATAGGCCACTCACCTCTTCTTTGATACATTATGTTTTACTTTTGAGTACTAGTGATGCAACAATACATTTCATTGTCTTGAGTTGTATGTTTGCTGTTTTCTGTTTGTTTTTTGCCTTTCTTTTGTTTTCTGCTTATTTTCTCTTCATATTGGCATACTTTCTACTCCTAATTGTTGTACTTTACTACTGGAAAAAAACGTAATAAATATATTTAACAAATAAAAGAAGATTAGACACACACTGATCTAATTATTTCCAGTGATAGTTAGATATACATTGTTAAATAGCGTTTGTGGGACGATTATATAACCATCTCAGCCTTGCAACAATGTTGAAAACAATTTGACAGCTGCTATCATAAATATCCTATATATACGGTATATAATATGCAGGAAAAAGGAGCAAAATGGAGATTTGTTTAAAGGATGTCAGATGGAGGGCGAGAGAGGTGGAGACGAAGAGAGAGATGGAGAATCAGGAGTAGAGTTGAGAGACCAAATAGAACATTGACCAGTCTCATGTTTTAAACATGTCCCCACACACTGGACGAAACACAAGCAAACAAAGACCCTTTTCATGGCTTGTAGGTTTATATGCTTAGATGAGCTCTGAATCGCGGAGCTAAAGTGAGATGACATACTGTGTGTCCTCTCAGAGTCTGAGAGATAGAGATTAAAGACAGAGAGAGGGTGAGTGAGGGAGACAGAGTTATGTTCAAATAAATTAACTGAAATGAGTTGCGTTGAGATGGAGAAAATGAGATGAGATTCAATGAGCTTCGTTGAGACACGATGAGACCACGCTTTCCTGCACCTTAATCAGTAAATAGAGATGGTGCAGCAGCAGAAACCACTGTTAGTCAATATCAAGGTCAGATAAGAACAATTATGATATGGAATATGAATTAAGGGTAAGGGTTAGTTATATGTACAAAAATTATCGAATAGAACAAACCAAGTAAAATATAAATAAAGAATAACATGTGTCTACGTATCTACATGTATCTCAATATAGCACAACAGCTTTCAAAATACTGTAAATACACACACACACACACACACACACACACACACACACACACACACACACACACACGCAAACAAACAACACATTCTGTGACTCAATTAGCCTGTGGTTGACACTGATGAATAATACAAGCTCTGTGTTTCTCAGTGAGGAGAGGTGCAATGTAGCTCTCGCTCTCTTCCTCCTCTGGTTTCACCTCACCTTCCCTTGCCCAGCGTCCGTGTCCATGTTATGGGTTATATCCAATCAACCGACAACAATCACACCGCAGGCTTTGGAGGGTCAAACACAATGGGTGCAGTGCTTTTGAAGCGCATGTGCGCATGTTTGTCTGTTTTGTGTGTGTGTGTTTTTTGGGTGGTGAAGAATACTATGTTTGTGTGTGTTCTTTTTTTTTGAGGGGGGGGGTGGGGGTAGGGTTGGGGTTAAGAAGACTTAAGTGTATGTGTGTGCACGCGTGTCTTTGTGTGTGTCATTCCGAAGAACCTGGAGACAGAACAGCTAGCAACACCTGCATCTCAAGCCCTGGAGTGCACGCCCCCACCTCCCAGCCCTTCACATTCCATCAACACCTCGGTTACAGGCTCCATATAACACCACAAGGCTGGTTTTCAATGGGGTGGAGGGGGGTGTAGCATCCCCACCGACAAACTGATGGTTTACTTGATTTATTGAAATCCTTCCGTAGTCAACCACCGTGAGAGCTATAAGCAAAGCACAAATACAATGCATTACCTAATTAGCCAGTGTCATATATTAACCTAGCATGACATTCAGAATATATTAACTTAGCACATGTAAGAAATGTCTTATTATCGTACAAAATAATTTCAAAAGGCATTAACACATGTTAACCGTGTATTATTACATGAACACTGACCTTGTGCCTCTTCGGCGGGTGCTAAAACAATTCCATATTGAACCTTAACCGTATCGCTATTTTTCTTCTTTGTTAACGTTACTATTACGTTCTGTTCTTTTCCGCTTTGTGCGCGCTAGGAACTCACTTGAGCACGGCAAATTATTTCAACTTAAAAGTCCTTCAAACAAGGCAGAATATAAAGCAATATAAATTCACCAAAAATGGAAAGCAATAATTATAGCTCATTACTACTCAATAGCGCTGTGTTTTCTTTTACAACTACTTCAGAAATTGAGTCCTTTACAGGGGAGGTCAGTGTGATGGAGTTTGGTCATCATCCGATAATCCGATGGAAGGTAGCGGATTGACCACCATGTGGAGGCCGTTGGATGGATGGACCCATAGCAGGCTGTGTGCCCCATCCTGACGGGATTCACCTGGGGATCAACATCATTTGAGATGTTGAGGTTTTAGGGAAGGGATGGACATCCTTACCATCAAAGGGGATTGTGCACCTCATATACAGTAGTTGGCTTGGGTAACCAGTTTACCTCCTACTGTAGCGACATACAATGAATACATGAGGAAAGCTGTTTTAAGCACTTAAATTATATTTTCAATGTTTGCCAAAGACAACCGACCTAATAAAGAACTTAATAGTTTGATTCATCTTAACATTACCTTACACATTAACAAGATTCCCTGTTATCATCCAGTCTGTATAATTGAGAAAGACCAGGACAGTAACGAGGAAAAGCTGTGAATAAATGTCCCTCTATTATGTCTCCTTCATTGGCTCTTTTTTCTCTCGCTGACGTTCCTTTGACTTTTCTCTTGAGGCCTTTTAGGAATGATCTCACATTCCAAATCCTACACACAACAATGAGAGAGAATGGGAGGTTTCGACATCAAACAGATCCACACAGTGGTTACTATGATATGGGATTGGGGAGTCCTAAAAGCAGAGAGAAAAATCAAAGGAATGTGAGTGAAAGAAAAATAGGAGCCATTGAAAAAGACAGAACAGAGGGACATGTTTGAAAGAAAGGGGAAAGGACTGAGGTTGAAGGGCCAGAGGAAAAATGTGTTTGACATGAAGACAAAGACAGAAGGAAGATAGGGAGGGAAGAGAAGAAATGCTTTGGGAGGACAATCAGGGAATGAGAGAGAATCCAACGCCAGTAGAGGAAGGGATGGAGAGAGTGATAAGGAAAGAGAGGGGAAGGGAGAAATGGGGAGGAAAAAAAGGACAACGAAAGGGAGAGAATGGAATAGAGAGGGATAGAGTTAGACAGAGAGAAAGAGAAAATTAGAGTGTAGGACTGAGTAAAGGAAGGCGAAGGAAAGTCGATGAGAGAGAGAGTAGGAAAGAGGGAAGAAGGTAAAGTTGATGGACAGAATGTCGAGTCAGTCAGCATGTGTCAAGGACGTTAAATTGAGTTCTCTCCCAGCAGAAAATCTTACATCTCACAAACCCATTTGTACAAACTATACATTTCTATATTGGTATTCTTTAAAATGACCATGAAAATAAATGAACATAACATTTTTTTTACTTTCCCGTGGATGAAGAAAACCATTTTGGATGAGAATCTGCGTAACGCAACCTGGTATTTTTTTTAATCGAATTGACATCCAAGCATTGGGTATTCAGCATGTGTGTGTGTGTGTGTGTCTGTGTGTCTGTGTGTATGCTGTGTGCCATTGTAGAGACCAGGAAAGAAGCTGCTTTAACCTGGTTAGACCCTAGCGTCGAATCAATAGCCAGGTGAAAGAGCCCAGGAAAATGGAGTGCTGGAGGCTGAATATATGGGCCTCCTTGTCGTGTGGCTCAGGGTTTATGGACACTTTGGTCAGGTCAGACCATGTTTTTGTGGCCAATACGCTGGAAGGTCACTCTAATCTAAGTCGGCACCTTAGGGGAACATGCTGGCAGTCGTTCAATGCGACCAGGCACAACCTTTAAGTACTTTCTCAAACACACACATCCTATCCCGTACACAGTATCTCAATTGATATACTGCTCTGTTCCCTGCCTTATATTTATTCACAGCTCTCGTTCACTACTTTCCCAGTATTTCCTCATGTATCATAAAGACTGGGATATGAGAGGGAATCTTGTTTATGTGTAAGGGTTAAAAAAAAGTCTCAATGTGTTTGTTGAGGAGGAGGTAATGGGCAAAATGCCCAAAAACCAGAAAGTGTATGTGTGCAAGTGTATGATTTTAATTATTATTATTTATTTTTTTTACCAAATTGTTATCTTCTTTTTTTTTTTGATTACTTGTAATTATTGACTGATTGAGCAACTGCTGTTTATTAACAATCTCAGCATTAATACAGGATTTGCGTGAGCCATGAAGCTACCTAATAACTAACTGGCTGACCCTTGAACGGACAGCAGATCAATACGGTACTGTCCACTCCCCACTGCAGGTCAGAGCGACACGGGGCACAGAAACCTGCTGCAAACACCACCTCGCTGTGTTTACATTACTGAAGAATTGGGAACAAACACACACACACACAAAGATACATAAACACACAAGCACACTTTTATGATCTTCAAAAGAAACATAAAAAGCCTAACCCTTCATATGTCAGGTTTCTTTGATGTGCTTGTTTCAATGTATCAAAATGACAAAGCAATCTACAGAGGGATCAGACAGAGAGATGGAGAGAGAGAAAGAGAGTGTGAGCGATTATTGATTCAAGAGAGGTAGACACCCCAAGGAGAACCTGACGAGAGAGAGAGAGAGAGAGAGAGAGAGAGAGAGAGAGAGAGAGAGAGAGAGAGAGAGAGAGAGAGAGAGAGAGAGAGAGAGAGAGAGAGAGAGAGAGAGAGAGAGAGAGAGAGAGAGAGAGAGAGAGAGTGGATCTTCAGCTGAGATCCGCGCTGGAGAACTGAATACTGGATCAACTTCAGAGTCCTTGAGTCTTTCCGTCGGGAACCAACAATAGCTGATTGTATGTACCCCTCACCTCTACTCTGTTAAACAGAAACTGTTTAATTCATGGCATTCATTCTTTTTTTTCTCTTATATATGTATGTGTGTGTGTTTGTGTACATTTTAGCTGGATGTCAGGGATCTGGACCTACTCTATTCTAGGCAATTATTACTTTCCTTTCTTCACATTAATTCCTCCCTAAAGTATGTTCATATCAATGTGTACAATAATTTACTTAATAGTTGTCTGGATTTCTGAACGGTATCTGCTTTTTTTTTCTTCTTTTGTGTTACCAACACAAAACAATGCCGAAATGTAATGGCCCGTGCGGTGCAGCCTGTTACATTCCGATTTTTGGATTAGTATCTGGGAGAAGAAAAATTATCTTCAGAAAAGTCCCCTTTTAGCTCCCCCCTTGTGGTTATTTCTTTCTCCCAGGACCAGCATGTTGATGCAAAGCGTTGGCGGTCGGTCCACACGCTCCATCTGTCTGGTTCTGGCATTTATGTCCCTGGCGCTGCACATCCTCCTGGCCATCTTCTGTTTCTCCGTCCTCCAGACAGCCTGTGTTCTACCTCACTCTTCGTCCTCCCCCTCATCTCCCCTCCATGATCCTGGAAGTACTTTGCGCCAAAGAAAATCGTCAGTCTCTGACGGAATCTTTGCCCATAACGCCACTGAGTGGGAAAAGGAACCGGTAGATCCAGGAGGTTCAAAGTTAGAAGCTCTGTTCAGCCACCCGTTGTATAACCTGCCACGGCCTGAAATGCAAGAAGATGATTGGTTGCTGCGAGTCAAGACCAGTGAAGATGAAGAAGAAGAGAGGGACACAGGAGGCGAGGAGGTGGAAGACTGGTGAGTGGAAATCAATAAATAATAGATCAGGCCACTGATGCATATCACTATTTTTCGTAGCATAGCAGTATTCTTTGCGTTTGTCAACAGGGGTACAGAGAAGTACTTGAATACTTGAAAAGCAAAAGAAGGGACTTCATTGTGGACATTTATGATGTTTCTGCATGATTGTTGACTTTATTTATATCAGTAAAACGATCAGATTATAGAAAGTTTGACATGTCAACAAGGGTCAACCTTTCTGATAGGATATATGTATTTCATCTCAGAATCAAGAATCAATCCATTCTCTCCTCCCATAGGCAGAGCAGTAGTGAGGAGGACGGCTACGACAAAACTAACTGGACGGTGGCGGCTGAGACCCACCCTCCCTGGCTGCGCTTCCACCTGGGTATCTCCCGCTGGG
The DNA here is from genome assembly GCF_964030765.1 of Micromesistius poutassou. NCBI lineage: Eukaryota > Metazoa > Chordata > Actinopteri > Gadiformes > Gadidae > Micromesistius > Micromesistius poutassou. The sequence goes on along the minus strand of NC_140271.1, from coordinate 1,839,089 downwards.
AGCTTTACCACAGGACCGACCCCCTGCTGGACCAGATCACCCACTACATTGCCACCCAGCGTATCCTCAATGCTGGTTAGTTACTCTCATGGGTGTGTGTGTGTGTGTGTGTGGGGTTGCGTTAGAGCATAATTGTGTGTTTGTGTCTGAGACATAGCCCATATTCCTGGAAATGCAGAAAATTACCTCTCAAACATCGAGAAAATAAGCACTGACTCATACACATGCATGGTCACACTAACATTAAATGGAGAAGTTGAGGATACAACCTCTCCCTCTAAGCAATCTCCAGCTTGCATGGTCTTTCATTCGAAAGTCATAATAGAATCTACTCACTCACGCACTCACCCACATTAACCTTAACCCTATTTTCTGAATAAAAATGCATACATACAATACAAACTCCATTCCCACTCATACACCAACTAAAACAACTGTGAGGCCCACACAGATAAAAACAAACACCCAGAAACACAAACAAAGACACACACTCATGAACACACACCCAAATACACACATGCGTGTTTGATAGCGCACAGCAGAATGAATATCAACAATATTTGTCTGGAGTGCTGCAGATTAAACAAAATAAGTTCCCAGCTGCGCAAGCTTTTAGTCCTACTGGTTTCACTACCGATATGCGGAACCTCACGCCACATTTGTTTGTTATTCATGATCTAGACTTTAGAGCTACACTGCATATATTCACTGGCTTTTTCTGTTTCTGAATTATGATCACTACAAAATCGGCATTAAACAATTTGAAAGATAGACAAATAAAGTATGTATCTGTGCAATATGCGAAAAAAACCTGCCTTGGATTGTTTAAATATTTTTTGTTTATTTGAAATACACACAATTTGGCTTTCGCTATATTGCAGCACTGCTTATGGGAATGCAACATGCATTGCAATGAATGAACTGCAGTAGAGCTCTTTATATACCGTACATTATGTATAGAAGATTGTAGACAGCAAAACCTATGGAGGTTGGCGGTAATGGAAATTCAATGTTAATGGTCTGGTTATAGTTGTGGCAGGGCACCACGTTGTGGAGAAATAGTGACAAGACATGTCGAATCCACAATCGAAGTGTGTTCACAGTTAGGCGTTCCTATAGCAAAGTATCAAGATATTGTATTTTTTATGAGGAGTGATACTTTTGAACTACTAACTAGAGAATACTTAGACTTGGCCTATTTAGTTAGCCTATTACCAACTAGCTTTACTACGGATAATTATGTGCTATTTCCTTGTATTTTTGTGTCATGATGGTTTGTACATGCTTTGAATTGGCATGTCAACTGTGACCTCAGCGAAGTACACATCTAACACATGCTTTTTAAAAATGATTTAGTGTAGGCCTACCTTGCCTGTCAAAGTGTTTGGATGTATTTAAATATTCCTGTGTCTGTTTGTATCTTTCAGTCCAGAAAAGAGGGGGTACCCAGCTCAAACTACTCATGTCGTTTCCCAATCACGGGGAGGCTCTGCTCAAACCAATGAAGTAAGACCACAGCTTCATCGTAATAGGGTGTCTTGTACATCGAATTAAGTGTAGAAGAGGAAATTCTAATGGTTACGATGTTTGACTTTCAGTGGAAAGGATGTGGAGTTAACTTTGAGCCCCAATGTCCACCATAGTCTAGGCCTATGAGTAGACTTCACTGTGCAAGATGAACTCCTTAATGACTTAATTAACTTCAGGTCTCATTAGATAAAGGCATCTGCAAAATTGCTCAATAAAAAATAGTGAATAATAATTTGTGGGATTACGTGAACTATACAAATATTTGTCTGTGGCTGTGTCAATGTGTTCCATCACCATTGTCAGACAGACCAGAGATGCGGAAACGGACGTTAATCTGTTCTACTTCTCAGACTTTGAGCGACACAATGCAGAGATCTCTGCCTTCCACCTGGACAGGTGAGTGTCCAGCATCTGTTGAATTGTAGGCTGCTATAGTGACAGGAAGTGTGTATCTGATCGATTGATAGATTTAAAAAAATGTTTGAGACAGCAGTTAAGTCAATCAAACTATCTCCCGGACAATGACCTTCTAGTGTAGACCATCTCTGTATAAATGATTGTGCATGTGCATTATAATATAAAGTATATACAGCACTATAAGACCTTCCTTCTCTCTCTCCCCCTGCCTCTCTATCTCTCTCTCTCACTCTTTCAGGATCCTAGGTTTCCACCGGATCCCTCCAGTGGTGGGAAGACTTGTCGACGTCATCTCGGAAATCAAAGATGTCACCACAGACAAAAAGCTGTTGAGGACCTTCTTTACCTCCCCCGGTTTGTGCGCCATGTGAATGCATGTGAATATGAGTGCATGTGCATGTGTGTATCACAACATCAAGTATCACAGCAGAGATGGACGTTTCATCTTGACAGTTTTGGGCTTTCATCTTGACAGTTTTGGGTTGGTGCGCCCACCAACGATTTCAACTCTATATTCTTCTCTTGTAACTCTCTGGCTCCCTCCAGTGGGGAACACGTGTTTCTACGGCCAGTGTGAGTACTACTGCTCCACAGAGAACCCGGTGTGTGGTGGTCCGCGTGCGCTGGAGGTGTCCCTGGCCACCATGCTCCCTGACCTCACCCTGGCACCCCGGCGGTCCTGGAGGTCACCATGGAGACGTTCCTACAGCCGCACCAAACTAGCACAGTGGGTAACAGTCTGCTGGTCATGTGTTTGTGTGTGGCTGTTGGTGGATGTTTAGTTTAGTGTGTATGTGTGTTGGTAGAGAATCTTATTTTTTCATCAAATTAATGTTTGGGTCTGTAAAAAGAAAGTTGCGTGAGATTAAAATTTTGTTGAGAAACATATGTTCAGTTAATTATTTTTTAAGTTTTATCAACATGTTCCCAATCAAGTAAATTGTAATCGTATAGCCCTTCACTGGCTTTATTATGCAACCCTCTCAAGGGCAAGGAGAACTCCCTAAATGATCAAGGAAGAAACCTTGAAAAGGAACGTTTATGCACCAAGAATCAGGGATCACCAGGGATCCGTCCCTCCAGGTCTGGTTAGGAGTGAAATTTGTGCCATCAAGGGCAGACAAATTATGGTAGCATAACAAGCAAAGCAGTTGAAGGAAAATTGTTAGAAAATGTGTAATGTCCAGGATAATTCACTGAGTGTGCGCAGGTGGGAGAAGGACCCGGCCTACTGTGAAGGGGTGAAGCAAACTCCTCCGTACAACCAGGGGACCAGGCTGGTCGACCTCATGGATATGGCTGTGCTGGATTTCCTCATGGGTTGGTCAACACCTATACAGTATATGTGGCACAATTTTGAGCAGAGCTGGAAGACATATCACAGCACCGTTGGATGAGCGCTATGATATGTCAATGAAATAATGGTTTCCAATTTTATAACGCGACATGGTGCTTGTGGTTCGAGTGTCTGATTAATGACCTGTATCTGAAATCAATGTAAGTGGCTTCATATAAATGTGTCTGCCAATGACTTCAAGAGTAAATACTGATGGATAACTGATGGTCAAGCTATTTTCTGCCTCCCCAGGCAACATGGACAGACATCACTATGAGACCTTTGAGAAGTTTGGTAACAAGACATTTATGCTGCATCTTGACAACGGACGCGCGTGAGTTAAATTTGTAGAAGTCAGGTTATCTGCATTGATTAATTACTGTAGACGCCCAGAAAAACAACAGATTAATGTATAAATCAATAAAATTCATTTTTCTTTGAATATCATCTCAATCTTAAATCGACAGTTTTGGACGTCACTCTCGAGATGAACCCAGCATTCTGGCCCCTCTGCGACAGTGCTGCAGGTACAACAGTTTTTCACTCAAACTACCAAACGTATGCATACTATACATGTTTCATGTAATATATGGTTCCTTTAATTACTACTTGGCTTTTAAGTAATTTCAGTTCCAGAAGTTTGACAATGCAATTGCAATGCAACTTTGCATTGCAAACAAAAATAATTGTTCTGAAGCAAAAACTAGCTTTTAAGGTTTTAATAGACTATTTTATTTTATAATCGAGATCATAACATTAAGCATTCAAATCGAAAATAATTATATAATATATAATATATATTATATAATATAAAATTAATTATATTTCAGACCAAAATAATTGGTTTAAAAGTTTTGAGCGCAAAATAAACGTGTTTGAACACAAAATGGCATTCCATTTGGCTGCATTTGCCCTGTAGTCAGGATGTCTAATGGTTTGCCCTTGGTGCCATATTTTTTGTGTTTAAAATGAATACATTTTAAATGAAACTCAGGTTAAATTTAAATTTAACCTGAGTTTCATTTAAACTGAATTTAAACCAGGTTTAAAGTTTGGTGCAACACGGTTAACAGTTAAACCTTGATTTAATCCAGTTTAAGAGTTAATCCATGTTGGTGCAACCCAGCCTAACTGTATTTGATAAACATGTCATCTGGACCTAGTATCAATTCAGAATGTCACAAAATCTGAACTAGTTCAAGTTCTTTCGTTAGAAATATGTTAAGTTCAGTTCAAAGTTCATAGAAAAATGAACTTGTTCAATGAACTAGTTCATGCACAACACTGGGTGTCAAGCACCCTAACCACTATACAGACCCAATTAACGTCAAAGATGTTAATAGTTGAGTTACATAAAATTATAAACACAACTAATTTTCACGTGTTCTCTTTTCAGGATTCGACGTTCCACTCTCCTACGTTTGCGCCTCATGTCCCGGCCGGGCTTCCGTCTGAGTGATGTCATGCGTGAGTCGCTGGACCGGGACCCCCTGGCTGTCGTCCAACCCCTCCTCTCAGAAGCACATCTCTCCGCATTGGACCGTCGCCTAGCAACGGTATTGCAGGTGTTGCGCACCTGTCAAGATCATCGTGATGATGCTGTCTACGACGATGTAGAGGGACACTACGAAGAACCGGACTGAATAATAAACTACATGAAACCTTTTGAAACCTGTTTCAAAGCGCTTTCAATGGGACAGCAATGCCCGCTTGTTACAATATTAGGAATAGGGTTAGCTTTAGGGTGCTTATGATTAGGGACAACAATACTGACATCACACAGAGGGGGTGGTAAATAGCAACAGCTGAGGCGGCGGCTTCAAGTTTGACGCACCACGTAGGGACAGACATTAGGTCAGGGGTCGGCAATAAAGTTTGGCTGCGGGCCAGATATTTTCCAAGCCATGACATGGCGGGCCGCAACCCGCGGAGGGGGGGGGGGGGGTGTCGTTATAGGGCTATAACGACACATTCAAGAGTGGGTGAAATTTGTGGACTGACCACTGGGGGCGCTATTAATTATCTGTTAGTCTGTTTGAAAAAAAACTAAAATAAACAAAAACAAGCAGCAACAGTATTTCCACGTATTGCTGTTAGGTGTAAAAAAAAATGTCTCTCTCAAAAGATCTCAAGAGAAAACTTGTGAGCGAAAACAGGGTCTTTAATGAAGAATGGACAGAGAACTACGCCTTCATCCTCCCCAGTTTTATCAACGGCAAGCCGACATGCCTGATCTGTACCGAGGGTGTCTCTGTATGTAAAGAATATAATATTAGACGGCACCACGAAACGAAGCATGCTAATTTCAAGGATGCATTCCCTCCGAAGACAGAGGCACGAAAGCGCAAAATCGAAGCCCTCAAAGGTGGTTATGCACACAGCAGCAGGATCCTGGTGCGAGGCCTCACATCCCAACAGAAGGTAACCAGCGCATCTCTGAAAGCGTCGTGGGTACTCGCAAAGCACAATAAGCCATTTGTTGATGCAGAGGTCTTCAAAGAGATGATGGTGACAGTTTTGGAGGAACTGGATACCGACAAGTCGATGGATAGTGTGATCGGGTCAGTGAAACAGATGTCCCTCTCTGCGAGGTCCGCTGCCCGCCGCATAGAAGTGCTGTCCGATGCAGTGCAGGCTGCAATTATCGACGGTGTCAGTCGCGCAAACTATTTTTCCTTAGCCATAGACGAGAGCACTGACAAAACAGATGTAGTCCAGTTGTGCGTTTATGTCAGATATTATGATGGGAAGGATTTCAAGGAAGAGCTGCTGTCTCTAATTCCATTAGAAGGGCACACCACTGGAGATGTTATATTTGCGAAACTGGAAGAGTTGTTTCAGTTGCATTCATTATCATTTGAGAGGGTTAACCTAATCGTGACAGACGGGGCACCTGCTATGGTGGGAAAGCACAGAGGTCTGGTTAGCCGGCTGAAACAACTCGCCCCCCAAATCCACGGGCTGCACTGCCTCATCCATCAAAGTGTCCTTTGTGCCAGACTGAGTGGCGAGCTTAAGGATGTCATGGACAAAGTGATGAAAATCATTAATTTTGTCAGAGGTACATCAAGCACCCAGAAACAGGCTAAGCCTAATTCTTACTAAGCATACAGTAAATGTAGCACGTCTGCTCTGTCGTTTCAGGAGCTTCGAGCGCTCCAGCCCATGGTCGAGTGGATTCAGCTTTTTTACTTCGTTTTTTTTTTCTCTGATTTGCTCCAATTTGACCGGGCAATAGTATTGTTATCATTGTTACCAGTTTACATTTTTGGTGCCACCAAAAACAGTCAGTCAGGCCTAAATAACTTGAGCAGGTCTACCTATGTTTGAAACTCGTGTTTTACTTTTCACAGTCTATGTTTGATGTCTGGCCTGTTTGAAAGAAGTCGTGTTTTAATTTTCACAATAATATGAAGCTATGTGTTTTGTTTGAAAGACAACCTGTGTTTTAAGGACTAGTTTCAGCTATTTTCAGCGCCAGGCGCTGTCCAATAACTTACTTTGTTTTTGCATGTTGAGCGTTCACGCTGCACATCGTGCAGTTCACGATGTGTGTTCACCCTCGTATCCAGATGAAACAAGTTATTATTATTAGACTGAGGAAATTTTTCTGTTTTGAAAAATAAAGTTACTAAATAAAGAGCATTTTTTTGTCAGTCTGATTTTATATTTTTATTTTCATTATTTTTCATTATCGTTAATTATAGTTCAAACAACCTCACGGGCCAGATGTTTCCTGCTCGCGGGCCACATCTGGCCCACGGGCCGCCTATTGCCGACCTATGACCTAAAGGAACTTGGTCCTTACTCTTTCACATTCGTCGTGACTCCGACCCGAACTAAAGGAACTTGGTCTTTACCCACGTCGGGACTCCGGCCCGACCTAAAGGAACTTGGTCCTTACTCTTTCACATTCGTCGGGACTCCGACCCGACCTAAAGGAACTTGGTCCTTACCCACATCGGGACTCCGACCCGACCTAAAGGAACTTGGTCCTTACCCACGTCGGGACTCCGACCCGACCTAAAGGAACTTGGTCCTTACCCCCGTACTCTCTGGGGTCTCTCTGGTATCAGATCATGTATCTCTCTGGTAAAAATAGGCAAAATTAGTAATAAAATAAAATAGATAGAAAATAAAGGCAAAGTTAAAAAAGCATTGTAGATTTAAGATTTAGCAGAAAGCTAAAGCAAACATAAAAGTCTTCAGTCTTGTTATAAAAGCTGTCAGAGTTGGGGCAAGTCTTAAATCCTCAGGGAGTTTATTCCAGCTATTTGTTGCATAGTAACTAAATCCTGCTTCCCCATGTTTCGTGTTGACTCTGGGGATAATTAACAGATTGGTCTCATGCAACATGTCCTTAAACTGATTCTAATTCTCATCCATTTCTTGGCAGGCTGAGTGGTATGCTGAGGCACCTCTTGCCAGCAGACCAGGACATCCAGAGAGAACTTGTGCGGTTCAATGTTGACCTGACCGTCCTCAGTTTCAAGGAGGGAGAGAGCATCGTGGAGTGGTGGGGTCATGTCTTTGACATGCCAGATAAATACCCCTCCCTGAGTGCGATGGTTAAATGTCTTTTTGCAGTGATAATGTCTCCTGCAGTTGAGAACACTCTCTCTGCTGACACGCTTGTCCCTGGGATGCACAAGTATCTCTTTGCCATCCTAGAAAGGAGAGGAAATGTGCCCTTATGGCGATACCACCAGTCCAAGGGATCCTCAGAGAGGCACTAGGAGTCGCATCCCCCTAAAGAAATTAAGAAAATACATTAACAAAAGTGTCATTATTGCATTTGAGAGAACTTGCTAGTCATAGCAATAATTTTGTATGTGTATTACACAATTTGTTTTGGCCAAAGGCACACATGCACATAGAATTAAACTGATTAAGAATAAAGTGTACTAACCTCCTCCTCCGCAACCACTTCCACAACAATGGCACGTGTCAGCCTGGGAGACACCCCAACACTGGGTGCCGCCTTGACCTGTTTACGCAAAACAAAACCATGTATTTTCTTATTGTTTTCAATAATTGCCAAAGTACTAAACAAGTAAAGCAAAGAAATGATTGCCTTATTGGTGTCTACCATTTGTACTGTGCAATTCAGTGATTACATTAATGAAATAAAGACAAACCTGGCACATTGCAGGTCTCCCCTTGCAGGCAACACGTTTCGGTCGTCGCTCCACCACACACCGTGTCTGATTAAAGAAAATCAAACACACTTTTAGAACATATATAGGAGTGTTTAAGGGAGAGAATATAGTTTTAAAAGACCTCAATCAACACGTCACATTTTCAGCTTACCGTTGTATGTTGTGGAACAGCTGGGCAGTCAGGGCTCAAAAGATGAGCTTGAACCACGGCGTCCATCACAGCCACATAATACACAGCTGCACAGTGCTCCGACATCTTGTGTCGGATTTGCTTCTACATTGGTCAGCGCACATGTTACGACGGCACGTGATGCGGCCGCAAGCCGGTGCGAGGTCCCGTTCATCACTGCGCGGTTTTAATTTCTAATATTATTCTATCAACACAGACATTTACATCAATAGTTGGGCATTATAATTGGTTTGCATCGGGTGTACTTTGGAGTGGGTAAAACAGTTTTTAATGGCAGGCTAGCAGTTCCCCTCGACTTGCGCTAGCCTAGCACCAGAAATTTCTGCAATAGAAGGACTGAATGAAAAGTGTTGAAAACTGTCTCCAATGATAAATAACACACTGGCTCACTTGGAAATGAGACCCGATGTCCAAAATCCTGAACTATCCCTTTAAGATAACGTCTGGCGAATGTGAATGTAACCTGGCATCTACATGCTAGTTCAATGAACACTCATATCTTGACTTTTTCAGATTTCCAGTTAATGATAGATTTGCTGCCCAGTGATGTAATGCAATAGAAACACAAAACTGAACGTGGTTGATGTGAATGAATTATTGTTGTCTATATTGATCACAGGGGTGATAGTAGAAAAAAATCCTGAGCCTGAACTTTTTTTCCCTGGGAGGTAAGCGGTAAACCAAGATATATGCCCTGATCAACATAATTGTCAAGCGGGCTCCAGGGGTATGCTCCCCTGGAGGAAAATTTGGATAAATAGTCCCTTAAATGATAGATTCTAGTGAATTTTGTGGAAATAAATTGACAACATTCAGACATGAGATGAACAAACCAAATAAAAGCCTATATTACAGTAGCATTTTTGTGTAGAGCACCAGAGCTCTTGGGACCCTGGGCCTGGTAGGCCTGTTCAGTAATCCATCCCTGCTTTTAACTAGTCACTTACCTGCGTACGTATTGCTTGTATAGCATACTGAGACTACAGATACTACAGCCATACCAAGAAAGGTCAGTAGGTGGAAATTATAATACTCCAAAGTAAACTAGGAATTGATTAGTAGCCTAACCATTGACTAAAGGGCATGAACAAGGTGACATAAATTCTTCTGCAAAATATGCACCATTTATTTTAAATACATTTTGAAACAGTTACAGTGCAACAAAAACATATATAATACTACAATCCTAAAGTTGTTTATTCAAATCAATTTGCTATTAAGAGAATACTATTTAATAGAAAACTAAAAAATATAGCTTACTAAAGATAAGATATTATAAGATAGCTTGCATGCTGCCTCGAAACAGACAGATGCTTAAGGGCGGGTTTATCCTCCGCTAATTTCTGACACAAAGTGACGAGTCGATGAGCGATTGTAAACAACAGATCAAACTCGGCAATGAAGGAGCACAAGCTAATTTTTAAATCAGCCATGTGATCGGTCATTGAGGGTCAGATATCTGCTGTGGCTGTTTCCCCCGGCTAACGTGAGGTGTGCTGAATTGCTCGGACAGCTGCTTGATGCCTAGGGTCGAATTTGTGCCATGGCAGCACTTTTTTTCCGCAAGTTCCATACAATATTCTCCTTGTGCACAGAGTTTTTGACACCAGCTCATCCACACCTGTCCGTTGTGACGAGATTGCATTGTAAGAGGAAAATAAGCTTTGTTCCACGCTGTAAAGCAACACAATAAACATAAGAGCTGTGTACAATTAGTGGTAACGTTATCGTCACTGACTGAATGCGTTATCTTATGCAAACCAAAACAACCTTACAATAAACGTAATATTGCTCTTTGGACTTACTTTGTAATCGGGGCCTTGTGTTGTTATCTTTGGGAGGTGAGACGCTGCGGAGACGCTTCAGAAATATGCAGAATGTCCATTTTATAAATATATATATAAATATTGCAAACCGCATAAATGTTTCTCGAGCCATTGATCAATAGAGACAACCTGCCGCTTCTTGATAGCCGGGGTTATAGATAAATTATAGATAATTGCTTGTGCTTGTGTAGGTACAACACATGGAATGTTGCCACTTTAAAAATTACACCAAATATATTTAGGAAGACGTTAAGGCATGTAAACATGCCTTTAAAAAAAAAAGGCATGGTCTCTTAATTAAAAAAAAAAAATTTTTACAGGTGCGTAAACGCTATTTCCAAAATTCCAGAGGTGGGTAAAAGGCGTTTACGTGTGTTTAGCCACCACTACAGCCCTGGATATGACTGGCCAAAACCCAAGACTAGCCCCTACCCTATTTCTGATTGGCTTAAGTACTGGTGTGGTTAGAGTGAAAGCGCCTCTCTGACCTTGGGAAGTGTCAGACCATGCGAACGTGAACCTGATACATATTTTTTTTCGCAGACACATTGATACGCCGGAATTCCGGCGTGGCGCCGGAACACTATCAGCCCTGTGATCAGTTTTACTCCCATTTTCCTCAAGTCTGGCACAAAGGGGCAGATAATGCTGGACATGGATGACCACACATTTGCCCGGCATTACAGAATACCAAAAACCCGGTTTGAGGTCCTTCAAGGGTACCGACAGGAGGGTGGCCTGCAAAGTGACCACTACCCTGCCTATTTCCAAGAAGGTGCTCATGTTCCTGTGGTACATGGGCAACCTGAACTGCTTCTGGGAGATATCTGACAAGTTTAACGTCTCATCTTCGTCAGCACACAGCGCTGTACTCCAAATGCTGGCCATCATGTTCACCCTTGGCCGGATTTGTCTCTTGGCCTCCAGGCTGTGAGAAGAGGGTGTCTACTACCATCTTCCAACGCACATGTGGCCTTGAGGGGGTTATTGGAGCGATTGATGGCTGCCACATCAGTATCCAGAGGCCACCAGTCAGAGGAGCAGACTACATACAAGTCCTACTACTCTCTCCTCCTCCAGGGGATTGTTGATGCTGAAGGTTGCTTCATCAACATTGTCACTGGAATCCCTGGCATAGTGCATGATGTCAGACTGCTGCGGTACTCCTGGTTATTCCAAGAATGGCAGGAGAAGATGGGGGAGTGCTGTCTGCTGGGGGATAGTGCTTACATCGGTCAGGCTTTTCCCTTCATCATCACCCCCCGGCATGACATTTGGGAGAACGAAGTGCAAGTGGAGGCGCATTAGAGACTTGCAGAACACATGCCTGTCACTATGGCGAAGATCATCTTGGCTGCATGTTACCTTCACAACTTTGCCCAAGGTGCCTCGGTAGGATGTGATGAACACCCAGATGGATGTCCAAGAGAAGATGCCAACGAGTAGGAAGTGGTGTTCCAGCAATTTTTGGCAAAACAAAAGACTGTGTCTGAAAATGTCTCATTCAAGACTCAATGGGCCATTCCAGCCTTTAGCACTTGTCATTGCTTAGAGGCTGTTTTGGCAGCTTGTCCTATCTTCGTCAAGATGCCGCGCTCGCCCAGGCGAGGGGTTATTCCAGACGCACGATCCGGTTGAATGAAATTAAATGTAATGGCAACCAAAATAGGATCTATTGTCCTTCTAAAAATATATATTATCCTAAGGGTGTATGTGGGATTCAGTGTAAATGTAAACTATATATATTATATTCAAGCTTATATCTTTATATAATTTGTAGGCTATTCGTATTAGTTGTTCTTATTCAGATCATATTCCTATTTGTCTATATATCATGGTCAAAAAAATATATCGTCCTTGAGAGACTCGAGGACTGAGAAGTCACGAGAGTCAGCCGGGCAACAACATCCCGATTCCGAACATGAAGCACTCCTCAGCTAAAAGGAACTTAGTTAATGTTGTGTTGATTGATGACTGTTTGCACCATTGCACAATCGTGATTCGTTTGAGAATGAGAACGCGGGAGGAGCTGAGTCTGACCGACTCGGCTGAGAACGTGCATTCGCGATTCGTTTGAACGAGAACGAGGGAGGAGCCGAGTCTGACCGACTCAGTGACTGAGAATCATGATTCACCGCTACCGGAAATGCGAACAAACGAATGAAGGACTCTTCTTGGCGAACTGATTCATTCAAACGAATCATGAAATCCACCACTACTCATGGCAGATAAAACAGACGCAGTGAGATAGATAAAAGTTCAATATGTGGGCTACAGATAGATTCCCTTATTATGATAGTTTTGCACCAGCGTGGGTTGACATATAGACACACGCCCCCTCCTTGTGTTTTACCAGTCAGCTGTGTGTCTCTGTCTAACCGAATAGGCTGGCCAAAGCCATCGATTTCAAGATCCTGGCCCAAGTCATGTTCTGGGTAAACAGACTGTTTTACCCACCGTAGGCTCAGCACCTGAATGACCATAGCAGCAGCTGATCATACATAGATGAAGGGGGCGGGCTTTTAAAGCCACAGAACACGCCCACCTCTACCTGCCTATTTAACTCGGACTCCGCCATTTTAGAATCAGAATCTCTCGGCGGCGTATCCTAGATGCCAAGCTTAGAGACGCTCTGCGCGTGTTATATACCATCCCTCTCCTTTTGTTTCATAGACGATAGACAATAGACCAAAACCTTAACCAAATAAAGTGAGTTAAAAGCGATCCTGTCTCGGCTGCCTTTCCTGGACTAAAATATCATAACATATTCATTGGAGTAAAACATGAATCAAGAGTTAGAAAATACTCTTGTTCTACCAATACATTTTGACCAAACATAATGTAAAAATAAATAGGCTACGTATAGTAACGCACCGCATTTAACGTTCAGTAACAATAACGGCATTGTAACAACGGAAACAGTAATTAGTTAGATTACCCCGTTACTGAAAAAATAACGGCGTTACCTAACACCGTTCTTTTAAACGGCGTTATTCCAAAAACTGGACATGATAATGACATGATTGCCAATGGTTCAGTGTAATGTAACATTCTGTCTGCACACATACTTACTTAACATTAACTCTCTCCCTCTTCCTCGTCCATCCACTCCCTCTCCCCTCCCCGCTCTTATGTCCCCATCTCTGTGCCTCTAAATAATGGGGTAGAAATGACTAGCCTACACAGCATCAATACACACACATGTATGGACGCACAAACATAACACTCAAAGCTGCAAGCACTTTATATTCATCATACAGCCACATTAAACCTTATAATATGTCTTTGCATTAAATAGGCCTGCATCATGAAATTGCCCAAATACATATAAAGTTAACAATTAGTCATTGAAAAAAATGTATACTACTTACTTTGAAGTGGTGCAGTAAATCTCGAGCTGTTGCGTGTCCCATAATTGCGAGCCCAAGTAACGTGAATGCACTTGATCTCCGACCCAATATCATACGTGCACGTCGAGTTGCTTATTTTTAGTGGCATGGTTCAAAGTCTCATTGAATATTAAAACACAGTCAGACTTGTTGACCCTGCAGATTAGCTCGCTTCTGATGAAAGGCGCTAGTCCAAAGCGAGTTATATAGGCCGTCTTGTCCTTTCCAGATGTAAACGTGCTCGCGATTTGAGAGTCAGGGAACATCAAACTGAAGAGATCTCCTATCCCCTCATTGGAGTTGTAAGACTGGTGCTTGACCACTGTGTTAAAAATCCACAAAACCTCCGCTTTCAGTGTTGGTGTCACACCAAATGCTACTCTCAGGTCAGTGCTAGTAGCAGCGCGGACCGTTGTCTGCGGCGGTGGCGCCGGGGCGGAGATGCAAAACTGCGAAATGGCTGGGGTCTCTGTGTGGCTCCTGGCAGAGGTTTTGTGTTTTTCACACTGCATGTGGCTGACGACAGCCTTAATCCCCATGGTGCCGAGCTTGAATTTACTTTTACACAGAATGCATCTGGCCTCTTCTGGGTTGGCAACAGACGTGAGCCAACTTCGGAAACGGACGTCTTCCAGCCAACTGTCCTTGAATTTGCACTTACCCATTGTCGCAGACTAGCTAGCAAGTGCGCAGATAACCGTTTATATATGCAGCTAGCAAGAAAGAAGCCTCTCTACATGTCCTTCCCGAAAAGTCCCGCGAGAAAAAAATAAATAGTCCTGCCCCGACAAATTTAAGACCTTGAGTTACAGTATTTAAGACCAGCATATGACATTTTTAACGAATTTAAGACTTTTTAAGGACTTAAATTTAGAAACATGAATTTAAGACTTTTTAAGGATGCACGGCCACCCTGGCCTGTACAGTGTCCCTTGGGGATGATGTTGCTATGACCCCAAGTTGGTACAGCTTCTTTATTTTGCGGAATATCTGGCCCTTTTTTCAAATTTCACCAGACTTCCTATTTATTATAGTGGACACGTCATCTTGGTGATGATTATCTCTTTCTGGTTTTATTCGTGACCTCTCTACCTTCCATGTTGACCTTGGTAACCTGCTTCCTCTTGACCATCCTCTCAAGCCTTTTTAGTCTCTTCTTAAGGTTTACCATCTCTTTGGTCCTCTCCCGAAGTGTATTTTGTGTGTAGCACAACTTGGTTTGGGGTAGATTTCCTGGTGTCTGAGAGCAATGGCATACATACAGTTCCATGGGGCTGTCTCGAACGGTCCTACTATGTCCAGACCTATCTTGGTCCATGGTGCTGCAGGCAGAGGTACTGGCTGTAGTGGTGCGGCGAAAGTCTTTGCCGTGCGGTCCAGGCTTTGGCATAGCGTGCAGGCTGAGATGTAAGACTGAGCAAGGGAATCCATTCCAGGGAACCAATACAACTCGCGCAGGCGTTGTTTAGTTCGTACTATGCCCTGGTGGCTCTCATGTGCCAGCACAACCAATGTTTTCCATAAAGAAATGCACCACTAAGCGAGACCCATGGCACACTAAGTCTCCGTGTACACTCAGTTCATTTCGCATTTTGAAGTATGGTTGCAGTTCAGTACTCACTGATTTTTGCAACCAACTCGGGCTCAGTCTCTGGTTCGTACGCAGGATCAGTAGGCAATGGTAATCAAGACAAGCAATCCACGGTTTGGTTCTGTGTGCCAGCACAGTACACTACGTCATAGTTGAAGCACAGCAGTCGGGCTGACCATCTCGCGATGCGCATTCCAGCTCTGTCAGCACCTTTATTAGATAGAAGAGTAGTGAGGGCCTGGTGATCGGTACGCAGAGTGAATCTGTGCCCCCACAGGTACGTTCTCCACTTCTCGACTGCCCAAACACAGCCTAAGGCCTCTTTTTCAACTGTTGCATATTTTCTTTCGGCCTGTGTCAACGTTCTTGAAGCAAATGCGACTGTGCGTTCAATGTTGTTAGGATGTATCTGCGTGAAGACCTCAGAGGCATCTGTAGAAACGATGCTTGGCAGGGCAGGGTCATACAAGGCTAATGCTGGGCTGTCCACCAACAGCTGCTTCAACTCCCTGAAACACTCCCTGAAGCCTCATCAGTCCATTTGAAGTCTGAGTCACTGCGAAGGACGGCACGCAGTGGCTCAACCACAGTTGCATGGTTGGGTATGAATTTGTTGTACCATGAAATCATGCCCAGAAATGAACGCAAGGTGCCTGCATCGTGTGGTGGAGGTGCTTGTGCAATTGCTTTAACGTTCTGTATCCGGCTCGATGCCTTGTGCGGACACTAAGTGACCCAGAAAGCGCAGACTGGACTGTCTGAACTGGCACTTCCGGTTGAGACACAGACCTGCATTTGTAAGCCGCTGTAACACTTCTTGAAGTGCAGTGTCGTGCAGAGCTTGGGTGCGTCCAAAGCATATAATGTCATCTAGGTAGTTGTTGACGTTTGGAACACCTTGCAGGACGACTGACATCATCTTCTGAAAAGCAGATGGACGCTAAACCATAAGGTACCCTGCATAATCGGAAAAGGCCTTCATGGGTTACAAATGCAGTCAAATCCCTACTATCGGGATGCAGAGGAAGTTGATGATAGGCACTCTCAAGGTCAATTGTGGAAAACATGATTGACCCGGCAAGAGTAGAAAGCAGTTCATCCATATGTGGTAGAGGATGACTATCCACCACTATGGCTTTATTTGGTTCTCTGAGGTCAACACACATTCTTATGCCACCTGTTTTCTTCTGTATCACGATGATGGGTGAAACCCAGGGTGATGCGTCAATCCGTTCAATCACCCCAGCAGAGAGCAATCTGTTCAATTCATCAGACACATCAGATCTGACAGCAAAGGGCAGACGTAGCTTTTGGCTAACAGGTATGGCAGACTCAGAGACCTTAACTTTATGCATGAAACCTTTCACACAACCCACTGTTGGAGCTTGCGCTTCGGCTTTGGAGAGCTGCATGACTGGGCTGGCTCAATACGCAGCTGAAGTGCAGTTATCAAATCCATGCCCATTAGTGGAGTCCCAGTCTCTGTTACATAAAAGTTCACTTTACAGTACTCACTGTTCCTCACCACTGTAGCAGGCATGCATCCCAGCACTTTGATTGGAGTTTGGGAGTATGTCACAAGACGAGCTGCAGGCGGCTGTAGAGGCACTCCCTCGAAGTATTCCTCCACTATGCATTTTGGTAAAACTGACACTGAGGCTCCCGTATCCACTGTAAGTGTAACTGTCTTTTGAAATGTCCCAGCACGAATGTCCACAGTGCAATGTAGTTTTGCTGGTGACTCTGACTGTTGCAGCAATAGCAGAGTATATTTCGGTATTTCCACTTGCTATGAGTCTGTGCAGCAGACCTACACACGTGCGCAAAATGTCCCTTCTTGTTGCAGGTTTTACACATGACTTTAATCGCGGGGCATTCCGGTGCATTAGCCAAATGCTTGTCAGATCCACAACGAAAACATGAGCAGGAATTTGTAGCGGGAGTGTAACTGGCGGTAGAATGGCTTGCAGATGAGCCTGAACGTGCATTCCCATATGGCTGTCTACTCAACCCTTTTCCTTGAACTTGGACTGCATGTACAGGAAAGCTACTTTTAACACTAGTCATGCACTTCGCTTGTTCTCCAGCTGACTCTATCTGACTAGCAATAGTGGTAGCCTGCTCCAGTGTTAACTTTTCTTTTAGCAACAGTCTTTCTCGGATCCGTGGATTTGCAACATGTTCCACTAGCTGGTCACGTATCATGTCATCACAGCTAGCAAATTCACAAGTAGCAGCTAACCGTCACAAAGCAGTCACGTACTGAATGATCGATTCATCCGCAAGCTGGACTCGTTTTCTAAATGTGTGTCGTTCGACGACAACGTTTACCTTTGGTGTGAAGTAGCCATGCAGGGCAGCTATCGCAGTTGCCAATGTAGCACCAGTCTCCGGCAATGTGTAAAATATTCTTTGTCCCTCTGTTCCTAAGCAGTGAAGCAAAAGGGCACGTTGTCTTGCCTCAGTCCAGTTTAGTCCATCCACGTCGATGACCAAGCAGTAGTTCTTGAATATTTGTTCCCAAACCTTGAATGGAACGACGGGCTCCCCCGGCGCAGGCAGAAAAAAATCCGGGAAAGGCGCCGTAGCACTCATGTTGAAACATTAAAATGTAGAAAAAAAATCTGTAGTGCAAAAGTAACGTGAGTAAGTTCCTTGTCGCCAATTTGTTATGTTGAAAGTAGTATTAAGCACAGGAGACCGACATACGTTCAAGTATAATTGTATTTAAGGTAAGCATGTAGCACAGTACTGAGGGGTGTTCCACAAAGCCGGTTTTATCACTTACCCAGCTAAGTTAACCCAGGGTTAGCGGCAACCCTAGGTTTTCCGTTCCAAAATGAACACGGTATGTAAGTTGCTATAGAAACATATGCTCTCAATCAAACCTGGTCGGAGCAGGTTTTGCGCAGGTTAAGTTTGGAAGATAACCCTGTTTTGCTCAGAGTAGGCTATTTAAACCCGCGTTTATCGCAGCTTTTACGTGTTCGCCTGTTGATATCGGAGCGCAAATAATTTGTGCAATTCACAGAGATTAATTAGACCACGGCTCGACATGTCCTTTCCGGATGACTTTTTGCTGGAGAGATATAGTTTTTCACGTGATTCTTTGATATATTTAAATAGCCTTCTCCAACGCTACATTGCAAATGTTACCAATCGTGGATCTGCCCTCAGTTCACTACAAACAATTTGTATAGCTTTCCGTTTTTTTGCGACGGGTATCTTTTTGTACAGTGTAGGAGATGCTGAGCACATAGGCAAAGCTACCGTCTGCCGCTCAGTGCGTCTATCTTGCGCTGAAGCGGTTGTTGCGTAACTTCATCGTTTTTCCAGGCCATAAACCCACGAGACGCATTCAAATGGAGTTTCACCAACTTGCAGGTCAGCATTATCTACTTTAAGTGTTCCTAAATGGCTCCGAAATTATCCTTGTTGACTTTTCATCTGGGTCTTATATTTCAGGATTTCCTAATGTAATTGGGTGCATTGATGGCACACATCCAATGTAAGCAATACATTTCAACAGGGTGCGTTGCATTATGAACATATCATAGACCTCATATAATTGTTGTGCTTGTGCAAGATAGCTCAAAGTTTGTATTTGATCGCAGGGCAATTCGATGGGTATCTCCTAGGAGATCGAGGGTATCCATGCCTCCCGACGCTCATCACCCCGTACCCTAATCCCGCTCCTGGACCACAGATAACATTTAACCTGGCACACAGCAGAACCCGCGTTAAGATTAAAAATACATTCGGGATATTGAAGTCCAGATTCCAATGCCTACGTGGACTAAGAGTTTGTCCAGAACGGGCATGCAATGTAATTGTTGCATGCGCCGTCCTCCACAATATAGCCACTCTGCGCAAAGAGATGCCTCCCCCCTTTGACCCGTTCCTCGAGGAGGAACACATTCCGCAAATGGTTGTAAGGGCTGGACAAAGGATGCGAGACCACATTTGCAGAAATCATTTCAATTAAAAAAAACAAAAAACACCAAACACTTTTCTTCCATAATTTTTATTCTTTAGTTGCTGAGGGAGGAAAAAGAATAATTTGTACCTTGAATAGCAATATCATCATCGTCCACTTTGAATTTCTGCTCGAGATCGGTAAAATATGCGGCCCGTTTCACCATTTTCATCAGGATTTCCATGATCCATACATCACGTCTTTATAGGTTTGCCGTGAACGCGCACAACCCTGTGTTAACCAACCCCGTGTTGATTGAACTAATTCATAACCGGTGCTGTGGAACCGACAGCTCTGGGTTAGTCGGCACAGGATCGGACAACCTAGAGTTCAGCGTTAACTCTGTGTTTGTTAAACCTCCGTTCTTGGAACACCCCACTGTAGTTCTAGCTTAGGCTAAAGCCGTTTCTCAATACCAAGTACGCGGACTACGTTCTCGCGGACTTGGAAGTACGTACTTGGCAAGTCCGGACTTTCAAGTACAGACTTCCGAGAACGCGAGTACGCACCTGCAATTGGAACAGCAGCGGACTCGATGATGCATTCTGGGATATTTAACGGTCCCAAGTCCACACGAGTCACCTCCGATGCATCCTCGGTAGAACGGCCTCATCGAGAACGCATCGAGAACACTTCCGGGTTTTACGACAGTACTCGCGTTCTCGCGTACTTGGAATTGGAACAGTGCTTGGGCTACCACTGATGACGTTTATCGAGAACGCAAGTACACGAGAACGCACGAGAACGCGAATTGAGAAACGGCCTAACTCTCGAGTTCTTCTTCTACCTCCTCTCTACAACACACCACACAACAGTAGAGCGCACCCCAGTGGTGCAATCAGGTAGTGGACACAACACATAGGCCTACGTGTGAAACTGCATAGAAATAGCGTGTGGATTGTGGAAACATTTTTTTCCATAGGGCTGCATGAATGAACATGAATGAAGTATAGGCTATGCCATGCGTTAAAATGATAATAATAATAATAATAATAATAATAATAATAATAACAATAATACATTCAAGCAAATTATATTCCAGGCTTCCAAAACAAAATCTAGTTTTAGGGTAAATGATTGGTTAAATGATTTGGGAAAGAACAGCTGATACAGCGGTAAGTTGTAGGCCTACTTTTAAATCAATGCATCTGCAAACACCGTACAGCAAACACATATGTTCTTGACCCAGACATCGTATACAAGCCCATTACTTTTAGGATTGATGAGTATTTGATCGTAAGAAAACATCGTTTTACCGCGAGTGAGTGTTTAAAAGAATGAATGAATGCGGGTGATGCTTGGTGTGCACGTGTGTGTGTGCGCGCCCATCTGTTTAACACACGCAAATTCGTAACGCATGATGCAGTCCATGGGGATTAACAGGAGGACACATGCATATTATGAACACAAGTCGATAACGATAATGTATACAATACTGGGAACAGTATTGTACAGATATATATTATACAGATAATGTATTGCCGCATATCATTAAATAGACCCACAGTTGCGGCCATCGAGAACCGCGTCCGCATATCATATGTTTTAAGTTGTCTTTGCCGCAATTTACATGACGAATCAGTGTTTCTGAAGTTGGAGAATAAAACGCTATTCCATGTGTTAATTAGGCCTATTATTTGGCCATAAACCGAGCCATTTGAAGTTTGAAATTCATGTGGTCATGCATCTGTCTCAGCGGAGACTGCAAACGCGCTGTCAAAATATCAACTCGTCAAGTCAAAATGCGCTGGCTCTTAAAGGGGATGGGAGATGCCTCTCTCTTTGGCATACTTGCAGCTTGAATACCTTTCTTGTATGAGAACCTTTATCCTTTCTTTTATCTGTTGCTGGTTGGTCGCAATCGTATGATAAACCAGAAATTGTGAATAATAGGGGCCGTGCGATAATAGGCGTTATAGGCTATAGGCCTACTGCATGAGAAAATTTAGATCGATATTGCGCAACAATCGGGAGATGGGACCCCCCCCCCCCCCCCCCCATTACATCAACTTCACGATATCTGCAAAGTGCTGGGAGACGAGCTCACACAGTCGAGTCGAGTTGGTACTGGCGGTGGAAAAGCGGCATCTTCCAGCACTACATGCGCTGACTGGGAGCGATACAACAAGCAAAACATCAACCAAACTTGCAGCTCTGAACACTGTCCGCAAACCAGACAAATCTTCTCTGATTCTCATTTTCAACTGTCCACAGCTATCTTTCTTTTTGTTTGTATACAATTGCATTTATAATTTTCCATTCAATACAGCCGCCCCCCCCCCCCCCCCCCCCCCCCCCCCCCCACACACACACACACACACACACACACACGACATCCACTGGACATCTACAGAAACACAATTAAAAACATCAAATCAGAATTCTTACACTTACACTACATGGTCATTGTAAACATTGTGATCACCTCAGAAAATCTGTAGCTTCAAGAGTTTATATGTACGCATATTTAAGGAGATATTGCCTAATTTGCATATATATATATATTTTTTTTTACAAAGTCTAATACAAAAAGTATTTATCTTAATATGAAGATTAATCTGGTAGAAATGTATGAGGATATCTATAAAGGGGGGGGAAAGTCTGGTAGTGTGATAATAGTGTCACCTATTGTGGTCATTTTCAGGACTTTCGCCCCGGGTTGAGATTTTGGCACACATCCCACGTGTTCAATGGGGTAATATTAGTATAGCAGTTAAATCCGCTGCATCCGCTGCAATGAAGCGCATACAAATCTTACCCAGGACCTAGACTAATAGCTCTTATCATTGGCAGGGAGCAAATATCCATATAAATATACTACTGTGTGTGTGTAGCCTACGCAAGGGTACCTGCGTAGGACTCCCGTAAAGATGGAAAGAAATTGGCAGATTCGGAGTTTGCGGTTCAATAGATCATCAGTGAAACATCGTTGCAACACAAATGACACCTCTAGCTAAATATAGTAACCTAGAGAACCAGCTACAACCTTGTTTTCATCCAAACGAGCCGTCTTTAGCGAACGGTGAATTGCATTGGCTTCTATGAGCTGTCGGCTTTCAGCCGCGAGCTTAGGGACCGTCTGCAAAGTGCAAAACAGAAAACGACCACAATGGTCAAATTTCAATAGCGTCGCCATTGTTGACTCTAGAGCTCCAAAACTTGTTCCATATAGGCAAGGCCTCTATATGGTCTTACTACAACCTTTAGTTTTGAAAAATATATCTCTTCTTATTTTTAAGGATTTTTTATTTGGCAACAATTTCAATAGCGTCGCCATTATTAAATCTAGAGCCCCAGAACTTGTTCCATATAGGAATGGCCTCTATATGGTCTTACTACAACCTTTATTTTTGAAAAATATATCTCTACCTATTTTTAAGGATTTTTTATTCAGCAACAATTTCAATAGCGTCGCCATTGTTGACTCTAGAGCTCCAAAACTTGTTTCATATAGGCATGGCCTCTATATGGTCTTACTACAACCTTTAGTTTTGAAAAATATAACTCTACCTATTTTTAAGGAATTTTTATTTGGCTAAATTTCAATAGCGTCGCCATTGTTGACTCTAGAGCTCCAAAACTTGCTTGATGTAGGCAAGGCCCCTATATGGTCTTACTACAACCTTTAGTTTTGAAAAAATGTAACTCTACCTATTTTTAAGGAATTTTTATTTGGCAACAATTTCAATAGCGTCGCCATTATTGAGTCTAGAGCTCCAAAACTTGTTCCATATAGGCATGGCCTCTATATGGTCTTACTACAACCTTTAGTTTTAAAAAATATAACTACCTATTTTTAAGGAATTTTTATTTGGCTAAATTTCAATAGCGTCGCCATTGTTGACTCTAGAGCTCCAAAACTTGCTTGATATAGGCAAGGCCCCTATATGGTCTTACTACAACCTTTAGTTTTGAAAAAATGTAACTCTACCTATTTTTAAGGAATTTTTATTTGGCAACAATTTCAATAGCTTCGCCATTATTAAATCTAGAGCCCCATAACTTGTTCCATATAGGAATGGCCTCTATATGGTCTTACTACAACCTTTATTTTTGAAAAATATATCTCTACCTATTTTTAAGGATTTTTTATTCAGCAACAATTTCAATAGCGTCGCCATTGTTGACTCTAGAGCTCCAAAACGTGTTTCATATAGGCAAGGCCCCTATATGGTCTTACTACAACCTTTAGTTTTGAAAAATATAACTACCTATTTTTAAGGAATTTTTATTTGGCTAAATTTCAATAGCGTCGCCATTGTTGACTCTAGAGCTCCAAAACTCGCTTGATATAGGCAAGGCCCCTATATGGTCTTACTACAACCTTTAGTTTTGAAAAAATGTAACTCTACCTATTTTTAAGGAATTTTTATTTGGCAACAATTTCAATAGCGTCGCCATTGTTGACTCTAGAGCTCCAAAACGTGTTCCATATAGGCAAGGCCCCTATATGGTCTTACTACAATCTTTAGTTTTGAAAAATATAACTCTACCTATTTTTAAGGAATTTTTATTTGGCTAAATTTCAATAGCGTCGCCATTGTTGACTCTAGAGCCCCAAAACTTGCTCGATATAGGCAAGGCCTCTATATGGTCTTACTACAACCTTTAGTTTAGAAAAATATATCTCTTCTTATTTTTAAGGAATTTTTATTTAGCAAAATTTCAATAGCGTCGCCATTATTGACCCTAGAGCCCCATAACTTGTTCCATATAGGCATGGCCTCTATATGGTCTTACTACAACCTTTAGTTTAGAAAAATATATCTCTTCTTATTTTTAAGGATTTTTTATTTGGCTAAATTTCAATAGCGTCGCCATTGTTCACTCTAGAGCCCCAAAACTTGCTCCATAGATGCATGGCCTCTATATAGATATAGAGGCAGAGTTATATTTTTCAAAACTAAAGGTTGTAGTAAGACAATATAGGGGCCTTGCCTATATGGAACAAGTTTTGGGGCTCTAGAGTCAACAATGGCGACGCTATTGAAATTGTTGCTGAATAAAAATTCCTTAAAAATAGGTAGAGTTACATTTTTTCAAAACTAAAGGTTGTAGTAAGACCATATAGGGGCCTTGCCTATATCAAGCAAGTTTTGGAGCTCTAGAGTCAACAATGGCGACGCTATTGAAATTGTTGCTGAATAAAAATTCCTTAAAAATAGGTAGAGTTACATTTTTTCAAAACTAAAGGTTGTAGTAAGACCATATAGGGGCCTTGCCTATATCAAGCAAGTTTTGGAGCTCTAGAGTCAACAATGGCGACGCTATTGAAATTGTTGCTGAATAAAAAATCCTTAAAAATAGGTAGAGTTATATTTTTCAAAAATAAAGGTTGTAGTAAGACCATATAGAGGCCATGCCTATATCAAGCGAGTTTTGGAGCTCTAGAGTCAACAATGGCGACGCTATTGAAATTTAGCCAAATAAAAATTCCTTAAAAATAGGTAGAGTTATATTTTTCAAAACTAAAGGTTGTAGTAAGACCATATAGGGGCCTTGCCTATATGGAACAAGTTTTGGAGCTCTAGAGTCAACAATGGCGACGCTATTGAAATTGTTGCCAAATAAAAATTCCTTAAAAATAGGTAGAGTTACATTTTTTCAAAACTAAAGGTTGTAGTAAGACCATATAGGGGCCTTGCCTATATCAAGCAAGTTTTGGAGCTCTAGAGTCAACAATGGCGACGCTATTGAAATTTAGCCAAATAAAAATTCCTTAAAAATAGGTAGAGTTATATTTTTCAAAAGTAAAGGTTGTAGTAAGACCATATAGGGGCCTTGCCTATATGGAACAAGTTTTGGAGCTCTAGAGTCAACAATGGCGACGCTATTGAAATTGTTGCCAAATAAAAATTCCTTAAAAATAGGTAGAGTTACATTTTTTCAAAACTAAAGGTTGTAGTAAGACCATATAGGGGCCTTGCCTATATCAAGCAAGTTTTGGAGCTCTAGAGTCAACAATGGCGACGCTATTGAAATTTAGCCAAATAAAAATTCCTTAAAAATAGGTAGAGTTATATTTTTCAAAACTAAAGGTTGTAGTAAGACCATATAGAGGCCTTGCCTATATCAAGCAAGTTTTGGAGCTCTAGAGTCAACAATGGCGACGCTATTGAAATTGTTGCTGAATAAAAAATCCTTAAAAATAGGTAGAGTTATATTTTTCAAAAATAAAGGTTGTAGTAAGACCATATAGAGGCCATGCCTATATCAAGCGAGTTTTGGAGCTCTAGAGTCAACAATGGCGACGCTATTGAAATTTAGCCAAATAAAAATTCCTTAAAAATAGGTAGAGTTATATTTTTCAAAACTAAAGGTTGTAGTAAGACCATATAGAGGCCATGCCTATATGGAACAAGTTTTGGAGCTCTAGACTCAATAATGGCGACGCTATTGAAATTGTTGCCAAATAAAAATTCCTTAAAAATAGGTAGAGTTACATTTTTTCAAAACTAAAGGTTGTAGTAAGACCATATAGGGGCCTTGCCTACATCAAGCAAGTTTTGGAGCTCTAGAGTCAACAATGGCGACGCTATTGAAATTTAGCCAAATAAAAATTCCTTAAAAATAGGTAGTTATATTTTTCAAAACTAAAGGTTGTAGTAAGACCATATAGAGGCCATGCCTATATGGAACAAGTTTTGGAGCTCTAGAGTCAACAATGGCGACGCTATTGAAATTGTTGCTGAATAAAAAATCCTTAAAAATAGGTAGAGATATATTTTTCAAAAATAAAGGTTGTAGTAAGACCATATAGAGGCCATTCCTATATGGAACAAGTTCTGGGGCTCTAGATTTAATAATGGCGACGCTATTGAAATTGTTGCCAAATAAAAAATCCTTAAAAATAAGAAGAGATATATTTTTCAAAACTAAAGGTTGTAGTAAGACCATATAGAGGCCTTGCCTATATGGAACAAGTTTTGGAGCTCTAGAGTCAACAATGGCGACGCTATTGAAATTTGACCATTGTGGTCGTTTTCTGTTTTGCACTTTGCAGACGGTCCCTAAGCTCGCGGCTGAAAGCCGACAGCTCATAGAAGCCAATGCAATTCACCGTTCGCTAAAGACGGCTCGTTTGGATGAAAACAAGGTTGTAGCTGGTTCTCTAGGTTACTATATTTAGCTAGAGGTGTCATTTGTGTTGCAACGATGTTCCACTGATGATCTATTGAACCGCAAACTCCGAATCTGCCAATTTCTTTCCATCTTTACGGAAGTCTGCGTAGGTACCCTGGCTGCTTCTGAATAAATCACGCCTCCAAGTTTCACTTTCGAAACATCACCACGTAACAGGAACTGAAACGTTACAGCCTCGTGCCAGTTGTGATTTCAGTCCGAAAACAATTAGTTGATTTTCCTAATATTCCTGATATTTCATATTTTCACGGGTTGCCTGTTGTTATGCGTTTGTAAGTACACGTTGTACACGTAGACGTTTACGTCTATACGTGTCTAATGGTTATCATATTTGTAACTGCAGACGGGACCCGGAACCCCAGGCTCCTTCATGTTTTCAGAAGATGAGGACAGCGGCGAACACGCAAGGGAAGGACTCTCGGAAGGTGAGTCCCTGGAGAAAGAGAGAGGGGGGAGAGGTAAACGTGGGAGTTTCTCCGACCGGGACGACCAGCGGGGACACTCTTCTTCTCAGGCAACTCCAAGGAAGAAGAAACTCATGACGCCAACCTTTGGTAGGCTGTCCCTCACCACCTGGCTCATGTGAAATCCCTTATAAGGTCAAGTCCATTTTATTTGTAAAGCCCTTAATACACAGCCTCAAGAGAACCGATATAAAAAAAAACAACGGATGTGGATTTGTAGGTGAAAGCGATATTCTTACATTATTACTATTCATATAACGTCTGTGTGTGTGTGTGGAGTGGGGGGGTTGTTCTAATAGGCTTAGGGATGCACAGATACCTATACCATAGCCCGATACAGTGCTAATGTACTCATAAAAAATCTTAGATACAACCTCCCGATTCCACTAACATTTGTCCTTTATGATGGTAAACACATTAACCGATGCCATTTTATAACTGTTACTGAACTAAGTCCCCAATTTAGAGCGAAAGGGGGAGAAATTGGATGTTTTTGCCATTCTCCCAAAAAGACCCAAATGGCGTCACAACCAAGCTGCACCGGCGGCATTGTTTGTGTGGACTTCTGGAGCTCTGCCTGGGTAGCGGTTATCTGCGGCGTTCAAGAGAAAGTTTAGCTTTTCGGAAACCTATTGTATACCGGTACGGTGTGTTGAATTGTTCTTGTACTTGTACTTGGTCTGAGAAAAAGTGGAATTGGTGGATCCCTAAATATGTTTAAGGACTGTTCTCTTTTTGAAGTAGAACATTTAATGAAACATAAGCACGTTGAGTATTTCCAAGAAAATGTATAACTAATTGGCTTTGCTTTCCTTACTGTTAGAATCTCATAATTGGCTCACTAGTGGCAAACTTACAAGGGAAGGACTCTCGGAAGACAAATTCATGGGGAAAGAGAGAGGGGAGAGAGGTAAACGTAGGAGTTTCTGTGACCTGGACGACCAGCAGGGACATGTTCTTCTCAGGCAACTCCAAGGAATTTATTAAGTCAAGTCCCCTTTGTTTGTATAGCCCTTAATACACAGCCTTGGGAAAACCGACAGATATGAAAATGTTGAACTATGCTGTACTGTAAATCTATCTTAACCCCAATAGTAAAGGGGCGAGGAACAACTTGCAGTGGGAATTAAGAATGCAAATGTTGCTTAATGGGATAGTGGCATAAACAAAGCACCAATGAAGGTTAAGTAACAATAGGTTATTATGGAATAGTGTATTAGGAACACAAAATATCAGTAATCATCACTGGCATAAATTTCTAACTGTACTTTACAGTACAATTATGGTGCTGATTGGTATTTGTTTTATGTTCACACAATTGTGCACGGTGTTTGGGTTGAGGGAGGGATTAAGTACTAAAGAGATCACCTGCTGATTAGTGTTCATTGTGGGGAATATGTACCCTGATTCACTGATCGTGTTGTCATTAATTTAGAGTAAACATTGTCCCCCACTCTCCCTGTGTGTGAATAGGTGAGAGTGAGGCGATGTCTCAGGACTAATGTTGGACTCTGCAGTCCTTCTGTGATATCACAGAACTTCTAGGGGGGAGACAGCATTGA
Source organism: Micromesistius poutassou (assembly GCF_964030765.1). Taxonomy (NCBI): domain Eukaryota; kingdom Metazoa; phylum Chordata; class Actinopteri; order Gadiformes; family Gadidae; genus Micromesistius; species Micromesistius poutassou. The sequence goes on along the minus strand of NC_140271.1, from coordinate 1,810,506 downwards.
GCATGTGCTGGAATTCAAAAACTGCATGTTATGCCTCGTAAGGGATTTACTACAGAAACTCATTTTGTGAGGAGATTAAGTTTTCAGAAGGGGATTTCTAAAGTGGCAGTCTAAATGGTTTTGATTTGAAATATTTATAGACACTATACCGTTTACTACTGCTAGCCGAGTTTGTGTTTGCCAATTATGCGCTTACAGATCCCTGTCTCCAGCCACATGATTGGTTGAAACCAACACAAGAAAAAAAAGCGAAACCCTGTTCATTCAGATTTTAGCTTGCACATTAGTGACTTGCACATTTGTTTTAAAAGCTCAAGCCTACACATCTGTACTTTAGGTGTACTTTGGGTACACATTTTGAGTAACCAGTCCAGAAATCCATAACCAGAACCAAGGTATTTTGACCATTCACAACACGTTGTTAAAGAAAATAAATCCCCTCTGAAACATAACCGAGGCAGGCATTGTGATGCATTGCTTAATACTGTGTCCTGATTGGTTGAAATACCTTGGATCCGGTCTAATGTACAGTGCAAGCCACTCGCCTCTCTTGAGTGATTGACTGAAATTATGTATTTAACATTCATTCTGCCAGGTTTGTCTCTTTGAGATAAAGTACAACTTCTAAGAGAGAGACAGTGGTTGCATCATTGCATTAAGCATATTTTTTCACCCTGAATATATTAATATATTTTGTGTTATATTCCTGAGCCTAGGCTCTCTGCCAAAGGGGGAAAATGCGGAGATCTGGAAGTGGGATTTCTACAGGCACCACCTGCCTGTTACCTGTGGTGCGTCACCTGTGGTGACGCTGTCCCGCACCAAACTGGCAAAAGGTGAGCCGGTAATAGCCTGATTGGAGGCTGGAATTTGTGATCATTTTATTCCTGTTCCAAGTGTTGAGTTTATACAAAGTTGTGTACAGAAACACAGCGATGGGATTTATGTTTTGTTATTTATGTGAAGGAATTGGTATTGAAGTTTTCAGTGTGGCGTTTGAGGTAATGAACTAATAAACTACACAATGAGCCATAAAGGAGCAAAAGCCTTATTTCCTCTTTGGTCTAGGGGATTCATGGTTAAACTTATTTCTGTATTATTGTTAACCTTAAAGATGAATTATTATGGTTTAATTAGAAATGTTGAATATCAAACCAGGGCTTGCATTTGAAAATAAATAAACAAAAAAAATGACAAGACATTGGTTACACTGGAAACAGTAACTAACAGGATGAAAGGGAAAAACCAAACAAGATGGGGTTTTCATTTGTCTCTTCAAGGGAAACAGAGTGGGCTTGACCAGAGATTTAAAAGCAGTTTAGAGGAGTTTCACAAACAAAGAAATGCAAAGTTAAGTTCTGTTTTCTTTTTTAAACCTATTTCCCATCTTCAAGCAGTTCTTACCTCATCACCGTCTCTGTGGTTTCAGGAGAGCCGTGCATCCTGAGGGGCAAAGAGTGGTACACGCCCTGCGAGTTTGAGAAGCTGAGCGGCAAGCTCAGATACAAGAACTGGAAGAAGAGTATCCATTGCAAGGACACCACGTTAGAAAAGCTATTGAAGGTATTTAAAAGGAAAACCAAACCCTAAAACAAATGATTATAGGTGACGAAGGACCCTCTAGTCACGCGCCACGTTATCAATTGACGGCAGATGTTGTCCAACCAAGCACACATACACAGATAGGTTCTCAATTTAAGACCTTTCACCTCCCACACACTCGCTTCAAAGTAAAGTGGGCTGTGATGGCTTTGGCTCACCACCACCCCAGCCTCCACCTGCTTTGGTTCTGCTCTGTATTATATGTCATCTACATAATGGGTTGAGATATCTGATGTACCACATGGAGGATTTGTCTAGTGCTCCCTGTTGTCAAATGTTGGTATGCTGTATCTGACATCTTTATGTCCGGCTTTAAATCTTACAGCAGGGAACACCATAAAGGAGTGGAACCATACCCCCAAACTAAAGTTTATTACCATTTCATGCAAAAAATGGTTAAATCTATCACATGAGGAATTTTTGACAGAAGTGATTTAGTGATGTTAGGAGTATGGATCTCGAAATCTCGACTTAAATGCAGTTTTAAAAACATAGGATAATTAATATAATAGTAATAATATAATATAATATTCAAATACTCATTTAGATATGGACTCGCGACTCGAGTGAGTAGAAAGTGACGACACCTATGCCTGAATAGCAATAAAGCCACCACTTAATGAAAAAAAAAGTGTCTGTGAGACGGAATATTTTACATTTTTGGTTGTGGGCAGGGATGAGGTCAAACAGGGTGTTGGGGGCAAGAGAGTTGGGTGTAAGGTTTAAAGTAGTTCACACATGCACGAGCAAACTACTACTGATCAATTACTTTGGTTCTGTTTATAATATCTAGATTCTACAACTGTGTTTGAATCTAGATTCAACAACTTATCTGTATATACAAATGGCTACCTAACACAATCAGCCCAGCCTGTTTAGACATAGGGGAGTTTATCTCCTATATGAGGCACCTCTTTCCATTAGCTTAATGTGTGTGTGTGTGTGTGTGTGTGTGTGTGTGTGTGTGTGTGTGTGTGTGTGTGTGTGTGTGTGTGTGTGTGTGTGTGTGTGTGTGTGTGTGTGTGTATTGTACAACCCCATTGCAGCAAGGACACCTGAAATGCCCGGGATATAATAAGAGCAAGGTAACTTTCAATAAATCTATCCTGGGGTGTTACCGTTAAATTATTTGGATTGCTGCTTTGTGTTTTCTCAGGATTCATGCTTGGCTGTTTGTCCTCTTTCTGCTCGTTTGTTCTCATGTCTAGGCCAAGAGATTGACGCTCCCCTGCAGCTCAAACACCGGTTTGTTGCAGTTATTCTGCTACATTTGTTTTACATTTTACTTGTACAGGTATTTTTACTGCATTTATCTATTAAGATAAATGCAGGTGAGGCTGAGAACAGTCAAAGCATGTTATCAATATGAAATAGCAGGGAGGGATAATTATAAAATTGATACAAATCCACCAGTGGCAGCATTGTACTTTAAAGCTGGTGGGCAGCTTCTATTGGACTACAAGGGCAGAAGGAAAGGATGTAAGGCCAATTAGTCAAATCAGGCCTACTCTTGATTTGTAAAACTAAAAAATCTGGGCCTATCATTGGGCCTATTTTTGCCCTCAATGACTGAAGCTATTGGTTGTAATTTTCCCGTTTATTTTTATTTTTTAAATTGTTTAAGAAAAATGAAGACACAAGACCAAAAGGGATGCCATTTAAAATGCATCATGCTCTGAATCATTCACTAACATCCTTTCCACAATATCAAACAGAACGGTCAGAGTAACAAACAATTAAAAGAACAACAAGAACATTATTTCACAACTATTTACATGGGCTGTAAGCCTAACATTGTTTGAGGCAAATGTGGATGTTAATGAATGTTTCAGAATGTTGGTCATGGTGTTAAGGCCCATTGAAGCTCATGTTCACCTCATGTTCAATCCCATTGAACCCCATGGAATTGACTTGTGCAGACCAAGGAGATAATCTGGAGGAAGTGACAGACGAGGGGCCCAGGGTCGGCCACAAGGTGTTCAGAGTGACATGTGGAGCTCTGACTGGGATGCTGCACGAGCGCCGCTTCGCCTCAGGTATCAGGGTCTATCTGTTTTTCTTTCTATCTGTGGGTCGATCTACCTTTTCCTGTTTGCCAATCTGTGTGCCTGTTTGCCTGTCTGTTGGCATTGAGAACATATTTTGAACAGAACAGTTTTGAAATATTGTAATTCAGTTGTCTTCCTGGACCAAAATATATGCAATTTGGCTTATTTTAAAAAGTCTTGGCAACTGCATACATATTGATTATGATCATGCATTTCCTGGCATTTGTTAAATGTCATGTGGCATTATGAACGCTGTAGGAAAGTGAGGTGAGTTTTGGTCTGGTTGGACATAGTCAGATGGCTGAAGGTCCTCCTTCTCCAGGGAGGTGTGGGAAAAGTATTCGGACTGAGGACCGCTGGTTGAGTCCAGTGGAGTTCGTGGAGCAGGGTTCAGCAGCGCCTAACGCCCTCTGGAGGAGGGACATCCAATGGGAAGGACAGCCGCTCAGCAGTCTCATTGAGGTAACACACTTTCTCTTCACTTTTTTTGTGTGTGCGCACACACAGGCCCGTATCTTCCATTGAGGTCACCGAGGTCAGGACCTCTGTATGTTTTGTGAGGTCATATAAAAGTAAAAACATTGACATGTTGTCACCTAGTTCGTAACTTTCACAATATTGCATTAGAAGGACCACGGACTTAATAACCATTGTGTTACCTCATTTGGTGATAGATGAATTGAGAGAATGAACTGACATTTTTTCATTTCAATCTTCTACAATATAACATTAAGTCCTTATGTGCCATAAGGATACAACATATGTATGAACATATGTGCCTGCGTGAGTGTGTGTGTGTGTGTGCATGAACGTGACTTATGGGAATCTATGCTAAGTAACCATGGCAACTTATCCGACCAAACTAACCTGGTCGGTAGCAGGTTAACTGTCAGGCTAACTTGAGCGGTGTTTCAGAGAAATCCATCTGTCAGCAACAATTGTACCATCAGAAGGTTCCGCCAAGCCTAGTCCTCACGATTTTGTCATAAATGTACATATATGAAGTACAAACAGTGTATATTTTCACTAAGGGGATTAAATGATGCAAATGAAATAATAAAATGAATTGCTATCTATTGTTACTGTGGCTATTTTTTTTAATACAAATCTATGTATTATAGCGTGATCAGGAATCAGTGGTTGGGTGAATGGTCTAGCACTTGCCCTGTGATACGCGAGACCCGAGTTTGTGTCCAGCGTATTTCATAGTATTCTTGGCATTGGCTTCATTTTGTAACGCCCTTTATTAATTTTATTAATTCCCTAATTAAGAATATTCAAAGAAATGGAAAATAAATGGCATGAAAAGTTATTTGATTTCTCTAGTAATCCTTCCTATATTAGGTCATTGCATGGGGATTGAACCCCAGACGACTGCTTTCAAATCCATGGTCAATATTAAATTAAAATATGTTATGCTTAATACTACTTATGCATTCAACAGATCGCTGATTTTTGTACCAGGCAGCCTCCCTGTTTCTATTAATGGTTATGGTGTTCCCATTTTGAGTTATTATATGCTTGTACTCCTCATAGACCTCCACAAGCAGGTTCTGTTCGCTGCTGGAAAAGATCCCCTCTGTCCTTTTCGGACATTTGATCCATGATTCGACATTCACGGTTCTGGGCTGGTTACATATCTCGTGAACGTGCGTAATCTAGGATAACGTTAGCCTGGCTTGAACTAACCTGAGCAAGGCGCGGCTGAACTGCATTGATGGAACGGCTTAAGCCTCAAGTGGAAGTTGGCTCTAGTTCTAACCAGGCTTAATCAACTAAGCGCCGCTTTCGTTAGCGACTTTGATGGAATACCCCTCTGAACTCTGTCCAGTTGTTGTTCCTTAATGTAGAATACAGCCCACAAAGAACTTTTTATGTAGGTGCTACATAAAATACCTACATACCAGATTTTTCCGTGTGTGTGTGTGTGTGTGTGTGTGTGTGTGTGTGTGTGTGTGTGTGTGTGTGTGTGTGTGTGTGTGTGTGTGTGTGTGTGTGTGTGTGTGTGTGTGTGCACGCAGCAAAATATATAAAATATGGCATAGTTGTGCGTTTAGGTGTGAGTTCATATTAGTACCATTCATACCCTTTTCATATATCTGAGAGTGTGTTCTTGATCCTTCCAGGAGATGTTGATCTTACACTCTGAGCAGTGTTTCTGTCAGCTGTGCCAACCAGACCCTCAAGCCCTGGTGAGTCCCTCTGTCTGTTGGAGATAGTCGCAACATGTTTGATGGTGAAAGAAAAGACCCCCAAATACTAGTACACTGAATCAATTGGCAATAGCAATGTTTATTTATTCACTTTATTTTTTATTTTTTATGAGGAATCCGAAACAGATGGAAAGGTGGCCAGGTTAATTTATTTATTTAGTAAGGTGGATGCTGCAGGCAGCGCACAATTTTTAAAATATAATGGAAGTCAATGGGAGGACAAAGCCGTCAGCCAATTCTCTGAGACTTCTCCAATTCTACTGCTACAAAAATGATTAATCGTCTTTTATACCATTTTTTAAATCAAGAATAACCTCACATACTAAACTGGACATCCACGTGTTTGTCTCCTTCTTTTGAGGATGCCCATAGCCAACTTATAGAAGTCTGAGTTGTAGAACAAGTCTATAGTTTCAGGCTAGGTTCTTCATACAATGCTGGTTGTCTGCTTCGGTAGAAGATAAATGTACTAAAACGTAATAGTACTAATACTCTAAACTACTTATCATACCAATACCAATATTATTCTACTTCTGGTCATTTAAATACGATACGATATGCTAGATAACAGATAACAAATGCTACTTATCATACTAATACTACTACTTATAAGTTATACCAATACTACTATGTATCACACTAGTACTACTTCTACTACTAATCATACTTATACTACTACTTATAAGGTATCATTCTGATAATACTATGCATTATACCTGTACTACTTCTGTTAGGCTTACTTATCATGCTTATACTACTTATACTAGTACGACTAGACATAGTCGTACTATATCACTTTAGTTTATCCATCTGTTTACTTTCACATTTTCCACTAGCTTTACATTTTCCAATAGTTTTATTTTATTCAAATGGTTGGTATGTTTATACTGTTACTTTTACTCCAGTCTGACATTAATGTACCAACGTCTTTTAAATCTTTTCACTTTGGTTTAGCTGTTCAACATTTATGTATATTAAACCATGAAACTTTATTAAACACATCAGATCATTTGTGATCAGAAGTGTCACCTAAAACGACACTTCTCCTCCTCCTCCTGTGTGTGTGTGTGTGTGTGTGTGTGTGTGTGTGTGTGTGTGTGTGTGTGTGTGTGTGTGTGTGTGTGTGTGTGTGTGTGTGTGTGTGTGTGTGTGTGTGTGTGTGTGTGTGTGTGTGTGTGTGTGTGTGTGTGTAAATACATGTGTGTGTGTGTGTGTGTGCAGGAGGGACAGAAGAACGATGATGAGTGCTTTGTGTGTCGGAGTGAGGGTGACCTGGTGATGTGTGACCACTGTCCACGCTCCTTCCACCCAGAGTGTCACTTGCCCCGGGTGGACCCCTCTACACTGCAGTGAGCACACACACACACACACACACACACACACACACACACACACACACACACACACACACACACACACACACACACACACACACTCAGGGACGACAAGCTAAGATATCACTGTTCATAGGATGGGGTGCAAGCGCACACACAACATTTGCATGTGCACACAAACCCACAGCCACACACACACACACACGCAGGGACACCTACGTACACACATGCGCATGTACACAAACACACAAAAGCACACCAACACACGTAATCACACACGTACTGACACACATACACAGGCACACAAACACACTGCCTCCCCCAAAAAATGAAACATTCTAACCTTGTGTGTGTGTGTGTGTGTGTACGTGTGTTTTTGTGTGAGAAAAGGGACAACAGTCCTTGGATGTGTACGTTCTGCATCTGGAAGATGACTGAGTATCGCTCTCAAATGACGCAAGAAGAGACGCGCATGCGTCCTGTCTCCCACCACATGCTGGTAACCACCCTGGTCCTTTTTACCTCTTGCCAGCTATCATCCTAGCTCGCAAACTAGCTTCCATGCTTACTCTCTTCTAGCTCCCATGCTAACTCTTCACACTAAGTCCTTGAATATCCCTAAGCGCTCCCTGCTAGTGTAGCCTATTTGTTGGTGCTAAAGACATGTGGCCACCTAGGATCAAGGTTTGGCAGCAGCCTTTTTTTTGTCCCTGGCAATATGGAAAATAAAACCGATTCGCACACAGGGTCAACAACTCTGTCTCAAATCCATATCAAAACATTGCTTGAACATCAATTTACAAACAAAACCTGTTATGATCATATAGATTTCCATCAAACAGTAAAGCAACAGCATATTCAATAAATGTAGCCTATTTGGCAATAAGGAAAATAAAACAATTTGCTGCATCCCAAAGTTTAAAATAAAGTTGGCTATTTTAGCTGTGTTTAGTGCATGTCCAAAATAGCAACATAACATGTTATGAACCTATAACAAACCTAGAACCTTTCAAACCACCAATATTACACTATTCATATCGGAATTTGTAATATCAAAGCTGTCTTTGTGCCCTAACAGCAGTGCCACTACCTGCTCCTGACTCTGTACAATGCAGACAAGGATCACATTTTTGTACAAGATCCATGCGTCCATGTAAGTCTCTATCACTGTTTTCCACATTATATTATTATTATATTCTCTATTGTGTATGTATATGATATCGCTCTGTCTCTCTGTCCCTCGCTCCCTAACTCCCTCCCTGCTTTCATCCCTCCCTCTCTCCCTCTTCAACTCTCTAGCAGACAGATATAAACAAACATACTGGCAATTGATTGACTGAACCAAATCAGAATGATTTTCTGTTTCTCTCTTGCGCTCTTTATCTCCCTCCCTCCCTCACTGCAGGTGAGGGGATACCGCTCTCAAATCGAGACTCCTATGTGGCTGAACAAGATCACAGAGCAGCTCCTAGACCAGCAGTACACCATCGGAGAGTTTTTAACCGATATCCAACTCATTTTCTCCAACTGTGATAAATTTTACCAGGTTAGTGAGTAGGACTCCGCCCTCCCGCCTCACAAATAATGCCGCATACGAGATGCATCGTACACTCCCCGCCAAGTTGCTCTTGTGACGTAATTTCCTGGCTTGTAGCACTTAAAGCGGGGAAGAACAGTCATTGGCTAGTCATTGTTATTGTTAGCTACATTAGCCTCTTTAGCAAACCAGCTCGAAAACAAACAACAAAACTTTACATTGTATTGCACGCACAGCAAGACCATGCAATGCATACATTGGTGATTGGATGAAAGCAGCAATGTAATCAAGTGTAAAAGCATTTAAAATCGACATTAAAACGACCAACGTGGTACAAATACAAAGAAAAAAAAAATTTCTCTCTCGAAGGCGGCAGTAATACCGGCCATTTTCAGTAGTTATTTTTGCCATGCATGTTAAAGGTCTTTGGTAATGTTGAATCGATTTTTTGTTTTACATTAATTAATTTTTACTAATAAAGTTTATTATTATTGACTTTTTTGTTTTTCTATTTGCATACATATCATTTTTTATTTTTATTTTTTTTCAGAATAACCCAGAGTTCCGGGACATGGGAGTCAAACTGAAAGAGTTCTATGAACAAGAGGTTGAAAAGGTTTTCCGCAGCCAATAGCAGAGAATTGCAGAGAATCGCAATTAATCACATAGTATTGGTGAGTTAACTCACCAATTCAAAATTTCAGAGAAAAAAAAAATAATAAAAATAATAAGAGAATGTGTGTTAATGCTTTAATTTGTATTAATCTAATTTAAATAAGATTGTGTTAACGCGTTAATAGCGCGCTAATTTTAACAGCCCTACTGTAAATAAAACTAATGGAGCTTTTCAACATCTCAGGAAAAAGTTGTCAAAACGTATTTGCTTAATCTCTAGAAGCAAGGGCTTCTTTAATTCCATCATGTCAGTGTATTCAGTGTGGTAGGGGGGACCTTGAATCTTGAACAATACGAATCTTCGATAGAAAGACATTTAGTCGACATCGACTTAATAGTCAAATCATCTATCAGGATAATTGTGAGGACATTCCATTGATAGGATGGGGATGCTAAATGGGATACAATAGCATTGCTTGGCTTCTAGAAGGAGACACCTAACACTTATACAATGTTTCTGTGTGCAATTTGCTGTGTTTATTATTTAAAAGTTTAAGTCTCACAAAAGATTAGGCATCATGGAGCCCTATACTAAAACATATGTAATATACGTTTGGACAATTAGTCGATGACGGTTCTGACTTAAAGTGTCAGGATTCTCGTATGGACTCTTGTTTTTGTCTCCCCCTACCTGCTGGACTGTGGACTGTTATTTGGGCAACTTCCTGCCTTTGTTGGTTTCCCTCCATTTTCTCTGTTCACCTGTTTCTCATTTTGTTTTGATTGGGAGAGTATTTAAACACTGCCCTTTCTGTTCACTTTGTCAGATCGTCACGTTATGTCCTGTGTGTTACCTGACTGCCACGTGAACTCTTTAAAGAGAATCTATCGTTTACTATTATATATTGTTTTTGGACTAAGTCTTCTGCCCATCGGTTTTTGGATCTCTCGCCTGTACCTGTCCGTCTGCTACCGTCTGCCTGCCTGCCCGTTTATGAACTCTGCCTGTACCTGGGATCTGACTTGCCTGCTGGACTGTTTGTGAATAACAAAAAAATTCTGCAATTGATTCCTGTTTTGAGTCGTGACATAAAGATGCCATGGCATAAAATCAAAGCTCTCATGTTCATTGAGTATGGGTCTCACCGGGGGTTCACAGCTGAGGAGCTACTCCAGCATGAGATCACCAACTCTGCATTCTTATTGGTTGACAAAGACGGTTACTTGAGGAAGAGTGCCAAATCACAACTTGGGACTGAGCTGTTGAAGTTCTGTTCACAAATAGATACAAAAAGCATCAAATATAGAGAGAAGGAGAGAAGAGGAAAATCAAAAAACATGGTTGTGAAGTGGTATTAGAATGTTCTAATGTTCCAGTGGTATTAGAGAACTTTTGGTCATCTTCCATTAGCAAAACTGCTTTTCAGGCATTCTATGTTGAGTGGCTGACCACCAATTACAAAGGCACCAAACCACTATACATTGGTATATCACCACAGGCATGGATTGTGTCAGCTGTGAGTGCTACTCCATTCCCTCGGCTCAACTGCACACACGAGGACGCTGATGACAGGATGATGTTCCATGTGCAGGACATTTTGAGTCACCGTACAGGATCTACATCACTGACACTGTCATCAGGTAACACAGATGTCTTTGTGTGCCTGCTATACCACATAACAGTCAATTGGAGAAGTATTGGCCTCCAAGAACTCTGGCTGATCCGCAACTCAGGAGTGAAAAGATCAACATTACCACTTGATATCTGCAAAGCGCTGGGAGACGAGCTCACACAGTGTCTCCCAGCACTATATGCACTGACTGGGTGCAATACAACAAGCAAAATATCAAACAAACTTGCAGCTCTGAACACTGTCCGCAAACCAGACAACTCTTCTCTTCTCAATTTCAACAATAATTGCACAAGAGTGCAATACAAATAGCAGAAACATTCTTGGTCAAATGTCTCAAACCATCAACGGACATGGAGACATTTGACAAAATGTCTGTATATTAATTAAATGCTTGTTTTCTTTCTTTTAAAAAAGTCCTGTGTTTGTATACAATTGTATTTATAATTTTCCATTCAATACAGCACAAAACAGGACACCCCCCCACACACATGACATCCACACACATCTACAGAAACACAATTAAAAACATCAAATCTGAATGCTTACACTACATGGTCATTGTAAACATTGTGATCACCTCAGAAAATCTGTAGCTTCAAGAGTTTATAACACGCATATTTAATGAGATAGTGCCTAATTAGCATATTGTATTTAATTTTTTAGACAAAGTGTAATACAAAAAGTATTTCTCTTAATATGAAGATTAATCTGGTAGAAATGTATGAGGATATCTATAAAGGAAAAGAAATGTCCCATTCACCGGTAGTGTGATAATAGTGTCACCTATTGTGGTCATTTTCAGGACTTTTGCCCCGGGTTGAGATTTTGGCACACATCCCAAGTGTTCAATGGGGTAATATTAGTACAGCAGTTAAATCCGCTGCATCCGCTGCAATGAAGCGCATGCAAATCTTACAGGGAGCAAATATCCATATAAATATACTACTGTGTGTGTGTGTGTGTGTGTGTGTGTGTGTGTGTGTGTGTGTGTGTGTGTGTGTGTGTGTGTGTGTGTGTGTGTGTGCGCGTGCGTGCGTGCGTGCGTGCGTGCGTGCGTGTAGCCTACGCAAGGGTGCCCCCTGGCTGCTTCTGAATAAATCACGCCTCCAAGTTTCACTTTCGAAACATCACCGCGTAACAGGAACTGAAACGGCTTCGCGCCAGTTGTGATTTCAGTCCGGAAACAATAACTTCATTTTCCTTTCCTTTCATATTTTCACGGGTTGCCTGTTGTTATGCGTTTGTGAGTACATAGCCTACGTAGATACGTGTCTAATGGTTATCATATTTGTAACTGCAGACGGGACGGAGTATAGTATTCAAAATGAACCCATTGGATTTCCTTGACAAAGACGAACTTCAAGTGTTTTTCCGACGCAATAAGACAGAAATGTCTTGCATGGATAAGCCGCATACATTTATAAACCATCTGCGGGACCACAATCTCATTCTTGAGGAGAGATATAGGGTGAGACACCCCAGCCATGACTGTGGGACGCAACACATTTGAATTCTGCGCGCAAAAGTAATTGGCTACGTGAAATCCCCTATTGCTGGATTACAAATATAAATAAGTAATTCATATCACAATCCATTATATCGTAACATATAAATATAGGTAATATGGTATGTTTTACTGTAGGCCAAACGATGTCAAAGCAACCAATAAAGTTGCTGAAGACAAAACAACGGGGGGATCAATGTAAATAGGCCTACATAAATACATACAAAGGCGGGAATGTACTAATTGACTTGCCCTTTAACTTGGCCCTCATACTACAGTTTGTGACAAGCTCCACTACCTTTAAAAAATCCACGAAGAAATCTGTTACTTCATTCATACCTCCTTGATGTTTATTAAAAACCTTTCTTCCTCCCATCTCCAGAAGGTGATCCGTATAAAGAGCACAGACAAAATGAAGACGAGCGTATATGAACTTCTGGACTGGATCGAGAAAGAGCGACCCTGGAACATCAAGCCGTTCTGGACCTGCGTCTTCAAGGATATCATGATGACCCAGTACCCCACTCTGAAGCGGCTACGAGATAGCCTCTTCGACGGTCAGAACCCTGCTTTGGATATTGTGAAGGGAGCAGGGCCAGAGCCAGGGTTTGAGGTCCGGGGGGGGGGGGGGGGTTCGGCTTTCAGTTGGGGGATTCAGTTTTGTTGGAGGGGCGGTGGGGTGGGGGTTGTGCCCGGCCCGTGTACGCACCAATACAAGGGTGTCAGTAGCATTAGCAACAGTAGCAACATTTAGAAAGAAGTAGATGCAATTTTCCGCATTCTGGTGCATTTGACCATGTTTTTAGATTTAAAATGATCTCCCTCTTTCATTGTTTTTCCTTGGAGCCGGCATGGTCGGCAATTACTGACTACTATTATGTCCTGGTGTACTACACAGAGGACTGACACTGACTAACTTTTTTGGCACTTTATTCACTATTTAATGAGAGCAAAATATGAGGATTTAAAAAAATCAGAGAGTGAATTAGAAAAGAATGAGGTAACTTTGAGGCAACGTATAGCCTATAATTAGTTACTTATTACTAGTTACTTTTGTAAATTGCTTTACTCGTTACTGCATTTGAAAAGTAACTTCACTACTTATTACTTCACTTTCAATAAAAATATAAAAACATTATCCCCTACAATTAAAACAGAAATGCACTTAAGCCGCGGTGACACATGGTGTTACTTTATGCGATGGTCCAAAGGCTGAATGAACCTGATCTATTTTGCAAGCTATGACATCGTGTCTTCCTCTCACCCTCTTGCAGGCAAGAGCAGCCTTCTCACGTTTAGAACTAATGCTGTCTATCCAGTGCACCATCATTCCTAAGTAACTTTTGTTGTTGGCGGACCAAATGTCCGCGGTGGTGGACACATGATCCAGGGATCCAGGGAGTTATTTTGAGCTTTGATTCCATGTCGGAATAACACTTGTCCAGGTAATGGGATAATGTTTTCCTGTCGGATGTTGGCTTGCGCGTCGCAGGTATTTTATCTAGTATTTTTCTAAATCTGGGTTGCGACAGTTGAAAGACGCCTGTCGCCTGGGCATAGAGTGCATTTGAATCGAATATTTTTGTCCTTTCAAGTCATAAACTGAAATTACGTTACTGTAATCCGTTACTTTGTAACTCGTTACCCCCAACACTGGCCCTACATTAATGTCATGCTTCAAAAATGGAAACATAAAATGTGTACCTAGGCTACTCAGAGCCTAAATTAGAATCAATCTTAGGATTCAGCGCCCTGCAGAACATAAAACTATAACTCAATACCACTGCAAACCAAGTAGCCTAAAATGCAAGGATTTAGGTGAAATAAACTAAAAGGTCCTTATGTCCATCTCGTCTGTGGAACAGTCAATGTTTTAATTGTTTTGATTAAATTAACAAGTTAACAATCTAAAATATAGGCTAAATATCTGAACAGAAAGAAAGGCTTTTTCAGCTAAAGCTGGTCATTTTGACAATGACTGTTGCTGAAGTCTCACTGTCGTTGATCCGACTCTCAAAGTCAACATAGGCTTGCTACGGTGCATGTTTAAGCATTTACTTATCTCAGACAAATTCTCAAACTCTGATTTTGTATACAGTTGTATTTAGTTTCTAATTTAATTTTTTATCTCTACGGGCATGGAAGGGAGATGTGGTTGTTGCTGCTGTAGGTTGAGGGTGTTGGCGTTGCTGTGGATGAATGTCCCGTTGAAGCTCAGTGTGACCCATGACTGATGTGGATTTATTGGTGAAAGCAATGATATTATAACTTTATGACTTAATCGTATTACTTGTGTGCGTGTTTGTGTCCTTTAAAGTACAAAAGTTAATGTAACGATAAGTACGTTGAGTATTTCCAAGTAAATGATTGGAAATTATTGGAGAACTAATTGCTTTTCTTACTGTTAGAATCTCAGAATCAGCTCACTAGCTATATTGTTAGTCATCTGACCCAGCTCTTCTCAAACCCCAGGTTCCTTCCAGTTTTTTGATGGTGAGGACAGCAGCGAACACGCAAGGGAAGGACTCTCGGAAGATGAGTTCCTGGAGAAAAAGAGAGGGGGGAGAGGTAAACGTGGGAGTTTCTGCAACCGGGGCGACCAGCAGGGACACTCTTCTTCTCAGCCAACTCCAAGGAAGAAGAAACTCATGACGCCAACCTTTGGTAGGCCTGGCTGATCTTGTGAAATCCCCTCTTAAGTCAAGTCCCTTTTATTTGTATAGCCCTTAATACATAGCCCCTAATAATACATACAGATATTAAAAAAACAAAACTGATGGGGATTTGTAGATGAAAGTGTTGATGTTCTAACTGTATTACTTAATCGTATTACTTGTGTGTGCGTGTGTGTATGGAGGGGGAGGGAGGGGGGGGGGGGGGGGGGGGTTGTCCTAATATGTGTTAAAGGACTGTTTTCTTTATTAATTAGAAAATGTAGTGAAACAATAAGCACATTGAGTATTTACAAGAAAATAGAGAACTAATTGGCTTTGCTTTACCTACTGTCAGAATCTCATTATCAAACCCCAGGCTCCTTCACGTTTTCAGAAGATGAGGACAGCGGCGAACACGCAAGGGAAGGACTCTCGGAAGATGAGTTCCTGGAGAAAAAGAGAACGGGGAGAGGTAAACGTGGGAGTTTCTGTGACCGGGACGACCAGCGGGGACACTCTTCTTCTCAGGAATCTCCAAGGAAGAAGAAACTCATGAAGCCAACCTTTGGTAGGCTGTCCCTCACCACCTGGCTTATGTGAAATCCCTTATAAGGTCAAGTCCATTTTATTTGTAAAGCCCTTAATACACAGCCTCAAGAGAACCAATATTAAAAAAAAAAAATTGTAGGTGAAAGCGATATTCTTACATTATTACTATTCATATAACGTCTGTGTGTGTGTGTGTGGAGGGGGGGGGTTGTTCTAATAGGCTTAGGGATGCACAGATACCTATACCAATACTCAGATTATAGCCCGATACAGTGCTAATGTACTCATAAAAAATCTTAGATACAACCTCCCGATTCCACTAACATTTGTCCTTTATGATGGTAAACACATTAACCGATGCCATTTTATAACTGTTACTGAACTAAGTCCCCAATTTAGAGCGAAAGGGGGAGAAATACTATGTTTTTGCCATTCTCCCAAAAAGGCCCAAATGGCGTCACAACCAAGCTGCACCGGCGGCATTGTTTGTGTGGACTTGTGGAGCTCTGCCTGGGTAGCGGTTATCTGCGGCGTCAAAGAGAAAGTTTAGCTTTTCGGAAACCTATTGTATACCGGTACGGTGTGTTGAATTGTTCTTGTACTTGTACTTGGTCTGAGAAAAAGTGGAATTGGTGGATCCCTAAATATGTTTAAGGACTGTTCTCTTTTTGAAGTAGAACATTTAATGAAACATAAGCACGTTGAGTATTTCCAAGAAAATGTATAACTAATTGGCTTTGCTTTCCTTACTGTTAGAATCTCATAATTGGCTCACTAGTGGCAAACTTACAAGGGAAGGACTCTCGGAAGACAAGTTCATGGGGAAAGAGAGAGGGGAGAGAGGTAAACGTAGGAGTTTCTGTGACCGGGAAGACCAGCAGGGACACTGTTCTTCTCAGGCAACTCCAAGGAATTTATTAAGTCAAGTCCCCTTTGTTTGTATAGCCCTTAATACACAGCGTTGGGAAAACCGACAGATATGAAAATGTTGAACTATGTTGTACTGTAAATCTATCTTAACCCCAATAGTAAAGGGGCGAGGAACAACTTGCAGTGGGAATTAAGAATGCAAATGTTGCTTAATGGGATAGTGGCATAAACAAAGCACCAATGAAGGTTAAGTAACAATAGGCATAAAAATAAACTGGCATAACTTTCTAACTGTACTGTACAGTACAATTATAGTGCTGATTGGTATTTGTTTTATGTTCACACAATTGTGCACGGTGTTTGGGTTGAGGGAGGGATTAAGTACTAAAGAGATCACCTGCTGATTAGTGTTCATTGTGGGGAATATGTACCCTGATTCACTGATCGTGTTGTCATTCATTTAGAGTAAACATTGTCCCCCACTCTCCCTGTGTGTGTGAATAGGTGAGAGTGAGGCGATGTCTCAGGCCTAATGTTGGACTCTGCAGTCCTTCTGTGATATAGCAGAACTTCTAGGGGGGAGACAGCATTGAGCATGTGCTGGAAATCAAAAACTGCATGTTATGCCTCGTAAGGGATTTACTACAGAAACTCATTTTGTGAGGAGATTAAGTTTTCAGAAGGGGATTTCTAAAGTGGCAGTCTAAATGGTTTTGATTTGAAATATTTATAGACACTATACCGTTTACTACTGCTAGCCGAGTTTGTGTTTGCCAATTATGCGCTTACAGATCCCTGTCTCCAGCAACATGATTGGTTGAACCCAACACAAGAAAAAAAAGCCCTGTTCATCCAGATTTTAGCTTGCACATTAGTGGCTTGCACATTTGTTTTAAAAGCTCAAGCCTACACATCTGTACTTTAGGTGTACTTTGGGTACACATTTTGAGTAACCAGTCCAGAAATCCATAACCAGAACCAAGGTATTTTGACCATTCACAACATGTTGTTAAAGAAAATAAATCCCCTCTGAAACATAACTGAGGCAGGCATTGTGATGCATTGCTTAATACTGTGTCCTGATTGGTTGAAATACCTTGGATCCGGTCTAATGTACAGTGCAAGCCACTCGCCTCTCTTGAAATTATGTATTTAACATTCATTCTGCCAGGTTTGTCTCTTTGAGATAAAGTACCACTTCTAAGAGAGAGACAGTGGTTGCATCATTGCATTAAGCATATTTTTTCACCCTGAATATATTAATATATTTTGTATTATATTCCTGAGCCTAGGCTCTCTGCCAAAGGGGGAAAATGCGGAGATCTGGAAGTGGGATTTCTACAGGCACCACCTGCCTGTTACCTGTGGTCGCCAGCAGGGGACGCTGTCCCGCACCAAACTGGAAAAAGGTGAGCCGGTAATAGCCTGATTGGAGGCTGGAATTTGTGATCATTTTATTCCTGTTCCAAGTGTTGAGTTTATACAAAGTTGTGTACAGAAACACAGCAATGGGATTTATGTTTTGTTATTTATGTGAAGGAATTGGTATTGAAGTTTTCACTGTGGCATTTGAGGTAATGAACTAATAATATATAAATGAACTAACAACTACACCTTAAAGGAGCAAAAGCCTTATTTCCTCTTGGGTCTAGGGGATTCATGGTTGAACTTATTTCTGTATTATTGTTAACCTTAAAGATGAATTATTATGG
This sequence comes from Micromesistius poutassou, assembly GCF_964030765.1. Lineage (NCBI taxonomy): Eukaryota > Metazoa > Chordata > Actinopteri > Gadiformes > Gadidae > Micromesistius > Micromesistius poutassou. The sequence continues at coordinate 1,792,234 of NC_140271.1, read as the reverse complement.
TTTAATTAGAAATGTTGAATATCAAAGCAGGGCTTGGATTTGAAAATAAATAAACAAAAAAAAAAGACAAGACATTGGTTACACTGGAAACAGTAACTAACAGGACGAAAGGGAAAAACCAAACAAGATGGGGTTTTCATTTGTCTCTTCAAGTTAAACAGAGCAGACCAGAGATTTAAAAGCAGTTTAGAGGAGTTTCACAAACAAAGAAATGCAAAGTTAAGTTCTGTTTTATTTTTTAAACCTATTTCCCATCTTCAAGCAGTTCTTACCTCATCACCGTCTCTGTGGTTTCAGGAGAGCCGTGCATCCTGAGGAGCAAAAAGTGGTACACGCCCTGCGAGTTTGAGAAGCTGAACGGCAAGCTCAGATACAAGAACTGGAAGAAGAGTATCCATTGCATGGACACCACGTTAGAAAAGCTATTGAAGGTATTTAAAAGGAAAACCAAACCCTAAAACAAATGATTATAGGTGACGAAGGACCCTATAGTCACGTGCCGCGTTATCAATTGACAGCAGACATTGTCCAATCAAGCACACATACACAGATAGGTTCTCAATTTAAGACCTTTCACCTCCCACACACTCGCTTCAAAGTAAAGTGGGCTGTGATGGCTTTGGCTCACCACCACCCCAGCCTCCACCTGCTTTGGTTCTGCTCTGTATTATATGTCATCTACATAATGGGTTGAGATATCTGATGTACCACATGGAGGATTTGTCTAGTGCTCCCTGTTGTCAAATGTTGGTATGCTGTATCTGACATCTTTATGTCTGGCTTTAAATCTTACAGCAGGGAACACCATAAAGGAGTGGAACCATACCCCCAAACTAAAGTTTATTACCATTTCATGCAAACAATGGTTAAATCTATCACATGAGGAATTTTTGACAGAAGTGATTTAGTGATGTTAGGAGTATGGATCTCGAAATCTCGACTTAAATGCAGTTTTAAAAACATAGGATAATTAATATAATAGTAATAATATAATATAATATTCAAATACTCATTTAGATATGGACTCGCGACTCGAGTGAGTAGAAAGTGATGACACCTATGCCTGAATAGCAATAAAGCCACCACTTAATGAAAAAAAAGTGTATATTTTACAGAATATTTTACATTTTTGGTTGTGAGCAGGGATGAGGTCAAACAAGGTGTTGGGGGCAAGAGAGTTGGGTGTAAGGTTTAAAGTAGTTCACGCATGCACGAGCAAACTACTACTGATCAATTACTGGTTCTGTTTATAATATCTAGATTCTACAACTGTGTTTGAATCTAGATTCAACAACTTATCTGTATATACAAATGGCTACCTAACACAATCAGCCCAGCCTGTTTAGACATAGGGGAGTTTATCTCCTATATGAGGCACCTCTTTCCATTAGCTTAATGTGTGTGTGTGTGTGTGTGTGTGTGTGTGTGTGTGTGTGTGTGTGTGTGTGTGTGTGTGTGTGTGTATTGTACAACCCCATTGCAGCAAGGACACCTGAAATGCCCGGGATATAATAAGAGCAAGGTAACTTTCAATAAATCAATCCTGGGGTGTTACCGTTAAATTATTTGGATTGCTGCTTTGTGTTTTCTCAGGATTCATGCTTGGCTGTTTGTCCTCTTTCTGCTTGTTTGTTCTCATGTCTAGGCCAAGAGATCGACGCTCCCCTGCAGCTCAAACACCGGTTTGTTGCAGTTATTCTGCTACATTTGTTTTACATTTTACTTGTACAGGTATTTTTACTGCATTTATCTATTAAGATAAATGCAGGTGAGGCTGAGAACAGTCAAAGCATGTTATCAATATGACCAGAGTTGATAATGAATAGGTCTTCAACTTAAAACCAAACAATTGCACGAGCTCTTCTTCTATTGTCAGTTTCAGCTATCTCTGACACAGAGGAAGAGCTGGAGGAAGAGGAGGAGGGGGGGGAGGAGGAGCTGCAGGCCAACCCGGATGAAGACGAGGTTAGCCAGGAGGACGAAGAGGAGGTGCAGGGGAAAGACTGCTGCACCCAGAGGTCCGATACAGGTGACAGTGCTACATATGGACACATTCAAATGTATTACCACTATTGTAGTATTCATTTATATTGCAATGATTATTAGCTATTACAGGGCTTCCACGTGTCATTCAAAAGTCTCAAATCCAATAATCGAAACTTTAGGCCTTAAAAAAAATTTAAGCTGTTTTTGGAAAGAGGGGGGCTGTGTTATCCCCATGGTTACGACCAGTGGTGGCTGGTGGTTTTTAAAGTGAGGGAGGAAGGACTGTGCGCTTGGTTGCCATTGGCCTGCTTGCAATGTTAGTGGCGTATGGTGGCATAAGTATTTGAGACTCAAGTTGTTTCAGGGTGCTTTGGTGATCTATGAAATAGCAGGGAGGGATAATTATGTGAATAAAATTGATACAAATCCACCAGTGGCAGCATTGTACTTTAAAAGCTGGTGGGCAGCTTCTATTGGACTACAAGGGCAGAAGGAAAGGATGTAAGGCCAATTAGTCAAATCAGGCCTACTCTTGATTTGTAAAACTAAAAAATCTGGTCAAATCATTGGGCCTATTTTTGCCCTCAATGACTGAAGCTATTGGTTGTAATTTTCCCGTTTATTTTTATTTTTTTAAATTGTTTAAGAAAAATGAAGACACAAGACCAAAAGTGATGCCATTTAAAATGCATCATGCTCTGAATCATTCACTAACATCCTTTCCACAATATCAAACAGAACGGTCAGAGTAACAAACAATTAAAAGAACAACAAGAACATTATTTCACAACTATTTACATGGGCTGTAAGCCTAACATTGTTTGAGGCAAATGTGGATGTTAATGAATGTTTCAGAATGTTGGTCATGGTGTTAAGGCCCATTGAAGCTCATGTTCACCTCATGTTCAATCCCATTGAACCCCATGGAATTGACTTGTGCAGACCAAGGAGATAATCCGGAGCAAGTGACAGACGAGGGGCCCAGGGTCGGCCACAAGGTGTTCAGAGTGACATGTGGAGCTCTGACTGGGATGCTGCACGAGCGCCGCTTCGCCTCAGGTATCAGGGTCTATCTGTTTTTCTTTCTATCTGTGGGTCGATCTACCTTTTCCTGTTTGCCAATCTGTCTGCCTGTTTGCCTGTCTGTTGGCATTGAGAACATATAATAGTTTTGAAATATTGTAATTCAGTTGTCTTCCTGGGCCAAAATATAGGAAATTAAATGCAATTTGGCTTATTTAAAAAAGACTTGGCAAATGCATACATATTGATTATGATCATGCATTTCCTGGCATTTGTTAAATGTCATGTGGCATTATGAACGCTGTAGGAAAGTGAGGTGAGTTTTGGTCTGGTTGGGCATAGTCAGATGGCTGAAGGTCCTCCTTCTCCAGGGAGGTGTGGGAAAAGTATTCGGACAGAGGACCACTGGTTGAGTCCAGTGGAGTTCGTGGAGCAGGGTTCAGCAGCGCCTAACGCCCTCTGGAGGAGGGACATCCAATGGGAAGGACAGCCGCTCAGCAGTCTCATTGAGGTAACACACTTTCTCTTCACTTTTTGTGTGTGTGTGCACACACAGGCCCGTATCTTCCATTGAGGTCACCGAGGTTAGGACCTCTGTATGTTTTGTGAGGTCATATAAAAGTAAAAACATTGACATGTTGTCACCTAGTTCGTAACTTTCACAATATTGCATTAGAAGGACCACAGACTTAATAACCATTGTGTTACCTCATTCGGTGATAGATAGAGAATGAACTGACATTTTTTTAATTTCAATCTTCTACAATATAACATTAAGTCCTCGATATGTGCCTGCGTGAGTGTGTGTGTGTGTGTGTGTGTGTGTGTGCATGTGTAACATTTGAATACCCATCTGATCATCTGCCTTGTGAAGGCCTCTTTTTTACTATAGCATTACAACAAGTGTTATAGTTATATTTTGGTTAGTTGCAATGCACTAACTAATGCTATTCATTACCGTTTACTACCCCAAGTTCACGTAAAAAGATAATATTATAAAATGACGGAACAATACAAAAAAAAAACAATTCTTAAAGCTGCTCTAAAGTCATGTCCAGTTGTTGTTCCTTAATGTAGAATACAGCCCACAAACAACTTTTTAAGTCGTTTTTAAGTGTGTGTGTGTGTGTGTGTGTGTGTGTGTGTGTGTGTGTGTGTGTGTACGCGCGCCTGCAGCAAAATATATAAAATATGGAATAGTTGTGGGTTTAGGTGTGAGTTCATATTAGTATCATTCATACCCTCATATATCTGAGAGAGTGTGTTCTTGATCCTTCCAGAAGATGATCTTGATCTTACACTCTGAGCAATGTGTCTGTCAGCTGTGCCAACCAGACCCTCAAGCCCTGGTGAGTCCCTCTGTCTGTTGGAGATAGTCGCAACATGTTTGATGGTGAAATAAAAGGCCCCCAAATACAAGTACACTGAATCAATTGGCAATAGCAATGTTTATTTATTAGCATATTTTTAAAATATAATGGAAGTCAATGGGAGGACAAAGCCGTCAGCCAATTCTCTGAGACGTCCAATTCTACTGCTACTAAAATGATGAATCATATTTTATACAGTTTTTTAAATCAAGAATAACCTCACATACTAAAGAGGACAGACACATACTGGACATCCACATGTTTGTCTCCTTCTTTTGAGCATGCCCATGGCCAACTTATAGAAGTCTGAGTTGTAGTTTTTAAGAACAAGTCTATAGTTTTAGGCTAGGTTCTTCATACAATGCTGGTTGTCTGCTTCGGTAGAAGCTAAATGTACTTGAAAAATGTAATAGTACTAATACTCTAAACTACTTATCATACCAATACCAATATTATTCTACTTCTGGTCATTTAAATACGATACGATACAACTTACGATACAATATGCTGGATAACAGATAACAAATGCTACTACTCATCATACTATCATACTAATACTACTACTTATAAGTTATCATACCAATACTACTATGTATCACACTAGTACTACTTATACTACTAATCATACTACTTATAAGGTATCATTCCGATAATACTATGCATTATACCTGTACTACTTCTGTTAGGCTTACTTCATGCTATCATGCTTATACTACTTATACTACTTATAAAACTAATGCTCAACGTACAACTAGACATAGTCGTACTATATCACTTTAGTTTAGCCATCTGTTTACCACTTTCACATTTTCCAATAGTTTTACTTTATTCAAATGGTTGATGATGAACCATTTGAAACTTTATTAAACACATCAGACCATTTGTGATCAGAAGTGTTACCTAAAACGACACTCGTGTGTGTGTGCACGACACGTGCGCGTGTGTGTGTGTGTGTGTGTGTGTGTGTGTGTGTGTGTGTGCAGGAGGGACAGAAGAACGATGATGAGTGCTTTGTGTGTCGGAGTGAGGGTAACCTGGTGATGTGTGACCACTGCCCACGCTCCTTCCACCCAGAGTGTCACCTGCCCCGGGTGGACCCCTCTACACTGCAGTGAGCACACACACACACACACACACACACACACACACACACACACACACACACACACACACACACACACACACACACACACACACACACACACACACACACACACACACTCAGGGACGACAAGCTAAGATATCACTGTTCATAGGATGGGGTGCAAGCGCACACACAACATTTGCATGTGCACACAAACCCACAGCCACACACACACACGCTGGGACACCTACGTACACACATGCACATGTACACAAACACACAAAAGCACACCAACACACGTAATCACACACGTACTGACACACATACACAGGCACACAAACACACTGCCTCCCCCAAAAAATGAAACACTCTAACCTTGTGTGTGTGTATGTGTGCCTGTGTGTTTTTGTGTGAGAAAAGGGACAACAGTGCTTGGATGTGTACGTTCTGCATCTGGAAGATGACTGAGTATCGCTCTCAAATGACGCAAGAAGAGACGCTCATGCGTCCTGTCTCCCACCACATGCTGGTAACCACCCTGGTCCTTTTTACCTCTTGCTAGCTATCATAGCTTCCATGCTTACTCTCTTCTAGCTCCCATGCTAACTCTTCACACTAAGTCCTTGAATATCCCTAAGCACTAGCTCGTCCTGCTAGCGCTCCCTGCTAGTGTAGCCTATTTGTTGGTGCTAAAGACATGTGGCCACCTAGGATCAAGGTTTGGCACCAGCCTTTTTTTTGTCCCTGGCAATATGGAAAATAAAACCGATTCGCACACAGGGTCAACAACTCTGTCTCAAATCCATATCAAAACATTGCTTGAACATCAATTTACAAACAAAACCTGTTATGATCATATAGATTTCCATCAAACAGTAAAGCAACAGCATATTCAATAAATGTAGCCTATTTGGCAATAAGGAAAATAAAACAATCTGCTGCATCCCAAAGTTTAAAATAAAAGTTGGCTATTTTAGCTGTGTTTAGTGCATGTCCAAAATAGCAACATAACATGTTAAGAACCTATAACAAACCTAGAACCTTTCAAACCACCAATATTACACTATTCATATCGGAATTTGTAATATCAAAGCTGTCTTTGTGCCCTAACAGCAGTGCCACTACCTGCTCCTGACTCTGTACAATGCAGACAAGGATCACATTTTTGTACAAGATCCATGCATCCATGTAAGTCTCTATCACTGTTTTCCACATTATATTATTATCATATTCTCTATTGTGTATGTATATGATATCGCTCTGTCTCTCTGTCCCTCGCTCCCTAACTCCCTCCCTGCTTTCATCCCTCCCTCTCTCCCTCTTCAACTCTCTAGCAGACAGATATAAACAAACATACTGGCAATTGATTGACTGAACCAAATCAGAAAGATTTTCTGATCTCCCTCCCTCCCTCACTGCAGGTGAGGGGATACCGCTCTCAAATCGAGACTCCTATGTGGCTGAACAAGATCACAGAGCAGCTCCTAGACCAGCAGTACACCATCGGAGAGTTATTAACCGATATCCAACTCATTTTCTCCAACTGTGATCAATTTAACCAGGTTAGTGAGTAGGACTCCGCCCTCCCGCCTCACAAATAATGCCGCATACGAGATGCATCGTACACTGCCCGCCCGAGTTGCTCTTGTGATGTAATTTCCTGGCTTGTAGCACTTAAAGCGTTCCCGTTTGTCTTTGTGGGCATCGGGGAAGAACAGTCATTGGCTAGTCATTGTTATTGTTAGCTACATTAGCCTCTTTAGCAAACCAGCTCGAAAACAAACAACAAAACTTTACATTGTATTGCACGCACAACAAGACCGTGCAATGCATACATTGGTGACTGGATGAAATCAGCAATGTAATCAAGTGTAAAAGCATTTAAAATCGACATTAAAATGACCAACGTGGTACAAATACAAAGAAAATACATCTAATTTCTCTCTCGTAGGCGGCATTACTACCGGCCATTTTCAGTAGTTATTTTTGCCATGCATGTTAAAGGTCTTTGGTAATGTTGTCGATTTTTTTGTTTTACTTTAATTAATTTTTACAAATAAAGTTTATTATTGACTTTTTTGTTTTTCTATTTGCATACATATAATTTTTTTTTCATTTTTTTTTTCAGAATAACCCAGAGTTCCGGGACATGGGAGTCAAACTGAAAGAGTTCTATGAACAAGAGGTAGAAAAGGTTTTCCGCAGCCAATAGCAGAGAATTGCAGAGAATCCCGATTAATCACGTAGTATTGGATTGATGAGATTATCAAATTGAATGACACATTATCATTCATACCAAATGTACTTATTAAGTAAAAACTAGGCCAAGTGACCTTGAGGGAGTTTTATTGACTCACTCAGTGTGGGTTGAATATGAAACTTGAACTTGAAGATTTGGGAATTGTAAGCAGACTGTCACTTACTGCAGTTGTAATCAGGCAGTCACTTACTGTGACTGAAAGTTGAAAGTTTACGTTTTGTGAGCAAAACCTTAAATAATAAGAGAATGTGCGTTAATGCTTTCATTTTTATTAATCTATTTTAAATAAGATTGCGTTAATGCGTTAATAGCGTGCTAATTTTAACAGCCCTACTGTAAATATAGCTATTGGAGCTTTTCAACATCTCAGGAAGAAGTATTTGCTTAATCTCTAGAAGCAAGGGCTTCTTTAATTCCATCATGTCAGTGTATTCAGTGTGCTAGGGGGGACCTTGAATCTTGAACAATACGAATTTTCGATAGAAAGACATTTAGTCGACATCGACTTAATAGTCAAATCATCTATCAGGATAATTGTGAGGACATTCCATTGATAGGATGGGGATGCTAAATGGGATACAATAGCATTGCTTGGCTTCTAGAAGGAGACACCTAACACTTGTTTCTGTCACAATGTTTCTGTGTGCAATTTGCTGTGTTATGTTTTGCTTTCAATAAATGTCTTTGTTCTTTTTATTATTTAACAGTTTAAGTCTCACAAAAGATTAGGCATCATGAAGCCCTATACTACAACATATGAAATATACGTTTGGACAATTAGTCGATGATGGTTCTGGCTTAAATATCCCATGGCATGCTACTTTATCGATGCTTATATATAGGTGTTAGTGGGCCCCTAATACAGTATTTGAAGACGTTCAAGAAATTCAGCCTTGGTGCAGAATTACAGCCACTACGAGCCAGTCCCACAATGAACTTTCCTCAAACGTGCCGTTTTTTTAGAGGCGGGTCAAGGTGGAGGGTGGGGGTGTGGCCCTGAGCAGCTTGTGGCTACGGTACCATGCGCTAGTGTTTACAGTGGAACACTGAACACTCCGGGTGCTCCGGCGGGAGTCCTGGAGCTCTATATCTAAATAATATCATATTATATAGAGATATCTATATAATATAATATATATTATCATGACCAAAAGCTGTGTGCACCTCCGGATCATATGAATCTCAAACGACTGCATCTGGTTCTCCGACGTCTCTGGTTCTTCCACTTCCACGTCAATCTCAAGTACAGACTGAACAGTGAAATGGAGGAGAAAGGGATTGTTGCCTGCGATTGTCTCCCGCTGGAGCCCCGCTGCCTGCCGCCCGCCGCCGAGGCACCACCGCCGCGGGGCTCCACTGCCGGCGGTGGTGCCTCAGCGGCGGGCAGCAGGCAGCGGGCAACAATCCCTTCCTCCTCCATGTCGCGGTTCCTTCCCAATTCCTTCTCAACCATGGCTGAGATAACCCCCACTACGAGTCTCGTTGTGGAAATACAAGAGTTCGTCAGAGAACCCGACACAGTCTAGTCTTTTCATCAAATGGGAGCTTTAAGCAAGCTTGCGTTATTGTGTTAATAATAATAATAATAAATTTTATTTGTAATGCACTTTATATTTAAGCAATCTCAAAGTGCTACAGTACAAGCTTAATTTAAAAAGGGACACAAGTTAAGAAAAGTTAAGAGAAGACAAAGTGTACTAAAATTTAGCAAAAAGCTTTCCTGAATAAATAGGTCTTCAGGTTTCGTTTAAAAGCATCAGTGGTCTGTGGGGCCCTCAGGTGGTCTGGGAGGGCGTTCCACAGCCTTGGAGCTGCAGAGCAGAAGGCCCGGTCACCCATAGTGCGGAGCTTGGTTCTCGGGGTTTTGAGGGTGTTTGAATTAGCGGATCGGAGGGTGCGTGTGGTGGGGTGGGGGGTGAGGAGTTCTTTGAGGTATTGGGGGGCATGTCCGTGAATGCACTGGTGGGTGAGGAGAGAGACCTTGTACTCAATTCTGAGTGGGACAGGGAGCCAGTGGAGGGTTTTGAGGATGGGGGTGATATGATCGTATTTGCGCACCCTCATCAGGATCCTGGCAGCGCTGTTCTGGATGTATTGCAGTCTCTGTAAGCTCCTGCCAGAGATCCCGATGAGGAGTGCGTTACAATAGTCCAGCCTGGAGGAGACAAAGGCGTGGACGAGCTTCTCTGCATCAGCCAGGGTGAGAGTTGGACGGAGTTTGGCAATGTTCCTGAGGTGATAGAATGATGTTTTGCAAAGATGTTTAATGTGGGTGTCAAAAGTGAGTTGTGGATCAATTTTGACACCTAGGTTGGTGACAGAAGTGGAGAGGGGGATGTTTTGACCGGTGAAAGTGATGCTGGTGATGGTGGAAGAGTGGAGTTGATGTGGAGTGCCAACTAGAATGGCTTCTGTTTTGGAACTGTTGAGTTGAAGGAAATTTAGCTTCATCCACGCCTCTATCTCCTCCAGGCAGGTGGTCAGTGTGGATGTTGGCAGGGGAGCAGTGGCAGTGGGATTTGTGCGTAGGTAGAGTTGTGTGTCGTCAGCGTAGCAATGGTAGGCTATCCCATGCTTGCTGATGACCTTACCTAGGGGAAGCAGGTAGAGGGTGAAAAGGGTGGGGCCTAGCACAGATCCCTGGGGGACACCACAGATGACCTTGTGGGTGTCTGACCTTGCTTTGCCCAGGGTGACATGCTCAGTTCTGTTTGTCAAGTAGGAGGTGAACCAGTTTAAAACGTTGGCTGAGAGTCCAATGGTATGTTGCAGGCGGTGGAGGAGGATGTTGTGGTCGACTGTATCAAAAGCAGCTGTTAGGTCGAGGAGGATGAGAAGAGATGGAGAACCAGAATCTGATGTCATCAGAAGGTCATTTGTGACCCTGACCAGGGCTGTTTCTGTGCTGTGGCCCTGGCGAAAACCAGACTGAAACTTCTCAAAAAGATTATTGTCTTTGAGGTGATCATGAAGTTGTGCAGCAACAATCTTTTCCAGAACTTTTGACAGGAATGGCAGGTTTGAAATGGGTCTGTAATTGGAGAGGATTTCTGGGTCCAGGGTGGGTTTTTTCAGCAGTGGTCTGATGACAGCGGTTTTTAATGCAGGTGGGATATAGCCAGCCAGGAGGGAGTGGTTTATGATCTTGGTGATGGCAGGAGATATGGCAGAGATGTTAGCCTTTAGCAGGGCTGAGGGGAAGGGGTCCAAAGCACAGGTGGTTGGTTTCATTTTTCTGACAGTATCCTCCACCTCTCCCTGTGTGATGTTGAGAAAGGAGCAGAGAGGCTGGGCATTCTCAGGTAGTGGGTCAGCAGTTTGGGGGGGCGGAGCAGCAGGGGTGGAAAGATGTGAGCAGATGTTGGCGACTTTTTGTCTGAAAAAAGTGATGTGCATGTTGCACCTCTCCTCAGTGACCTCAGAGTGGGAGAGTGATGGGGGTTTGAGGAGGTGATTTATTGTTGAGAAAAGTTGTTTTGAGTTTCCCGGGCTGTTGTTGATGATAGTGGAATAAAACCTGGACCGTGCGTTTCTCAGAGCTTCTGCGTATGCCTTCCTGTGCTCCTTGTACGCCTGTTTGTGAACAGTCAGCCCAGAGGCCTTGAGCCGCCGCTCGAGGACACGCCCAGCCGCCTTCATCTTTCGCATCTCGCAGGTGTACCAGGGTGCTGAGCGCGAGAAGGAGACTGTCCTGGATGTTAGAGGGGCGTGGAGGTCCAGTAGCCTGCTCAGGGACTGGTTGTAAGAATCCACTGAGTCAGTAGCAGAGAGGAAGTCAGTGGAGCCAGAGGAGAGAAATTGAAGGTCCAGGGCCAGAGCATCCGCATTGATCTTTTTCAGGTTTCTGAACTGAATCTGCCGCTTGGGTTTGCTGTAGGGGGAAGGAAAAGGTAGCTCCATTGAAACTACCTTGTGGTCGGAAACACCTAGATCATAGACCAGTAGGTTGCTGATGGGGGCAGAGTTTGAGATGACCAGGTCGAGTGTGTGTCCCTTAGAATGTGTGGGGACATCAACATGTTGTTGTAGATTTAGAGAGTCCAGAAGCTGGAGGAACTCGGCAGCGGGGAGACAAGAAGGGGTGTCAACGTGGATATTTATATCTCCCAAAATGATGATGTTCGCAGAGGAAGTGCAGAGAGTTGTGAGGAGATCGGATATTTCAGGGATGAAGGCAGAGTTGGATTTGGGGGGGCGGTAGGTGAGGAGAACAGTCATGGGGAAAGGGGGCTTAACTTTAAATGCTAGACATTCACAGGAGGATGTTGCAGGCAGTGAAATGGGGGAAAACTCCAGGTCTTGTCTGTGGATGACAGCTAGGCCACCACCCCGCCCAGTGCGGCGAGCTGCCTCCAAGTAGCTGTATCCGGGAGGACAAGCCTCATTCAGGGCAGAGTAAACCTCTGGCTGATGCCAGGTTTCTGTCAGACACATGAAATCAAGTCCCCTCTCCCTGATGTGCTCTTCAATCAGGGTGGATTTGTTGTTGATTGACTGGGTGTTAAAAAGTTCAAATTTAAGCAATGACTGTGGAGTGAATCTTTGCACAGGTCGCAACACATTGAAATCCACTCCACATGGACTGTAATCCATTCCATGAACAGTATCCAGCCGAGTGTGCGGGAATCTCGCGGTGTTTCCCCTGCTGGAGCGCAGAGATCTCGCGGTGTTTCCCGTGTTGATCGTTGCCGGAGCGACGGCGTTCTGATGACGCATCAGACGTGCGACAGGTGACCAGAGACACGGGATGTTTGTAGCAGAGCAGCTCGGCTGGTTATGGAAGATGAAATCTCGTCCCGAGCCTCTGTGGATGTAACGAGGGCGGCGAAGAAGTCCAAGCTCTTTGATGATGGGGACGGCAAATCCAGGATCGACCGCAGGTCTTAGTCGGCGAAGTTGCGAGATGGAGTAGCTGAACGCCATGCTGACCAAGGGAGGATGCTACCCAGTTAGCTGCCAAACAGCGCTAGCTCAGAGCCGCAGCCAACCAACCACTAGTCCGCCGGCCAGAAAAATAGCCGTTTGTCAGGCGATGTAATGGTCGGATCCAGAGAGCCCCTTACAGGTGGAACAGGGCTGTCAGCTGTGGTTGTCTGCAGCTGATAGGGAACGCTGGTAGCTGGTGGCTACCCCACCATTAGAGGATGGGTGAGTCGCAACTCCGATGTCTAAAAAAGTACCGCAATTTCGGCAGTCCGTACTGTGAGATAGAGCAGCTTTGCTACTAAAATATCAAAGAAAAAAACTATAGATTAAAAGCAATTTACATGTTTTTGCGGGTGGAGAAGCGGCGAACAATCAGCGCCAGCGTCCTCTCCTCTCCTCACACGATGCATGTTGCGTGGTATGCGCCATAACACCAACAGCAGAACGGTTATCCAAATCACAAGAAGTGTACAACACTTGCGTTACAGTGTGTGTATTCACACACACACACACACACACACACACGTGGCGCTCGCATGGTCGTAGCTCATTGTCTCATTGGCGGGCCAAATTCTCTAGGTGGGCCAAGCAGAGAAAGGGGAGGTAACATGGCGACATATGGGGCCAGATCCAAAATCGCGTGTTTGAGCTTTCCTTTTTTCAAAGGCGGAGCAAGATACCTAATGCTCGCTAGGGGAAGTCATATTAATGTTAGAAAACCTCAAAGTGAAATTTTCATGCCATGGGACCTTTAACAAATCAGATTCGGCCATGCAAAGTCTGTGTGCTAACTTTAAATCAATGTCTAGGTTTTTAGGTCCTGCTGTTCTTTGTTCTGGGTCTAAGTAAGATGCCATTGGTATGAATAAGGTTTGAAGTGATTACCTATCTTGTGGAGTCTATAATTATTGTTTTAAATTGGAAGAATTGGAATTTGAAAATTCCAATTGGTTGATCCAATCGGCTGCCACGGACTACACCCCTCATCAATTGTTGCAGACGGCCGAGTACGAGAACGATTACGACCATTGACTTTCCAGGCTAAATGAGCGTGGCAAATCTAGTCTGGTTGTGCAAGGCTTGTCTGGAGCCATTAACTCCTATAAAAAACACATTGTTTTTTGACATTTTGTCGTTTGAAATGAGAATAGCGGGGTGCTTAGTTGACTGTTTAGCAAAAATGGGTCTATGTTTATCTACAGAGGTCTCAAAAGACCAGTTAGATTGCATCTAACAGCTCCATTTATAAAGTTATTCTCAAAGATATCAGGTCTATTCAGTGAAACGTGTTGATTTTCAAATAGCAAATGCAAATGTCAATGTTTCTTCAAAAAGGCAGTTTGGAGTGAGTGAGAGAGACTTAGGTCTAGGCTTTTTCTCTCTTTACTCTCTATTGAGCCGCATAGTATCTAACTTGGTTGCAGTTCCATTATAACTCCACTGGGGGTGATCGCGGGCGAGTGCAGATTGGATGGGGGTCTATGGGGCTAGACGGCTAAATGTATCTCTTTCAACTAATTGTCGTTGAAATATCGCTGATTTTATTGTAGATTCCGCAAGTTAAATATAGATTATTGTTCAAAAGTCAAATGAATGAGTACTTGTGTCTTTTCGATTTCTTACAGTTTGGGCCATTACATGCTAGCATTCTGCTAATGAATGCTGATTGGTCAGGGACGGACATGCGACTGATTACGACCAGATTCCCTGGCATCTGAAGCTAAAGCAGAATCAGAAACATTATCTTAAGGAGGACTTTCCGTCTAAGTTAATTGTTATATATTATATGTGTATATATATAATACATATTATATATATATATATATATATATATATATATATTAGGGATGCACCGAAATGAAAATTCTTGGCCGAAACCGAAAACCGAAAATGAGGAAACCAAGGCCGAAAACCGAAACACCGAAATAAATTATGCCAATTATTAGTAGGCCTACCATTGCATTTATAGCTATGACTGTGTACTAACCTCACTAAAATCAAGGCATTGCAATTCAAAGAATAAATCAATTACAATTATTAAAAGTATAAAAATATTTATTTAGCACTGAAAAAACAACAACACTGTTTTCCGTTTTGCACTTTGCGGACGGTCCCTAAACTCGCGGCTGATAGCCGACAGCTCATAGAAGCTGTCTCATAGCGAGCCGTCGCTAAAGACGGCTCGTTTGAATGAAAACAAGGTTGTAACTGGTTCTCTAGATTGCTACATTTAGCTAGAGGTGTCACATCAAGCGTGTGCTGGCCGCGGTTTTTGTTTGCGTCATCACAATTTCCTGTTTCGGCCGTGTTGTTTCGGTGATAAAAGTGTTTCGGCCAAAAGCCGAAAATGCGCTTTTGGCCATTTTCGGCCGAAAACTTTCGGTGGCCGAAATTTCGGTGCATCCCTAATATATATATATAGTGTATTATATATATTACATGTGCGGAAGTGCCAAAGTGACTCAGAACTTGTCGTAAAGCAGGACCTCTTGCAGTATCCAAATATATGACGTCATCAGGGTGAAACCCCATAGACTCCCATTCGTTCTGCACTCGCCTGCGAGCGCCCTTGCATGGACAGAGATGCGTTACCGCAACCGGTTCAGAAACCGGAAGTTACCAGAGAGTGCCAGTTCTCTTCCTATTAGACATTGGCCGTTTCTCAATTTGCGTTCTTGTGGTGTGTTCCAGATGCCTCGAATACCTCAGAAGTGGGGAAATCTCCCAGCTTTCTTGCGGCATGCCCCCTCGGAATTCTGAGAGTATACCAAGCAATGTGATGACGCTCTCAACAAAAATGGCTGCGCCTGTGAAGAGATTTATTAGGTGTCGAGCACAAAGTGCTAGGCAACCTATTGAAATTGTTAGTGTTATTATTATTATTCCACCGCGTTTGCATTACACAGCCTAAACTGCTTGCACACTTTTTATGAAACTTACTAGACCTGTAGAGGTTGACCCAAGATTAGCAGACAGCAAATATTACACTGATTGGCCAAAAGGTGGCGCTATACCAACTGTCCAAAAAATGCAAACTTTGCACAAGCATATCTCGTAACTGGTTTGACCTACACTCATGAAACTTTGCGCACACATGCATTTCCACATGATGAACATATATGCCTCAAGAACCTATAGCCGTTTCTCAATACCAAGTACGCGGACTACGTTCACGCAGACTTGGAAGTACGTACTTGGCAAGTCCGGACTTTCAAGTACAGACTTCCGAGAACGCGAGTACGCACCTGCAATTGGAACAGTAGCGGACTCGATGATGCATTCTGGGATATTTAACAGTCCCAAGTCCACACGAGTCACCTCCGATGCATCCTCGGTAGAACGGCCTCATCGAGAACGCATGGAGAACACTTCCTGGTTTTACGACAGTACTCGCGTTCTCGCGTACTTGGAATTGGAACAGTGCTTCGGCTACCACTGATGACGTTTACCGAGAACGCAAGTACACGAGTACGCACGAGAACGCGAATTGAGAAACGGCTTATGACTTCCGGTTCCCAGATGTTCCGCCATTTTGAATTTAGTTAAAAACTGTAAATTTCCTAAGGATGCCTAAGGGTTTTTTGACTTTGACAAAAATCCTTTAGCCCATATCATCTATGGCCCATTATCTTCAATCTGACATAAAGATTAGTCTGTACAATAAAGAGCACCCATGAGCCATTGACTTCTAAAAGGGGCGTGGTTTAAAACGCGAAAATAGTTAATTGCTCATGTCAACATCAAGTTGGACTCCTATGATGTTGACCCCAATACAAAAGTTGTTCATAATAAAATTCTAAACAATTTAAACCCAACATATTTTCAAATAGGGCATGGCATCTAAATGGGCGTGGCCTGTCACTAAAATTGCCACAGTTCATAGACGCAATGTTTGATTTAAGCAGGACTGACTTAGTGGCCGTTGGCACCCAAAGTTCCAACTGCTCAAGTGAAATGAAGTCGATTGGCAAAACAACATGGCCGCCATAGGCAAAAAATCATCAAAAAGAGTTAATTGCTCATGTCAACATCTAATTGGACTCCTATGATGTTGACTCCATTACAAAAGTTGTTCAGAATCAAATTCTGAACAAGTTAAACCCAACATCGTGTTTGTCATGTTTGTAGCGCCCCCTACAGGATCTTTAAAAAGCAGCCCCTGCGCCATGTTTCACCAAATGTATGAAACTCGGTAGGCACGTATGCGCCGCGCCTCCTCGCACTGGGCAGCGACCACCTTGACTAAGACATTTCCTGGGGGAAACACTGGTATGTATCTATCCATCATACGTCCAGGAGGAATGGCCAATCACACTCACAACTGGTGACATAATATCACCCCTTTAATTGAGACGATGTTAGGACAACTGTTGTCTGTTGTGTTTCTCAGGTCTTCAGTCTTGGTTGTGTACTCCAGGTGGATCATTAGGTTAATCTAAGTTCAATCCTCTAGACGGTCAACAGCCACAGTATATTTACAGTATGGCGGTATCATGTTTACACTGCTTACCCAATAAATAAATCAATGTTTGGTCGTTGGTCCGGGGTCCAGACATCGTCTTGATAAAAGCCATGTTCTATTTATGTCTGGCCTCATGTCATAACCGACCAAGCGGTGGTGGAAAACAACACCAAACCCACACGTCTTACACCTGCAGTGGAACGCATGCAGAATACAGGCTGAAACCAGTCACAGACATGGGAGAGGAGTCAGTCAGTCACGCCAGCTGGGCCTGTTGTGACTAAACCAGTGACTAAACCACCCTTGTCCACCATATTTCCCTGTAATAGACTTGGCTGTGGTGGACCCTTCGAGGTGTGTATTCCAGTTCCACCTCAGTCACGGGTGGAAGCCAACATCAATTCTTTTTTTACACTTCTGACAATAATAAAATATATTTATGCAAGCGTTGTTTTCACACATATTTTTTTCCTTTTTCAGCATTCAAAGATTTATGTGTGATGCAGTTTTTTTTTCTGTTTGCGGTTGTGTGGCCTGTCGTGATCTGCAGTGGGGTAGGCTGGTGCCCATTCCACGAGGCGAGGTGAATGTTTTTCGACCACGTATGAGAAACCACTCGTCTTTTTCCCAATGAGCACTCACCGTTTGGGCTGTTAAACCCGGATCCACTCCTTTGCATTGATGCAGAAGTGTTTGAGCGGTCCACTCGGATTTGACCTCAATAATAATAGTTAGCTTAATTTCTGAAGCGCATGATGCTATCCGCTCTGAAACAGGATTGGTGTTTAATAATGGGTCTATGCGCTTGCATACTGTGCGGTTTCCTTTTTCCTTCCTTTTCAAGCTTCCATTTGCAGGAATGGACAAGACAAGACACTCACAGTGTCAGAGTGTCACAGAATGTATGATAATCAATAAAAACTTGATTCAAAGAAAAGAAGTGTTTTTTTTCGGTACGTACCGAAATGAAACGCGCATCGAACTGTTAGACCCATACCGAAAAATTTCGGTAAGAATGAGTATCGTTACACCCCTAATTAAACCAGACAATGAATGAATGATTATTTAGCCCAGAAACAATCACACGCAAAAGAAGAACATTCTAAGTATTTAAAACTTTTGATGAATCGTGATTAATCATAGCCTCTTACGTAGCTGTTTGCTAACTGGATTGGGTTACAGCGAGAATCTTTGCTTTTCTGTATCTTATATATACAAACAAAGCAATCCAAAACAACACGGCACGGCTTCCGCTCTATCGCATCACCTCCCAAAGACTTGGGTTGAGTGTTAAAGGCAACGTATTCCGGACTCTGGCAGTTGTGGTGAATTATGTCTTAAGCCTCTGTTTGCTAGCAGCGAAGCTGCTTGGTCCCCTATTGTTTCTGCAATAGAGGATTTCTCCTTACCAGCCTTAATTCTCCTTACCAGATTGACGTGGACTCAAAATTCTTTCATCATATTAATCTCTAAAATCAGATGCATCTTTTTCACCCTGGTCTTCAGCTCTAAAAATGTTTACTTTTCCCACAATTTCATAGAAAAACCAAACCTCCACAGTCTCAGCCCAATTGCACAACAGTGCAATTTTTCAGATCTGTATTATTTTAAGAAAGCCCCTAATTCTCTTGTGAAATGTGTGCTTGGAGTTTTCTTGATGTTGTGTGCTTATCAATAGACATTTTCACCATGTGAATGAGGCTTGATGCAGTTCATGAATGTCAGTGGCTCAACAGGATAATTCCTTGTACTGTTGAGCTTTACATTGAGAGTTCGAATCCTGATTATAGTAATATGAATAAGCTGAACATGACATTCTGTCATTACTACTTGTTTAAGAAACACAACATTAAACAGCACCTGAAATTCATCAGGCAATCAACGTTCCGGCTCATTAGTTTCCAAGAATCTGACTGCCAAGACACAGTATGGCATTAAGGGGAACTTCTTCGTTAACCATTTTTCCTTAAGAATTAACTGTCATATTTATATTTCTTCTGTTAGTGTTCTTGACTACAAATGTTTAATTTCCCCAGAATTTCAAAGATTTTTCAGGTAGGCCTATATGGTTTTAAGAAAGCCCTTAATTTACTTGAGAAATGTGTGCTGAGTTTTCATGATGTGTGGTTATCAATAGACATTTTCACAATGTGAATGAGGCAACAGTTCAGGTTTGTCAGTGGCTCAATGAGATAATGCCTTGTACTGGTGATCCTTAGGTTGAGAGTTTGAATCCCGATTAGAGCATTATGATTTGATTTGAGCGAGACCAACTTAGTGGCCACTGGGGCCCAAAGTTCCAACTGCTCAAGTGAAATGAAGTAGATTGGGAAAACAACATGGCCGACATAGGCTAAAAATCGTAGTTTTTGAACAAACTTCCACTCTGCGGAGACCGTAATAGTTATAAATATGAAATTCACATGACACGTGTAGACTGGTGCCTGTAGCTCACATACCAAAAATCGTGTTTGTCATGTTTGTAGCGCCCCGTACAGGATCTTTAAAAAGCAGCCCCTGCGCCACATTTCACCAATATGTATGAAACTCGGTAGGCACGTATAACGTGCCAAGACCTACAGAAAGGCCTCTTGGACCCATGCCCCAAAACTCACAGGAAGTCGGCTATTTTTCTTTTTCATTTTCACTCTTGGCGGCCATTTTCACTTTTTTGCCTTGTTTTTGAATGAACTCCTCCTAGGGAATTTATCAGATCTGCTTCAAAATTGGTCAGTAGTCAAAAAATGGTGCTGAATTAACGCTGTGCAATTTGTGACTGTACGTTGAAGAGCGTGTCTGTGGCGTGCCGTCAAAGTTGGCCATTTTGAATTCCGTGGTCTTGTATTTGAACAAACAAACTCCTAGGGAATTCATCAGATCTGCTTCATAACTGGACAGTACACTTGAATAATGTTGCTGAATTAACGCTGTGCTATTTGTGACTGTACGTTGAAGGGCGTGTCCGTGGCGTGGCGGCCATTTTCTTTGTAATTGTACCACGTTGGTCATTTTAATGTCGCTCTTACACACTTGATTACATTGCTACTTTATTCCGGTCACCAATGTATGCATTGCACGGTCTTGCTGTGCGTGCAATACAATGTAAAGTTGTGTTGTCCGTTTGGTCCGCTGGTTTGCTAAAGAGGCTTATGTAGCTAACAATAACAATGACTAACCAATGACATGACATGATCACAAAGACGAACGGGAACGCTATAAGTGCTTCAAGACAGGAAATTATGTCACAAGTGAAACACGGAAGGCTGGTGTCTGAGGCATCTGGAACACACCAATAATCAGCCGGTGATAAAAGTGTTTCGGCCAAAAGCCGAAAATGCGCTTTTGGGCATTTTCGGCCGAAAACTTTCGGTGGCCGAAATTTCGGTGCATCCCTAATATATATATATATAGTGTATTATATATATTACATGTGCGGAAGTGCCAAAGTGACTCAGAACTTGTCGTAAAGCAGGACCTCTTGCAGTATCCAAATATATGACGTCATCAGGGTGAAACCCCATAGACTCCCATTCATTCTGCACTCGCCCGCGAGCGCCCTTGCATGGACAGAGATGCGTTACCGCAACCGGTTCAGAAACCGGAGTGCCAGTTCTCTCTTATTAGACATTGGCCGTTTCTCAATTTGCGTTCTTGTGGCGTGTTCCAGATGCCTCGGATACCTCGGAAGTGGGGAAATCTCCCAGCTTTCTTGCGGCATGCCCCCTCGGAATTCTGAGAGTATACCAAGCAATGTGATGACGCTCTCAACAAAAATGGCTGCGCCCGTGAAGAGATTTATTAGGTGCCAAGCACAAAGCGCGAGGCAACCTATTGAAATTGTTTGTGTTATTATTATTATTCCGCCGCGTTTGCATTACACAGCCTAAACTGCTCGCACGCTTTTTATGAAACTTACTAGACCTGTAGAGGTTGACCCAAGATTAGCAGACAGCAAATATTACACTGATTGGCCCAAAGGTGGCGCTATACCAACTGTCCAAAAAATGCAAACTTTGCACAAGCATATCTCATAACTGGTTTGACCTACACTCATGAAACTTTGCGCACACATGCATATCCACATGATGAACATATATGCCTCAAGAACCTATGACTTCCGGTTCCCAGATGTTCCGCCATTTTGAATTTAGTTAAAAACAGTAAATTTCCTAAGGATGCCTAAGGGTTTTTTGACTTTGACAAAAATCCTTTAACCCATATCATCTATGGCCCATTATCTTCAATCTGACATAAAGATTAGTCTAAAATAAAGATCAAAGCACCCATGAGCCATTGACTTCTAAAAGGGGCGTGGTTTAAAACGCGAAAATAGTTAATTGCTCATGTCAACATCAAGTTGGACTCCTATGATGTTGACCCCAATGCAAAAGTTGTTCATAATAAAATTCTAAACAATTTAAACCCAACATATTTTCAAATAGGGCGTGGCATCTAAATGGGCGTGGCCTGTCACTAAAATCGCCACAGTTCATAGACGCAATGTTTGATTTAAGCAGGACCGACTTAGTGGCCATTGGCGCCCAAAGTTCCAACTGCTCAAGTGAAATGAAGTCGATTGGCAAAACAACATGGCCGCCATAGGCAAAAAATCATCAAAAAGAGTTAATTGCTCATGTCAACATATAGTTGGACTCCTATGATGTTGACTCCATTACAAAAGTTGTTCAGAATCAAATTCTGAACAAGTTAAACCCAACATCGTGTTTGTCATGTTTGTAGCGCCCCCTACAGGATCTTTAAAAAGCAGCCCCTGCGCCACGTTTCACCAAATGTATGAAACTCGGTAGGCACGTATGCGCCGCGCCTCCTCGCACTGGGCAGCGACCACCTTGACATTTCCTGGGGGAAACACTGGTATGTATCTATCCATCATACATCCAGGAGGAATGGCCAATCACACTCACAACTGGTGACATAATATCACCCCTTTAAATGAGACGATGTTAGGACAACTGTTGTGTTTCTCAGGTCTTCAGTCTTGGTTGTGTAATGTGTACTCCAGGTGGATCATTAGGTTAATCTAAGTTCAATCCTCTAGACGGTCAACAGCCACAGTATATTTACAGTATGGCGGTATCATGTTTACACTGCTTACCCAATAAATAAATCAATGTTTGGTCGTTGGTCCGGGGTCCAGACATCGTCTTGATAAAAGCCCTGTTCTATTTATGTCTGGCCTCATGTCATAACCGACCAAGCGGCGGTGGAAAACAACACCAAACCCACACATGTCTTACACCTGCAGTGGAACGCATGCAGAATACAGGCTGTATTCTGAAAAAAAAACTACAGAAGTGTTTTTTTTCGGTACGTACCGAAATGAAACACGCATCGAACTGTTAGACCCATACCGAAAAATTTCGGTAAGAATGAGTATCGTTACACCCCTAATTAAACCAGAATACTAAATCTGACAATGAATGAATGATTATTTAGCCCAGAAAAAATCACACACAAAAGAAGAACATTCTAAGTATTTAAAACTTTTGATGAATCGTGATTAATCATAGCCTGTTACGTAGCTGTTTGCTAACTGGATTGGGTTACAGCGAGAATCTTTGCTTTTCTGTATCTTATATATACAAACAAAGCAATCCAAAGCAAAACACGGCACGGCTTTCGCTCTATCGCATCACCTCCCAAAGACAGTGTTAAAGGCAACGTATTCTGGACTCTGGCGGTTGTGGTGAATTATGTCTTAAGCCTCTGTTTGCTAGCAGCGAAGCTGCTTGGTCCCCTATTGTTTCTGCAATAGAGGATTTCTCCTTACCAGCCTTAATTCTCCTTACCAGATTGACGTGGACTCAAAATTCTTTCATCATATTAATCTCTAAAATCAGATGCATCTTTTTCACCCTGGTCTTCAGCTCTAAAAATGTTTACTTTTCCCACAATTTCATAGAAAAACCAAACCTCCACAGTCTCAGCCCAATTGCACAACAGTGCAATTTTTCAGATCTGTATTATTTTAAGAAAGCCCCTAATTCTCTTGTGAAATGTGTGCTTGGAGTTTTCTTGATGTTGTGTGCTTATCAATAGACATTTTCACCATGTGAATGAGGCTTGATGCAGTTCATGAATGTCAGTGGCTCAACAGGATAATTCCTTGTACTGTTGAGCTTTACATTGAGAGTTCGAATCCTGATTATAGTAATATGAATAAGCTGAACATGACATTCTGTCATTACTACTTGTTTAAGAAACACAACATTAAACAGCACCTGAAATTCATCAGGCAATCAACGTTCCGGCTCATTAGTTTCCAAGAATCTGACTGCCAAGACACAGTATGGCATTAAGGGGAACTTCTTCGTTAACCATTTTTCCTTAAGAATTAACTGTCATATTTATATTTCTTCTGTTAGTGTTCTTGACTACAAATGTTTAATTTCCCCAGAATTTCAAAGATTTTTCAGGTAGGCCTATATGGTTTTAAGAAAGCCCTTAATTTACTTGAGAAATGTGTGCTGAGTTTTCATGATGTGTGGTTATCAATAGACATTTTCACAATGTGAATGAGGCAACAGTTCAGGTTTGTCAGTGGCTCAATGAGATAATGCCTTGTACTGGTGATCCTTAGGTTGAGAGTTTGAATCCCGATTAGAGCATTATGATTTGATTTGAGCGAGACCAACTTAGTGGCCACTGGGGCCCAAAGTTCCAACTGCTCAAGTGAAATGAAGTAGATTGGGAAAACAACATGGCCGACATAGGCTAAAAATCGTAGTTTTTGAACAAACTTCCACTCTGCGGAGACCGTAATAGTTATAAATATGAAATTCACATGACACGTGTAGACTGGTGCCTGTAGCTCACATACCAAAAATCGTGTTTGTCATGTTTGTAGCGCCCCGTACAGGATCTTTAAAAAGCAGCCCCTGCGCCACATTTCACCAATATGTATGAAACTCGGTAGGCACGTATAACGTGCCAAGACCTACAGAAAGGCCTCTTGGACCCATGCCCCAAAACTCACAGGAAGTCGGCTATTTTTCTTTTTCATTTTCACTCTTGGCGGCCATTTTCACTTTTTTGCCTTGTTTTTGAATGAACTCCTCCTAGGGAATTTATCAGATCTGCTTCAAAATTGGTCAGTAGTCAAAAAATGGTGCTGAATTAACGCTGTGCAATTTGTGACTGTACGTTGAAGAGCGTGTCTGTGGCGTGCCGTCAAAGTTGGCCATTTTGAATTCCGTGGTCTTGTATTTGAACAAACAAACTCCTAGGGAATTCATCAGATCTGCTTCATAACTGGACAGTACACTTGAATAATGTTGCTGAATTAACGCTGTGCTATTTGTGACTGTACGTTGAAGGGCGTGTCCGTGGCGTGGCGGCCATTTTCTTTGTAATTGTACCACGTTGGTCATTTTAATGTCGCTCTTACACACTTGATTACATTGCTACTTTATTCCGGTCACCAATGTATGCATTGCACGGTCTTGCTGTGCGTGCAATACAATGTAAAGTTGTGTTGTCCGTTTGGTCCGCTGGTTTGCTAAAGAGGCTTATGTAGCTAACAATAACAATGACTAACCAATGACATGACATGATCACAAAGACGAACGGGAACGCTATAAGTGCTTCAAGACAGGAAATTACGTCACAAGTGAAACACGGAAGGCTGGTGTCTGAGGCATCTGGAACACACCAATAATCAGCCCTTAATGCAGCTAACAATAACAATGACTAGCCAATGACATGACACGATCACAAAGACGAACGGGAACGCTTTAAGTGTTACGAGACAGGAAATTACGTCACAAGTGCAACTCGGAAGGCTGGTGTCCGAGGCATCTGGAACCATAGACATAAGCTGTGTTCGAAATCCCTATCACGGATATAGTGCACTATATAGGGTGCTCGCCATTTTGTAGTGCTGTTCGAATTCTCAGTGGTTAATTTCATTCACTATATAGTGCACTATAAAATACCCCAAATTTACGTTCAGAAATGTTCAGTGTAGTGTCCGAATTCTCGTTTGTTCGTTCCCTATATAGTTCACTACATCATAAACACTATATAGGGAATAGTGAGTGAGGGAATAGGGAACGATTTCGAACACAGCTATAGAGTAGACGCCGCATTGGCTGCTGGGTGCAAGAAATGCAGCCGCCATCTTGGACCGGTCATACTCCTAGTTGCGTAGCAGCAAAAGACACAAGATGCCAGAGCACTGTGTAGCATATTCCTGCTCAAATCGTCGGACCATCGCAAACAGGGCTCGGGGTTTACTTTTCAGGAGGAGACACAGTTTGGCATCGACAACCATCATTCTGACTCGTTGTCATTGGTTGTGTCTGTGTTTCACAAGATAAAGGCTGCAGAAAGGGAGTACGAGAAAGCAAAACAGTCCTCTTTCAGGGGTTTTAGCTCATACAAAAACTTTCATGTGTTTATATATATAGCTAATGTATTCATATATTGTTTATGTATGCTATGTATATATTTATATATAGCCTAATCATATATTGTTTCTTCAACTTGTTAAAATAGCTGACTTTACTGCCCCTATCTGTTTCTACTTCTCTATCATATTTATAGTGTGTGATTTGCAAAATACCTATCATAGCCTACATCACATAGGCTATCATAGGGTGACCAGACGTCCCCGTTTTTGGTTGCCTGTCCCTGGCTAAATACAGAAAAAACGACCTGTCCCCGTTTTGTTTTTGAAGACACATTAGGTTTTTCAATCAGATTGCTAGTCAAACTGGAAATGTCTCAGTTTTTCCCCCTTTTCAGGGATTACGTTCCCAGTTTTGATCTCGGACGTCTGGTCACTTTATGTCATATATCAGAATATTCTATTACTGTTAATCCCACTATGAATATTAAAACACGCTGAACAATGTGTCCTGTATCATAGCTACATGTATGACCTTTGCAGCAAAAGCGCTGACAGTTCATTGCACCTGCCAAACGGATTACACTGAGTAGAGCGGTCGACCGGTCCAAGATGGCGGTCGATGCGGCGTCTACTCTTATCTATGTCTGGAACACACCATAAGACCAACTTGATGGCAACGTGATGCTCAAGTCAGGAATGTGAATGTGCTACATTGAATCACACATGAAATGCAGGTATTTCTCTGAATACGCCTTTAATTAAGACCTCATATTTCATTTTTACACACAATAGACTGATTAGGCAGCGTTATCAACAAGTAACAGGTCAATTAAATAATAGAATAATAATAGTGTAATTATAGGTATATATATATAAAAAAAATTTAACGTCATCACCTCTCACCACCCCCCCACCCCCCCAAAAACCAAAATGATAAAAAAAAATATTGAGCCTATAATTCATTAAGCGAAATAGTTAATAATTACAAGTCTATGTCTACATCAGTAGACCTATACAGACAAATATGCCTTCTGCCAATTGTAGGATGGCCTGAGCCTGTACACCTCTTGTGCAATAGCCTCAAGCACTCCCATACAAAAACAAAAACCTTCACTTTGATACTTTGATATCGTGGTCTCGGAGTGGCGGTTTTTAAACCAAACAAGTATACGTAAGTTGATCATACGACTTTATTCAGACTACAAGCTAAAAATATTTTTGCCTATATCTTTATTTTAACAATACAGAAATATTGTGTTTGGGAGTCTTAAAGGTTAGTCTATAGGCCTATATGATTTGAAGTAGGCCTATATAATGTATTAATATACTTATAGCCCATATGCAAGGAAGTTAACGGAAGGGAAATATGTGCTATAGGATAACATGAAAGCGATCAAATGTTCACTTTTGATGGATATGTTAAAGGCTTATACCGTCCCTTTTTCTTCAGGATGACGGTCGAAACTGTCAACATGTTAGATGTGAAGCAGGAAGGTAAATGCAACATGGATTGTATAATAAAGAACGAAACGTATAGACTCTGCTGTGCACATTCACAAAATATATAGTTTGAATATTGTTCCATTAGGCCTATATCAACAATACATCGTTTGGATATTGTTTCAGAGCCAAAAACAGAGCCAAAGCCAAAAACCCTGCGCATCATGCTCCTGGGCAAGAGCGGTTCCGGGAAAAGCTCCAGCGGGAACACCATCCTGGGACGTAAGGAGTTTAAATCGGAGATGAAGCTTGACAGGGTCACTAAAAACTGCGATAAGGCAGAAGGTGACATCAATGGCACGCCCGTGGTGGTCATCGACACACCGGGCCTATTCGAGACCGACCGGAATGAAAAGGACATCGTGCGAGAGATACTGAAGCGTGTGAAACTTCAGGAACCGGGCATGCACATTTTCGTGATAGTGTTGCTGTTGGGCAGGATGACCCTGGAGGACAAGGAAACACACACGTTGATAGAGACCATGTTCGGCCCCAGAGTGTGGGACTACACCATCGTGTTGTTCACACATGGAGATGGTCTGGAAGGCGGCAAGACCATCAACGACATGATTTCCGAATCCGACGCCAACCTCCGAAACTTCATACGCAAATGCAGCGGCGGGTTCCACCTGTTTGACAACATGAACCAAGGGAACCAACAACAGGTGACTGACTTCCTGATCAAGATCGAAACCTTGATGGCTCTCAACGGGGGCGATGTATACCCCCCCAGCTGTTATCCAATGAGAGAGAGGATTATCAGGGAGCGGCAGATGTGCATTCTGGCTGAGAAAAATAAGGAAATGATCCAGCAAGAGTCACAACTACAGGCGCTCTACAAGGATGACGAACTGAAGCAGAAAATTGGGCAGATCTGGACCAAGCTGGAAGAAGAGGCGAGAAAAGAAGCCGAAATGCCGGAAAGATATTTACCTTATGCAATTGTGGCGGTTGTGTTTCTCCTGATCTTGACATACCTACTTGGAAGTTATGGCATGCTGTTCCTCGCAGGGATAGCCACAGTCACCTATGTAGGCCTGATTAAAAGTGATCATTTGGAGAAGGTGAAAAATATGATTCGTGAATGGACTGAATACCCTCCACTTTCGACATTTGCTAAAATAATGTAGGGATATCGTTTTATATCAGCAGCCTTTTATGCAGCATATCTTTTCAAACTTAAATATCAATAAAAATTATATAAATATGTGGAATGAGATGAGCTGTTGTCTATGTTTTTTCTATGCACATTTTATATTCACTTTAGTTGCATTTATTTATTTATTTATTTTGTAACTTTTTTGATAACCTCCTAGGCCCATACTAACTCTTTGGGCATCACAAGTCCACATTAGCAACACAGGCCCCAAGGCTTTCGTGTTATCTATGTATACTTTATCCTGCTTTATCCTCGGTTCTGTTGCAAGAAATGAGACAAGGCAAGGCATTTTTTCCTCAAATGTGCATAATTGCTTCCAAGGAGTGGAATACGTCCTTGATAGGCATGACATAGCCTAATAACATAATGAAAGTTTAAATATTAAATTAAGGAAAATGACAAAAGTGCCGTTTAAGAAAGAGTTTTCACCAACACACCAACGCATTACTATGTAAGCCCATGTCCGCAATTAAACAAAAAAAAAGTGAAATCTTAGTCTTGATCATAAAAAAATATGGAAATGTAGGCTATCTCATAATTCTGACTTTGTAAGCTTATCTCATAATTATAATTTAACAATCATTTCAATTTTTTTTATTAGCAAGGCTAAGTTTTAATATTAGTTTTTTGATTTTACTGGCGGAAATGGGCTTCTTACATTACAGAGGAAATACTAAACAAAAATAAAAATAAAAATGCCAATGGGAAATCACCAAAACACGGACACGGAATGATTATTCGTCTTATGATGCTGGAGGGGACCAATAACATTGACGGACCAATATGGCGGTCTTGTTTGAATTCAACGCAAATGCCATACCGAAACAAGAACCAATGTATTATATTCCATCAGAATTAAATTGTCATTTATAAATATAGTTTATGAGAAAAGTTAAATAACTCTAGCTATATCGACCGGTAACTATTTCTTAAACGTGAATCTGCACGCATTGCTATCTGCCTTTTCCCGGGTCAGCAAACCTCTTGGTAACAAACATCTGTTGGACATCTATAACTATTTGTTTTAATTCGTCATGTGGGGGGAAATAGATCCTCCACCAACAAAAACCATTCCAGGTCCTTCTGAGGAAAATGATGGAACTGAAACACCTGACAACACACGCATGGATTTGGAGACTCAAATGTTTCCAGCATTTGTGTTGAAAAAGCCAACGAGCCCCAAAGATAGCCCGCAGGACAAACAGGTTCGAATCCATGCATGTTATGAACTTCTTCTGTTCGGCATTTTGTTTTCTTCTTACAAGTAACGCATGTCTTACTTATACTACGACTACCTATTTTATTCTACCATAAAGGATTTTCAAGTCGTGTCCCCCAGTGTGAATGCCATGTTGGAGGCCGTCGCTTTGAGTGGGAGCCCGGTCAAGAGCCAGCAAATAGGAGAGGCAGACCTGACTCTAGATCAGCGTCGAGAGGAGCTGTTACAACAGTACAAGAGCAAACCGCTTGTTTTCCTTGAAAGGTACCAGGTAAGCCTTTTCTGTGGTAGTTTTTCTCCATTAGATATATTAGATATGTTTCTGTTTAGGCATAAACCAATGCCTGTTTGAATTAACTTTACAGCAATGAAGTCATTTAGCATGAGCTAAATGGCATGAACATTTAGCTCTATAAACCAATCAACTTCAGATTCATATAATTAAGGGCGTTAAGCATCTTGATGAAAGATGCTTGAATGGTAGGCTCTGGACGCCATCTCGCAGGTTGACTCCATTGTGGAAGCATTGAGGAGCAATGGAATGTTATTTATTCTATTAGTCTTAATGGTTTTTGTGTCATGTGTCAACTATTTAGTAGTTAATTGTCAAAGAATATGTCGTTTTTTGGGAGACATTGTTGTGATCGAAACTGCCAGTGCGTTACTCATGTGGCATAACCATTCACATTTTGACGTAACCATGTTAATCCAAATTGATGCTCATTGCTGTAACCGCTGTAACCAAGTTCATATTTGTTTTGAAATCCTCTTATTCCAAGGCCCATCTGAAGCCCCAGCATCTGGCTGCGTTCTCCCACCTCAGTTCTGACCCACGAGCCAAGCACTACTGCCGGGCGATACAGAGACGGCCTGGAGGGCATGCAGACAGGACCAGGGTTCGAAACCATCGCTATGCTGCCCTCAGAGTCCTGCAGAGGGGTAAACTATTTTGTCACCCAGTCGATGAGTGAAAAACATGAAGACAGAGATGCTCAACTGAATCTGCTCAGATCTGTCAAATATCTTTGGAAGTTGCTCTGTGTCCATACATGTTCCTTCAGTCCTATTTACTATTTAGCAGATGCTTTTATTGACTCAAAGTGACTGACATGAGAATTTAAGTAGATTTAATCTCAGCAAAGTAATTGGCAGTAAACTCTATTGTTTACTCTTTTTATTTGTGTGTTTGGTGTCGGTTCTCCAGAGGGTCAGTACTTCAGCGAGGAGCAGATGAGAAACCGGGAGCCGCTACTGTATGAGCAGTACATCGGCCAGTACCTGACAGATGATGAGGTGAGACCAGGGCGCCACAGCTAGTCAGGGAGTTAATTTTACCTTCATTAGCCTCGTATATAACTACTACTGAGATATTTAGTAAATTAGCAGACTCCTTTATCCAAAGCAACTTACCTGCTGTGGTCTTGATGAGGATGTCCCAATGATGTCTGTGGGTAGATGGTGAACATCAGGGTTCAAAGACAGAATTCTCTGAAGCGTGTTTGACTTTAATTATTTAGACACTTGTTTGAGTAGTTTGAAAATTTATCAAAAATGCTGTCTGCTTGCAGTGACACAAAAAGCTCACACAGTGCATGTTGTAGTGTTGAAATGTAATCTATCGTAGATACTGGAGCGCTCCCAGGAGTTGATGCAGGACGGTGCTGCTCAGGGAAGGTCGGAGGGGCAAGAGGGGTGTGCTTCCGGGGGGCTGGCCCACATCCTGCTCAACTCCTACCAGGAACGACTCCTTCAGAGCCGTCTGGAGGAGGAGCAGGAGAAGGAGGACGGCGCAAAGGAAGAGGAGGAGGAAGACGACGACGACGATGAATATAAGGTTGATGAAGACCACAAGGGTAAATACATCACACACACACACACACACACACACATGCTGTTCAAGGGGCGATAACATTTAACACACGATATCATGATACAAAAACGTATGCATTTAAATTTCAAAACAGAATCAGAAGTTACCAGCAAATAGTATAGACACAAACACAATCGATTTTATTAATTCGGGCAAGCAAATGCTTTTAAACAACATCTAATGATCAAATTAAACAGACAAGAAATGTATGTATTAAATATATATTGTGGCCAGACCAATTTGCGATCCACTTCCCTGCTGCTATTTTACTCGGAAAAGCCCCTAAAAATCGGTGTAGAGCATACAGAATGACAGATCACAGCCAAGCAGGATGAGATTCATTTAGATGAATCGTACAAATGCTGTGTGGCATGGATATCGGTAAACGAGTAAACCATCGTCTCTGTCTCCATCCAGCCGGTGGGCAGGAGGAGCGGCGGGGGGGGCCCACACAGGAGGAGAAAGCCCTGCTCCGCGAGGAGTTCATCGGCCAGATGCACCAGCGCTTCCTAGCCGGCCAAGACAAGGACTTTAACTACAGGTCAGACGTAGCCCACCTGCAGATCAATTGGTGTTAGTATTGTTGATATGGTCTCAAAATGGATCCTGTCTGGCTCAACAGGGAGAGCATGGCATTAAAGGAGAAATCCGGCGATTTTTAACCCCATTATCGTTTTCCTGAGGGTCACCCCATGTTGAGGGAAGTAAAAAAACCTGATGAAAATTGATTAGACCTAGCCAGAGATCTGCACTGGCTGCTGGCGCTATGGAATAGCTATAACACTAACCTATGGGGGCAAGCTCTTTATCCGCTTTTGGGGCCTCTAATCACATTCAGAAAACCATTCCAAGACCTACAGTGGAGGAAATAATTATTTGATCCCACACAGATTTTGCAAGTTTGCCCACTGACAAAGAATTGAACAGTCTATAATTTTAATGGTAGGTTTATTTCAACAGTAAGAGACAGAATCTCAAAAAAGAAATCCAGAAAATCACATTAAATAAAATTGTTTTGCATTTCATTGAGTGAAATAAGTATTTGATCCCCTATCAAAACATTGCTTAGTACTTGGTGGAGAAACCCTTGTTGGTAAGTACAGAGGTTAGACGTTTCTTGTAGTTGATGACCAAGTTTGCACTCATCTCAGGAGGAATTTTGGACCACTCCTCTTTGCAGATCCTCTCCAAATCTTTAAGGTTTCGAGGCTGTTGTTTTGCAACTCAAAGCTTCAGTTCCCTCCACAGTTTTTCTATGGGGATGAGGTCTGGAGACGGGCTAGGCCACTCCATGACCTTAATGTGCTTCTTCTTGAGCCACTCCTTTGTTGCCTTTGCTGTATGTTTTGGGTCCTTGTCGTGCTGGAAGACCCATCCACGACCCATTTTTAGTGTCCTGGCTGAGAGAAGGAGGTTGTCAGCCAGGATTTCATGTAAACGGCCCCATCCATCTTTCCCTCGATGCGGTGAAGTTGACCTGTGCCCTTAGCAGAGAAACACCCCCAAAGCATAATGCTTCCACCTCCATGCTTGACGGTGGGGATGGTGTTCTTGGGGTCGTAGTCAGAATTCCTCTTCCTCCAAACACGGCGTGTCGAATTTATACTAAAGAGCTCGATTTTGGTTTCATCTGACCACATTACCTTCAGCCAAGCATTCTCTGAATCATCCAGGTGTTCATTGGCAAACTTCAGATGGGCCTGTACATGTGCCTTCTTGAGCAGGGGGACCTTACAGGTCCTGCAGGATTTTAATCCATTACGGCGTAGTGTGTTACCAATGGTTTTCTTGGTAACTGTGGTCCCAGCTGCCTTCAGATAATTTACAAGCTCCTCCCGTGTAGTTCTGGGCTGATCCCTCACCTGTCTCATGATCATTGATAATCCCTGAGGTGAGATCTTGTGTGGAGCCCCAGACCGAGGGATATTGACAGTCATTTTGTGCTTCTTCCATTTTCGAATAATCGCACCTATAGTTGTCACCTTCTCATCTAGCTTCTGGCCAATGGTCTTGTAGCCCATTCCGGCCCTGTGCAAGTCTACAATCTTATCCCTGATGTCCTTAGACAGCTCTTTGGGCTTGCCCATGATAGAGAGGTTGGAGTCTGATTCCAGTCTGGTTCTGATTGATCGATTCTGTGGACAGGTGTCTTTTATACAGGTCACGACAGGTGTCTTTTATACAGGTAACGAGTTGAGATCAGGAGTACTTTCTTAAAGCGAAAGGACTAATCTGTGGGAGCCAGAATCCTTTATGGTTGATAGGGGAACAAATACTTATTTCACTCAATGAAATTCAAATCAATTTATATATAGCTTTTAATTTTTTATGTGATTTTCTTGATAATCTGTCTCTCACTGTTAAAACAAACCTACCATTAAAATGATAGACCATTCATTTCTTTGTCAGTGGGCAAACTTATAATTATTTCCTCCACTGTATGTAACACGAGTTGGTTCCTTACGAGACACCACCGTGTGTCTGGGAGCGGATGAGGTGAGTGACTCCATGCAAAAACATAAAACTTCATACTGTCTCCAATACTTTCGCCACACTATTTGAGTTAAACGAGCACAGTGTGTCTCGTAAGGAACCAACTCGTGTTACATCAGGTCTTGGAATGGTTTTCTGAATGTGTTTAGAGGTTCCAAAAGAGGATAAAGAGCTTGCTCCCATAGGTTAGCGTTATAGCTATTTTGTAGCGCCGGCAGCCAGTGCAGATCTCTGGCTAGGTCGAATCAATTTTCGTCTGTTTTTTTACTTCCCTTAACATGGGGTGACCCTCAGGAAAATGATAATGGGCTTAAAAATTGCTGGAGTTCTCCTTTAAAGGAAAACTTTTACCAACTGGCTCTATTTTACCATCATTTTGGGTCTAATGCAGACGACAAATATTGAGCGAGAAGGCTGCAAACAAGCTGTAATGTAATGTAATCCTTTGAGGCAATAGTGCCCCGTCAATGTATTTCCTCTAAAAGTGCTTGTTTTGCCACTGACCGGCTCAGAATAAATTTTAACATTATGGAAAGGATCCCTTTCCGTTACCTTTCGCTAGATCCTGGTGTGTTTGTTATAGAAAAGTTGTATTTCTCTGTCGGGATCCTTTCCAGAATGTTATCTGAGTGGTCAGTGACAAAAACTTTTAGAGAACGTACATTGATGGGGCGCTATTGCCCCAACCAATTTAATTGTAGCCCGTTTTCCCGGATTACAGCGGCTGTTCTCGCTCAATGAAAAAATTAAAATGTTGTCCGATTAGTCCCTTAGACCTAAAATCTTTCAGAAAAAGGGTTCCAGGTTGAAAGAATCCCAAAGTTTTTTTTAACACTGCCATCGTAAGGGCACTTTGTATAAAAGTAATGTAATTTCTTATAATCGCAGGTACTCATGCACACGTAGTAGACTCACTGTGCTTGTAAACTATGGCATGCAGCAGTGCACATGAGAGTCCATATTTTTCTCATCAGAGAGATAAAGAATGTGTTATGATATATATATATATATATATCACATTCTATACATATATATAATTTGTGTGCTTGTGCTTATGCATGTTCCTTACCCATTACAGTGAAGTGGACGAGAACCCAGACTATGACAACCTGGACATAGTGAGCAGAGATGCAGAGGAGAAGTACTTTGATGATGACGAGGAGGAGGAGGAGGAGGAGGAGGAGGAGGAGGAGGAGGAAGAAGAAGAAGAGTATCAAAGTGAAAATAAAGATGAAGTTGAGTGTATGACAGAATAGAAAGGTTCACACTTGTTGAACTCAAAATTCAGAACCGTGTACAAACATTGTTAAACATTTTAAATTGCTCAGTACTGTAATAAATATGTATGGTGTACCTTTCTGTAGTGTATGAATCACATTCTCTCTCTTGCTCTCTCTCTCTGATTCAAGTATTGTTTACAAGTGAACAAGTGTCTCTTTCTCCTTCTCAAATGCAAATGTACTTTAATGACATGAAAATACATAATAAACGTGTCACTAAAAGTGAAAGGCTAAGCAACTGTAGTACAGTGAGTCTACATTTTTTCATCTATAACGTCAGGAAGCAATTAATGACACGCCAACGTAGAGTCAAGACTACAGATCTTGATGATAGGCTGTAGCCTTGATGTTGGCATACTTCCGAATCCCAAGCATCAGCACCCACGTGATTGAAGTTCCGCTGCTGTGCTTTAGTACGGTCACTATCGTCCGAATAATACTAGCGTCAAATATGTGAAAACGGTGTTACCAACACTAGGTAATCTTTGAAACCGCTGGGAGTTCACAGAGTGATAAATGGCTGGGGCGAAAAAGGCGAAGCGACCGTTGGCAAAGCGAGCTGTCAATATATGTAAAGGACCAGTAAACTCGTGTTCTTTGGTTATAATGAATAGGAATTGGTTATGATCACGGCATCAAGTGGGTGACAGCATAACAAGGTATGTATCTTTAAGGCGCCGTTTATTTTCCTTCTTCGTCGTAGGATTTTCCGCCGGTTTGATGATGGGTGAATTCCCGTTGAGTCAAAGAGAAGTGGTTAGGTTAACGCCAGTTAAATGTGCATTTGTACCTCAAGCGAACCAGATATCTGGATGAATTCCCAAATAAGTATTTAAGATAGGTAGTTAATAGGTAGATTGACCCTTACAGCATACACAACAAACCATGTTGAGAAGAAAACTAGAAAAGCGTCTTTATTATATAAAACTATAGTAATACTTGACTATTATAAATCGAGGATAACTTCGTTTGAGCATTAGTTATGCTAATTATTATACACAACGATTAGGATAACCAATAAGGTAATTCACTGAATATATTGAATTGGGAGTTGATAAATGTAGCTCTTTAATAAAAAAAAATGAAAAATCATAGAGCTCGATTAAAGCTATACTTTAATTTGAACCTCTATCCTCATTCTAACCCTAAGCTATGAGTTATGAGTTAGATGTTGTTTTACCTTGTGTGGTATGCGGTTGAACTCCAACATCTGCATCCTAACCTTAACCTGTATACCTACTTGGATGCCCCTAAGCCTTTCATGCAACACATGTATCTCAATTAGCTGTAATTTGCTTTAGATTCAATTGAAAATGATAGCAGTAAATAGTAAAAGGAACTGCATAGAATTTAGTTAACCTTAAGTGGTTATCCAGAATATCATCATTCATTTTCAACTGTGGTTTGGTTGATACATAAAATCAACATTTACCCTATTTATCTGTGAGGGTTTTCTTCCAACATTGCATGACTGCTGCTCTGAGTTCTTGTCAAAATGAACCTTAGTGTCCTAAAATAAATGACTCTCTTTGGTCATTAGGTCACATCCAAAAGGGAAAACCGCAAGTTGATATAGACAAAGCCGTTTTCCTTGGATACTTTCTCAGCCATAAATAAAGAGATGTTTCCCATTCCTCATGCAGTGCAAACTACATTGCTATTTACTCTTAAATATTAGCATTGGCTTAGACCAGTGCCTAAAAATAACTTTTTCTGTGTAAAGGGGTCTGGGCCTTGATTTAACCTGACTAACCCTTAGAAGTGGTCCAATCCCTCAATGCTACATGGTCTGAATGTTGTCAGTGTGTGATTAATCAAATCGCTGTCAGCTTTTTGCATGTTAATGCCTCTTGTGATGGTGCCATGATGACATCGTGTCTGGGAGCAATGACATCATCCCTTGGAGATGGCCCCAGAATAGTCTTAGGGAAAGTTAGTTTAGAGAAGCAAACCTTATTCAACAGAGCATGTAAAATTATTAAAATCGATTTCAATTCCTTTGAAGCTTTTCTATTGATTATCTTTTCCTGTGGTTGTCTTGACATTGATAGAACAAATGTGGTTGACAAACAGGTCACTCCAAGCTACACCTTTATCATTTTTGACCCATGTCATGTTACAAAAAGCATCTGAAGAATCAACTCTTCCAGGAACATCCAACCACCTGATAGAGAAATTGTATTATTTTACTTCACAAACTCCTTCTATGCATGTAATTTACCTCATGTGGAGGTCTGTGACTGTTCTCAGTTCTAAGAACTCTGCCATGACAACATATGACCATGCCTCTCATTTGGGGAAGGTGGGTGGATGGGTGTCCATTACGTGGGCTGTGTCTTGTGTCTGTTTATTATTGGCTGTTAGAGGGAGTCAGTCAGTCACTGACTGAGGGAGTCTGTCAGAACTGACTGAGGGAGTCAGTCAGTTCTGGATGTTATGACGGGAGGGTTGGAAAGACAAAGGTGGACAGAGGGGAAGAGAGAGAGGAGGAGGAGGAGGGTTAGATGGCAGTGTTGCGTGTCACTTGAGAGAGAGAGAGAGAGTGAAAGGCTACGGAGAACGCATGAGTCATGAATGGACTGCTTTGAGATCGACCCATCAATGACCGAATAACCCCTCCAAACACATACCTCGACACCAACACAACGCTTGGCAACTACTAAGTTACTACTAACTATTTTAACTGTAGAACTTAAAACCTACATTCTGATCTAAGGGTAATGTTTTGAGGGGAAGGGGATAGCGGGCAAAATATACATTGAACATAGTAATAAAAAGTATGTATTGTGTGTGTGTTTTCCTCTTCTCTAGTTCTGACTCTGTGTCTGTAACCGTGGAGATGACCACCTCAGGGGCTGGAGCTGGAAGCCCCCAGAGCGAGGCAGTAGTCAATGAGCTGCAGGAGTTGACCCTTCAACCCGCAAACAAGCTTCTGCCAAGAGAGAGGAAGACCAGTGAGTGACAGCCCACACTTAAATGAGGTCGAGACTTTTTAAAATGGATCAGGTTATTTTCAATTGAAATTCAGATAAATCCCTGGACATTTTTTTTGACAATTTTGTGGGATCTCCCTGCACCAAGTACTCACTACTCAAATCACCAAATATTTTTTATCTTTTCCATGCTTTAAAGATCAAATGGATGATGCTGTCATATATTTGTTTACAGTTGTGCAGTTCTCAATTTGGTTTGTTGTTTGTTTATTATTATTTTCTAACTTTACTATGTTGAATTTGAAGCACAGCACTGCAGGCTAGCATTAATGCTGTATTCCTCACCCGTGCTGGGAAAGATACGGCTGCAGAACTGTATGAAAAATTGGATTGTTTTGGTGTCTAGCACACATTACACACTTTACAAACGTTTCAAACATGACAGACTAAACATTGAACACACATGCTGATAAAATTTGGTACTGACCGTTTATTATCTGTGTAATCGTAGAGCACATGCAAATAAAACCAACGACAAACGTCCTATGGAAATGAGTCAAATTTCCAATTTCATTGGTGGACATCTATGTTTTGTTTTCTCTTCATCTCTTCCTGCAGAAGAAATGAAAGGGAGAAATAAAGAGAGAGACGTAGATCGAGAGAACAGGATGTGTTTACAACCAGTGTGTTGTCATAGTACCGTGGCCATCACATGGTGTTTACACAGGCATACCTCGACTGCTCACTGCATTACCTCATGCTCAGCAGAAAAGACTGTCACATAAATACATGAGCACTGTGTTACTTACCAGGTGGACCTTGCTATCAGTGACAGTGACAGTACAAATAGTTCCAACGGATAGATAGGTATGTGTGTGTGTGTGTGTGTGTGTGTGTGTGTGTGTGTGTGTGTGTGTGTGCGTGTGTGTGTGTGTGTGTGTATCTTGTGTAGTAGCACTTAAGCAACTGTCTTTCTCTAGAGATCACTCTCAAACATATACACACCAAACATTAAGGCATACAGTCTGTATGTTATTGTAAACACTTCACATTTCAGGGTTTGTTGAACGGCTGGTTAAATGACAAAGCTGACTCAGGGCCAGGTGTGTGTGTGTGTGTGTGTGTGTGCGATTATGAAAAAGCATGTGTCTGAGTGTTTATCGGTGTGAGCGTGAATGTGATTGTGAGTGTGTGTGTGTGTGTGTGTGTGTGTGTGTGTTGTGTGTGCATTAGTGTGGTAAGCATGTCAATTGTATAATAAACCAAGTAGTCTATTATAGGGAGAGAAACTTCACAGTACAGCTGCCCTTGAGATGGACTAAATTGAGGCTTCTTTGTAAGCAGGTGTGAATGTTTTCATTGTTCAGTGAGATAAATGTGGTCGCTCTGTGTCTTGTCTGTGTCTTAACACAGTCCATAAACAAAACAAAACGTTTCCAAACCAAACAATTACTTGTAACATCCCATTGAAATTGTACCTGATATTAACGATTAAGCATCACAACTCAAACAGCATATTGTAACGTTATTACAAGTGTATTAAATAAAATAGAAATGTTGACAAGCTGTTAACATTGATTTCACCATAGGTTTGCTGCCACCCTTTGGCCGATGTGAGCATCGCAACATGCCTCTGTAATAAAGACGCAGAGAAAAGGTCAGTAAAGTATTGATTTAAGAATAAAAGTCAGTACTTAGAATTATACAATTACAATACAATTACAATTATAATATAGATGTAATATATAGTAGTTGATTGAACAGTAGCTATTCATGGACATTCAGCAAATGATAATTGGGGGTCAAGCAGCGAAGCTGTGAGACAACCTATTGTTATTGTACGTTTTCCTATTATTATTTTCCTGCCATGGGAGTCTATGGCAGCCCATAGAACGGCATGGTAAAAAGTTGTGAAATTTGGCACACTGATTCAGGACAGTCCCATAAGCCCTCACAGCAAATCTGAGGTCGCCGCCAACAGGTCAAAGTTGGACATGCATTCATGTTTATGAATTTTGACCCATTCATCCTATTGACAAACAAGGTATCATTGGAATCATTGGGCCAAGCCGAGTTCAACGCATCCTATGTCGCCATCTTGGTTTATGTCAAAAACCTTCAAAATGTTTCATTTCATTTGGACAAATTTTGTCCAATCAAGTCGAAACTTGGCACAGATGATGTTCAGACCATTCTTCACAAAACCTATTGAACAGATTTTTCAAATTCTAAACCGTTTGGCCGCAACAGCCAATCAAATTTGACCACAAAGCCGCCAAACAGGAAGTAAGCCAATTTCTCAGCAGCCCTGTGACATATCGTAACCAAACTTGGTACATAGACCCATGACATCATCATAAGGAAACTCAATGAATTTGGTGACCTTTGAACTCTAGGGGGCGCTGTTATTAATGAAGATGTGTTTTAACCACCTCTCTCTTCACATGAGTATATTTCAAACTTATATACAATGTCTGGTGATACTGTCAGACCTCCCCATATAGCTCATAAATTATTTTTCATGGAAACATCAGAATTTGGCCACCATGTTGAAAATTGTCAAAATCAATAGTACATATCCACAGGCGACAAATTCTGTCGAATCTTCATGAAACTTGCCAAATATGATCTTCAGACCAAGCTGAACACATGTGTCAAACTGCGTTTTCAAATTCAAAACCGTTTGGCCGTGACAGCCAATCAAACTTGACGGTGAAAACAGGAAACAGGAAGTAAGCCTGTTCTCAGCAAATCTTTAACATATCATAGCCAAACTTGGTAGATAGATTTATATTTTTTCTATTTATTTTGATTTATTTTTCATTCTTATTTCTCATGACATCATCCCGTGGACACCCAAACAATTTGGTGACCTTTGACCTCAGGGGGACGTCAAACAGGAAGTGAGCTCATATCTCTGCAAGGCCTTCATCTATCTAAACCAAACTTGGCTCATAGTCTTATGTCCCTATCCTGATGATGCCCAAATAATTTCGTGACATTTGACCTTTGGGGGGCTCTAAAACCACAGCGAGTGTGATCACATCTCAGTCGATCTTTTATTTTTTGACATGAAACTTGTTGAAAGTGCTGACGGCCGTGTGTTTGACTTAGATCTATCTTGTTGCTGCGGCTACTCTGGTCCATTCTGCTTGCGGACGCGTCGTGTTACCTTGCGACGACGTGCACGATCAACGCACCAAACGATCGCAGAATACGTACGGCAGCCCTGATCCGTAGGTGTATGCGTTGTTAGCAGCAAGTCTATTCCAGCCCTTAGAAAGCAACTTCAATGTATTTTCATTGTGATAACCATTTGCCAATAGCTTTCATTGTACGTGAAATTACCGAGACAGTCATCATGTAGCCACCTGACCGATAGAAGGGCATTAAAACCACAGCGAGTGTGATCATATCTCAGTCAATCTTTTATTTTTTGACGTGAAAGTGCTGAAAGCCATGTGTCTGACGTAGATCTATCTTGTTGATGTGGCTACTCTGGTCTATTCTGCAAATTAGTTTATTATCCCATTCTGCTTGACCCCCACATCACTGCTCGCAGTTATATTTATAAATGCTTTTTCAACACATACAGTCAGTGTCTCAAAACTAAACTAAATATGAATTCCAACTTTAATATATGACGTAATAAGAATAATAACAATAATTCTGTGAACAATAATAATAAATAAAGTGTGATGCCATGATTTCTTTCTTGGATATTCACAGACACTAATTTGGTGACTAGTCGACTGGCTGATACCTAATACCAGCAGGTGTTTTTGCTCCTTGCTAGTTTAGACCAAAGGCAGATTGATCAGGTGTTCATTAGGGAACAAGCTAGTGTGGCTGGCTTGCTTAGCTCATTCATTAATTAACAAATTCCCATGAAAAGTTAT
>NC_140271.1:1715399-1747899 GCF_964030765.1 Micromesistius poutassou | reverse complement strand
CATGATATGCATAACACTATTTAGTAGTTGTTGAGCAGATTCACAGTGACATACAGTGAATTTAGATTCATTACATTTAATTAAAGGGGAAGCATCACCCTCTGTATCAAACCAATGGAGAATGCAAATCCTGGACCAATGGTGCCAATAATAACTTTACTATGATCCCTTAGAGAAAATGGTGTTGATATTGCAGACTCATGTTGCAGATTATTTTGACAACACGCTTGAAGCAGCACTCTTAAATTAGAAAATAGCTAGCGTGACGATTCCCCTTCAAGGAGCAGGTAGGGTGTTAAGGCATCTTGCTTAAAGATGCCCACAAGTTAGACTGCGGTCTTTGTGAGTCATGGTGTCACCTCATGGTGTCCATAGGGTCAAGGCTTTAATTTTTACAAGGCTTTAATCCGCTGCACACACCTTTTATAAAGTCAAGTTTGAAAATATATGAATTTGGTTAAGAACCATTAGAAAGGGTGGTTTAGATGTATATCAAGATCACAAGATTATCACTCGTTAAAAAATGTATTGCTGAGTCAATCTACAGAAAATGGACTATGTTCTTAGATAGCCAACAATTGTTTTTAGTAATTGATCTTGTAAAAATACACAACATTCCCTGCTAATAGTTTAATAGTTTCTGAAATGATGGACAGGGAGAGGAGCGTAGTTCCATGTCCTATTTTGTTATTCTGTCACATCATGTTATTCTGTCTCTCCCTGACAGGATGTCTGGTCATGGGGACCAGACTGCAGATGGTCAGCGATTTGGAGCAGGTTGTCGTGTTAAAGTTTTCTGTCAAACAGCCAAGATCATGCCAAAGGAATAGACACAGATGGACAGACAGACAGACAGACAGTGCAGCTTCTCGGTAGATGTAGAGAGACAGGTGGTGTGACCTGCAAAAAGACAATGAGGCAATAAACCATTGCAGAGTTGTAATTTGATCCTGAAATAGTTAGAATTTGTCATTTAGGTCTACGACTCGGCCTTTCAAAGCTGTTTGGTTTTAAGGGGAACCCACATTTTATTTGTAGGTAGGAATGCTTTAAAACTGTCTGGAATATGATATATGTATTGCATTGCTATATAATAAAGTGTTAATTATGTGGGTTAAGAGGTATTAGAAATACTAGACTGCACAGAATTCAGAGACGACATATACTGAATAGGCAGATTAAAAACACAACACAGATGGATATACTATGTTGGTTGGAAATGATGTATGTGCCAGGCGCTATGTATGTGCTAGGGCCTAGTGTATACATAGCCTGGCATATTGACTCACACATTAATGGTGTGTTCGAGATGCATCGTACACCACTTGCACTAGTTGCAAAATGGGAAATCTCCCAGCTTTCTTACTACATTTCATTGAGGCACTCCCCCTTTTAACCTGTCCAACTCGTCCTTCTGAGAGTCCACCGAGTTCAGTGAGGTTGACCATACAACTCAACAAACAAAGATGGCTGTGCCCGTAATGAGATTCTTTGTATTTGTACCACGTTGGTCGTTTTAATGTCGATTTTAAATGCTCTTACACACTTGATTACATTGCTGCTTTAATCCGGTCACCAATTTATGCATTGCAGGGTCTTGCTGTGTGTGCAACACAATCTAAAGTTTTGTTGTTTGTTTTCGAGCTGGTTTGCTAAAGAGGCTAATGTAGCTAACAATAACAATGACCAGCCAATGACTGTTCTTCCCTGACTCGTCGTGTAGCGATGCTACACTAACTAAATCATGCGGTTGGTGTACAATGTATCTCGAACACACAATGGCGGCCCACCATCTCACACCTTTAGCCTAGCAGCTAGGTGGCCCACAAGCACACCCCTTTAGCCCGGCCGCTAAGCTAAAGTTGGCCCACCGGCTCACACCTTGATCCTAGCAGCTAGGTGGCATACTGTCTTACCCCATCAGCCTAGCCGCTAGGCTAAAGGTGGCCAACCACTTCACACCTTTAGCTTAGAAGCTAGATTGCACACCAGCCGACTCCTTTCACCTAGCCGCTAGGCTAAAGGTGGCCCAGCAGCTCACACCTTAAGCCTAGCAACTAGGCTAACGGTTCAAAGCTGTGAGGTCCGCCTGCAGGTGCAACAGCACCCTTTTGACACCAGCGGGGCTGAGATCATAGGTGCAAAGTGGGAGGAATCTAGTGAGCGGTGTGTGTGTGTGTGTGTGTGTGTGTGTCGGTGTGTGTGTGTGCGCATGTCCCCCTATGCTTGTGTCCATCAACCAGAAGAAATGACTGAGCACAGCAACAGCTGCGACAAACTGCTTGAACAAGGTATTAGTTGGCATCTGACACGCACAGTATGTGCACACACACAAACACACACACACACACACACACACACACACACACACACATACAGATTTGCTAGGGAGCCAGTTCGCTCTCTGCTGTAGATGCATCAGAGCTGTTCCTACTGCGTTGTACTTCAGTCCTCTTTTCTTTCCATGTAAACTAGTGAGACATTTCTATTTTTTTAATGTATTTCTACCCGCTTTTTCCTAATGCTGTTATGGTTGGTGGACTAAATTGCCGTTTGAGCCTTGAACA
Organism: Micromesistius poutassou; assembly: GCF_964030765.1. Classification (NCBI taxonomy): domain Eukaryota; kingdom Metazoa; phylum Chordata; class Actinopteri; order Gadiformes; family Gadidae; genus Micromesistius; species Micromesistius poutassou. The sequence continues at coordinate 1,745,332 of NC_140271.1, read as the reverse complement.
AAGAATCTTTTTAGACCTACTTTTAACAACCAAATTCTAACTTGGGTCGAGTCGAGTAATGTTTTTTGAGGGGACTTAATAGCCATCTCCTCTCTCATCGGTATCAGCCGATACTGCCAATTCTGAGAACTTTTATCACTTCATCAGCTCTGATTGCGGTCCACCATGTTGGAGCCACCAGCACACCTATGTGTTGACCCCGCCCCCTTTAGGGCTCAACCAATGGGGAATGGTATGGATAAACGAGCCATACGCCAGGCCTGTCAGAGCATCAGACAAGGTGAGACTCTTGGTGTGAGATACCTGTATGTATACTAGTGATGGGTCGTTCACTAACAAATCAGTTTGAATGAATGACTCTTTAACAAGAACGAACCGACCTGATTCCCCGTTTCAGTTCGTCTCGTCTCTGTATGTTAAAGGGTTAGCTGAATGTGTTAGTGGTGAAAGTAACTTAGTTAATGTTGTATTGTTGTGTTGATTGATGATCGTTTGCACCATTGCACGACCGTGATTCGTTTGAATGAGAACGAGGGAGGAGCTGAATCTGAACGACTCAGCTGAGAACCGATTCACCGCTACCGGAAACGCGACTGAACGAACGAACAAACAAACGATTCGAACGATTCTTCTTGGCGAACTGACCGACGCGAACTGATTCAAGCAAATGAATCATGAAATCCATCACTAATGTATACCTGTGTTATGCTTAATACAACTGTGCCATGAAAGCAGTCATTTATTAACGGAAACCCAGAGTGTTTGACTCCCAGCCAAGCGTTGGATACATCCCAATCCAACTAGACTTAAATACAGTGAAAAAGGTCCTGAGAGAATGGTACTTCGGTATAAGTCATATTTAACCTTCTTATCCTCTCCTAAACGTTTAAAGTGTATCTGTTTACTACCGATGAACCGATGAATTTGCATAGATACATTAAAATATACAAGTAAATTCACAGCATGTCATAAGCAAAATTACACACAAATGGGAAACTGTAAACAGTGTAAAAAAGCGTACATTCTCAATCACATTGTATATAATAGGGGTTTGTTAAATGATAAAGACAGTAGTTAAAGCACAGAGGTTGTATACATGGAGGGTATAACACGGACAAGCTATCAACCATTTGTTTTTAAATGCAACAACAACTGTTCCTCCTCCTCCTCCTCCTCCTAATGTCAAGTAGTGTTTATTTCCACCAGTAAGACTCCAGTGGAAGCCCTGGGAACCCCTCTTTCCCAAACAGTCACAGGTTGGCACCAGTTTAACATGCACTGTACCCTCTCTACCATGCGCTTTTTACCCTCACACACGTTTGACTGGTATTTTATTGTTTCGAAGGAAGGGAAGACAAAAACATTTGTTGGATGGATTTTATGATCTTCTTATTGGTCCCACCATGTCCACATGGTGTATACGTCCACTGTTGGTGCAATTGAACAGCCACTGTATTTAAGTGTATTTCTCTGGAAGAAATGAATGAGACTCTTATTGCTAAGCAACGTGTTGTAATATCTTCAAAGCCTTCTTGTGGGTGTTTATGGGCACTCTGCTACATCTCGCCCCATTAAGGCCCACTAGACAACCATATCCTCAGTAACGAGCACCCTTGGGTGTGTTAATAAAGCGATTATCCAGCGTGATTTCTTAGTTCCCTCTGCTCATGAAACAGAATTGGCTTTATTGTGTTTACGGTCAAGTACAGTCAATGTCGTAGTCTTTCTGACTGGTGTGAAGAATTTAATTCAGTTTTCCTTTGGTAGTGCAAACCATATTCTTGTTTTTATAGAGCTCATTTAATGCCAAATCAATTTCGAATCCATTCGGTCAAGTTAAAATTCATATAAATTGTAAGTTAATAATACGTTGGTTAACTGAATGTCAGCAAACTGATAACATTAACATTAGTCCTTGAATTAATTGACTCTATGAAGGAATACCCGGCTCTGTGGGATCTTTCTAGGCCTCCCATGCAGGATGTCATCCAGGGCTGGTTTATTCTGGGCAAAGGGGTCCCACAGATGGATCAGATGGAGAGGGGCTGGAGCTTAGCCAGTTCAACCATGGTCGCACTCAGTCCTCAACTACCCCCCATGAACCCAATAACCAGCATGACCAGAGTGACTGTATTGTTGAGTTTGGCTGTTGAGTTTGACTGTTGTTTGTCTGTAGAATTTGACTGTAGAGTTTGTCTGCAGTTTGTCTGCAGTTTGCCTGTAGAATTTGACTGTAGTTTGTCCGTAGTTTGACTTGACTGTAGAGTCTTCCTTTAGAGTCTGACTGTGTAGTTTGACTATAATATGTCTATAAAGGCATTAGATGACTGTAGACAAACTGTAGACCAATTTATGATGTGTAGAAGCTCTAGTTTTAGTATTCAAGACATAGTGTAATCAGAGAAGGAGCCTATGGATGTTGGGGATGTTATAGTCTTCATGACCATACATCAACTAGGAATGACGACTCCACTCTTGTCAGATTTGCGATTCACTGGTGATTTACTGTTTCCGTTTCTTTTTCCGTTTCTTTTTCAACTGTAACCGAACAGAGGGTTGTTAGATGTTACACATGCTATGTATTGACTGCTGTAATGGATTAGAAGTCTTTGCAAGTAGAAAACTCATACCAACTCGTTTGAGTTTGCCAAACCAAACAAACCAGTCCACTGCGGAAAACTATTCTATCATCTTTGGTCTGTTTCCATCCACTTATCGACAGTTGTCTGCCTATACTCCGGTATAAGACAACTGTTGTCTGCTATACGTCACTTAGTTACCTGTGTGAATTCAATGTTATCTTTTTTTTCCCTGTTTTTAGAGCAGCTGAATTCATATGAAGTATAGAATAAAGCGATTAGTAAAATGCAATCTAGAAAATTATCAAATTATATATATTGCTGCTGTCAGTGTGCAAGTGTGTGTGTTTGTCTTTGAGTCAGTGTATGTGAGTGAATTGTTTTTATATCACCTTTTTCCTTTCGATTACATTACAAGGTGGGGTGTGTGTGTGTGGGTGGGTGTGTGTGTGGGTGTGTGTCTGTTTGTGAAAACATGCACATCTGTGTGTGTGTGTGTGTGTGTGTGTGTGTGTGTGTGTGTGTGTATGTATGTGTGTGCATGAGCGTGCATGAGTGCCCCTGTGTGTGTGTTTGTGTGTATGAGTGTGGCCCGTGTGTTTACAGTAGTACCTCCTATAACTCCAGAGGGATCAAGAGGGATAGGGTTCCAGACTGTTACAGCATGGATACAAATAGAAGCGGGCAAGAGAGGGCGAGGGAGCAAGATGTCAGCAGAGAGTGAGAGAGAGACAGAGACAGATTTGGCGAGAGAGAGAGAGTGAGAGAGAGAGAGAGAGAGAGAGAATTGATTGGAGAAGTGGTAGTGGTGTTACACATTTTATTTTTATATATATTATTATGATTACTATTAGCGTTTGAGTCCAATTATGATCAGTGCATATGAGGACCATAAGTAGATTTTTTTTGTCTGTCATATTTATAATGGAAAGGAGGACTGCAGCCAACAGAAAACAAAGAGAATCTAACGTCATAACAGTGATGTCACATCTGGAAGCTCCATGTCACATTTGACCTCCACCAGAACCGGAAACACTTTATGAAGAAGAGACGTTAATGCTTTGAAGGAGGATCTTCTATGTGTGTTCCAAAAGCTAAGTAGTAGTTTAGTAGTGTCAGTATCTATTGATAATATTGACCCGCTTCTTACCAATCCCAAGCTGTTGTGCAACTGATGAAAGATGTGCATTCTGTGAAACTATGTTCACATTGTTTTTAGTTTCACAAATTGACTAAAGATTACTTATCTAAATACGTTTATTTTCTGTAGTTATCTTTGCTCCCAGGCGTCCTCATCTCATCTCGAAACCCCCGGAACGCAGTTCTCCCAATTTTGAGAACTGTTTTATTGGTGAGAGAGGGCGGGATTTCGAGGGCGGGAGTTGGGAGGGAGCGATATCTGTTTTAGTTACTTGGTTTTGGTGGAGAGAGAGAGGGAGGGACTTCGGGTAGAGAGAGAGATATCTGTCTCTGCGACATATTTTGGATATTGCTTTGTCCAATTCTTTGTCATAAAAAAACGTAATAATTATTATCCATGTCTTTGTTGTTGTTTTCCTTGTCATGTTGTATATCTTATCGCTCCAGGGACTGGAGCTCATAGGAAGTTTGAGAACGGAAATTGTGTTTTGTCGCAGTAGAGGGTATACAAGGGTACCACTTCAATTCATGACCCTCTCTAAGCCTTATTCTGTAGTATATCTTCATATCAAAACAGGGAAGAAGACGTCACTTTGCCCCTTTTCGTTTTGAGATTTCGGGTCACAGAGATGTTCTGTGCCACAAGTGCCCAGAAAAATCTGCTACAGTGGTACAGATATTTTCACAATATGATTGTATTAAATACGAATATTCGTTCTATGTTGGAGAAAATGCAGTTGTTGGGCTGCAATGCTAATGTATATTCTGTTAAAAACAATGCTCTCTTAGTTTCTGGTAGGTCGTTTTCAATTATTCACCATGCTATTATTTAAAATGAGTTTTGAATCAACGCTGGTATTGTTTTTATTTTTGTTGTATTCTTTGTCCAATCAAGTGAGATCTCATCTATGTTACCTTGTTCTATTCCACAAGAGAGACTAGGACAAACGGGAAATGTAATCAACATTCTTTTTCCCTACACTGACCATAAAATCAAATATTTTTACTACTACCATGCTCCATAATGAACAGTAGGTGGCGCCTGGAACCTAAGTGAAAAAAACATCAAAATTGTTCCCTCTCTCAGCCGGTTCTGATTTAGCTATAAAAGTAGACACTGTTGGGAAACGTTGGTTTATTTATGTGTGTAATCCCTCTATGAGCTGTCACTGATTACTCTTAGATTTAGTAGAGCTTTAGAGCAATTCCTTGATGATTATTTGCAAAAAGTATTGTATAATGTATGAAAAACAATTGAAACCCCTGGCCTACTTTTGACTTTTTTGCAAATAGTTTTAATTAAAAGGTGTTAATTCAGTTGCATGGAAATGTTCAGCAAAGCATTCATGTTTGCCGTCTGTTAAGATGTGAATAAATGATCTCACTGGAGGAGGTTTTAAATCATTCACTTTTGAGGCTGTGAAAGTGTGTGACTTGTGCTCAGGGGAAAAAGATCTCAGAGCTGATAAATAACAAGATGTATGGTTTCAATATCTCTCTCTCACTCTAACCTGTGATGTCTCTCTCTCTCTCTCTCTCTCTCTCTCTCACTCTAACCTGTGATGTCTCTCTCTCTCTCTCTCTCCACCCACCTGATGTCTCTCTCTCTCTCTCTCCACCCTCCTGATGTCTCTCTCTCTCTCTCCACCCTCCTGATGTCTCTCTCTCGCCCCTCCTGATGTCTCTCTCTCTCTCTCCAACCTCCTGATGTCTCTCTCTCTCGACCCTCCTGATGTCTCTCTCTCCACCCACCTTAAGTCTCTCTCTCTCCAACCTCCTGATGTCTCTCCCTCTCCACCCACATAATGTCTCTCACTCCACCCTCTCTCTCTCTCTCTCTCTCTCTCTCTCTCTCTCACTCACTCCACCCTCTCTCTCTCTCTCTCTCTCTCTCTCTCTCTCTCTCTCTCTCTCTCTCACTCCACCTCTCTCTCTCTCTCTCTCTCTCTCTCTCTCTCTCTCTCTCTCTCTCTCTCTCTCTCTCTCTCTCTCCACCCTCCTGATGTCTTTCCTTTTTCTTGTCTTCCCCACAGTCCTCCAGCTGAAGCTCCAGCAGAGGAGGTCCAGACAGGAGCTGATCAACCAGGGGATCATGCCTCGTAAGTATAAGCCCCATAGCCATTTAGCCTCTTAGCCTCAATAGCCTCTAGCGCCATAGCTTCATAGCCCAATAGCCTCATAGCGTCTCAGCCCCATAGCCTCTCAGCCCCATAGCCTCTCAGCCCCATAACCCTATAGCCTTAGAGCCCTATAGCCTTATAGCTGTATTGTTCCATAACCCTATAGCGCCACTGCCCTAGAGTTTTATAGCCGCAGAGCCTAACCAAAACTGGCCGGGTAAAGTCTCTTTAGAATTCGGTTTGTGGTTGAGGGACATTTTGACAGTTTGTGGTTGAGGGACATCACATGATTTTTTAAACGCTCAAAGCTTGGTGAATATCCCTTAACTGAATTGTATCTCTTTTACAACTACATTGCCATTATATAGCCAACCTAAGTGATACTTTGATTTAATTGGATATTGGAGATGAGCTGTTTCTGTGAGTGTGTGTGTATGTGTTTCTGGACATCCAATCAACACAAGAGTTGTGCAAAACGTTGTGGACGTGTCCTTTGTTACCATGAAAACAATAATGGTTAATGGTTACAACCGTGAACTGTGAAAAGGAGGCTACTGACATCTCCTGGCGTTCTTAACACCTCCTCCCATTGGCTCCTGAATCGCCTTCTGCCGTCCCTCCTCCTCCTCCCCCCTCTCAGCTTCTCAGCTCTCAGCCCCGCGGTCGCTACGTCTCAGCTGTTTTGCACCGAGGCTGTTAGTAAATAAATGTGTCACTCTGGCATGTGTACTCGCGTCTATTCTCAAAAAGCCAATTCGCTGCCAAGCAGGGATATAGCAGATTTCGTATCCGTCAAATCGAAAACAGATTCAGGGGGTGCGGATCGGTGGTTCAACTCGCTAGTGTGCTAACCATGTAGGAAATATGTTGCAACAACCCAGGTTTGATTCCGTCCGGAAGTCCCATGCAAAGTATCATAACCATCCTCTTTTGACCCACTTTCCTGTCTCTCTACAGGTTCCTGTCCATTATAGCATAAAAGCCCATGAACACATAGATAACAGCTAATGTCATTATCTACAACACTGTACAAAAACAGATTAAAGTTGAATTCAGAACCATAGTATATTTACAGAGGTATATGGGTAGAAATCTTTCAAGCATTCTGACACATTCTGACACACTGATGGATGTTGAAAACATATTGGTTTTCCATCCATTTCATCAGTTTCTGTCTGACCCCAAGCTGATGAAGGAGCATCTATTGACAGGGAGTTGATTTTCTGACATGAGACACGAGTTGTCTGATTCCCTAACTGGTCTTGTTTCCTGTTGACCCTGACCTTCAGACAGTGAACTATTCTATTTTCAGGCTAATGCATGGAGCAAATTTTTTTGCTACGTTTCTTTTGCTACTATTTTAACAGGTATGTATGGCATCAAGGAAACAGACAGGGACAGGATATAAGGGACAATAAACTTCAATGTATCGGTTGAATGTTATGAATTAGTATTTATTGAGAAGCACAATTCAGTTTACAAACTTAAAAGGCAACCCAATTCATGAACCCAAGCCTTGGACTCATTCTCCACTAATGCCAACAGTGCTAGGTCACCAAAGCCACCTATTCTGCTTTGCCAGAGCTATAGTCCCTTGATAGCATTTAGGCTAAAGCATGACCTTTATTGTAAGCTAAAGCTGTGCTCTTTCCTTTCAGTGCAAGGCTAAAGGGAAGGAGCTGTCTATTGATATCAGTATGTTAACCTAAGGCCTACTGGATAGAGAATGATCTTCATATTCCAGACAACTGCTAATGCTGCAGTCAGAGCCAGTAGAGAGTTGGATTTGCAACTTGTAACACCCATTTACTATCAGCCTTATAGCTTACAAGTGGTTGATATTGACTAGAGCTTTGTGATAATGCAACTAGGATTTATACTATGGATTATACATTGTAGGGATTTTTAATGGAGAAACTCAAAATTGGAAATGTCCCCCTTTTATGGGACCACAACACTGATCTGAATCATGGGCTTAAACATGGGCAGAAAAGAGATCTGGATATGGGGAGAGTGAGAAAAGGAGAGAGCTAATAATAGAAAGAGTGTATTTGAATGCAACGTTCTAAAATAATATCCTGCTGTTTTCCTTAAACCCCATTTTACTTCTTTCTGTTCACTTAATATCCATTCGGAGTGATAAGCAAAGCTTTGAGTACAGAGCAGCACTGTTGAACAAGGGAGTGAGCGATCCAATCAGTTAATAAGACACTTAAACTCCCAAATCCCCAGGATGATTATGTGTTAAATCAGTGGTAGAAGCTCAACCAAGAGCAGAGACAGGGGGAAAAAAGCAGGGCAAGTTAAAAAGACATCCCTGTCTGTCAACCCTATAATGGAGCTTCTCTATTTGAAAGAGACCTGCTTTAAACATATTTTTCATTGCACGCTCATTCAAAATTTGGTTCCCCTCACTTTTTTCCTCCACAAAACAAATGGATTCATTGTGAACAAAGCACTGGTTTTATATAACCATGGGCGGATGTTTTTATCTTTTATTCTTTTAGAAATTATTTGGAAATAAGTTTAACCACACTACGTATGTGTATGTATGTACTTCTTGCTTTTGAGAACTGATAACTCTCGTCTTCCTTCCTTGCTGTGAGTGCCAGTTTACTTTAAACATTCAGGATAGCTATTGAATATGGGGTTACAGCAACTGCAACATGTAACATGTTGTGTGAGAGACCAATGATATTTTTTGCTGGCCATGTCCCCTGACATTTCTTTTCTGATGTTTCTGCTTTGGGGTAGGAAAAACATATATTTTTTGAAAAGGATGACATATAACTATTGTGTCACCCGGACACCAGCGGACCTGAATATGAGAGAAGGTGTGAGTTGGGGGAAGCGTGGACAGACAGCGTGGACCCCTCGGCTGTGGATTCAAAATGGTGTAAATTATAGACAATAGAATGAAGAAAGCAGACAAGAACATTGGGATGTTTGTCATTATGCAAACGGATAGGAAGTGACAACATCCAGAGAGTGAGTGATGTTCCTGTGGCCACACTCTGCTCTGGGACCGGAACAAACACTGAGAGAACAATGAGAGCAGCGACGACGGGACCTTGTGTGAACCTGGACGACAATAAGGAAATACAGCCAGGCTGGAACAAAAAATACACCCTGACAGCAGGTTTAATTGGAGCACATTTATCATGCCAGTGTGTCCTTAGTTCCTCTCCCCAGCCCTCTCTTGGCTCCTAGAGTTTTTCCAAGCCGTCTTGTTCGGTCATAAACATAAAAAACACACAAAAAAACACAACGATCACACAAACAAACAGACAAATACTAGCTTGTTTTTTTTGTTATGCTAGGACACAGAAAGCTGGAGTGCAGAAGCCCCTATCCCCTTCTCTCCTTCCACACACTCGTACACACACACACATGCACACACGCACGTATTCACACGTACACAGACACACGCAAACGTTAAGGGGGGGGTTGGTTTTACTTTGTGTTGCTGACCTCTGAGTATCTCTCACTCTCCATCTCTGTTCTCTCTCTCCCTCTCTCTCTATCTGACCATCTATCAACATATCTTATACTATATTTTAACCTCAGTGTGTTCCGACTTCATGTCTTCCAGCATTGAAAGGTTCAGCAGCCTTCCATGAACACAGGAGGAGCCTGGAGCGAGCCCGCGTGAGTACTCTAACTCTACTAACCACGCCATCAACCTCCCAAAAGCATTTGTCCCCCAAAAACACCCCTTATATTAACCATGATAAGAAGACATCAAACATGTAACACATGTATGGTGCATTCTAAACATATCATGTATGGTATCAAATAATCCATATATGGTATAATAATATATACCTTCTTCAGGTATTCTTCAATATTCTTCATAAATATTCTTCAGCAGACAAATCTTAGATGTTCATCTCTCACATCTTATAATGAAAGCGAGAGTGCCGGGGTGGAAGGGATCTTTGAAATAAAGTCATTTATAATATAAGTCATTATGTGGGAGTTCAATGTGGCCAGACTCGCCCCTTGAAACAGGAAATTACTTCTTATTTTGCCATTGACGATATCAGCATACTAATGTACGAGATGCTTGACCATCTCAGTGGATGAAAAGATTTCATGGAACCAAATCAACCATTTCCAAGGAGTCTCGGTGCGCTGGTATTTATTACAACAACATATTTTGAATCCATAAAAGGTCTGGGTTTGGAAGGCTTAGCATAGGACAAGCCCTGGTATGGCATTAGTGTATCATTTTATCATCATGGGAACAATGCTGATTCCCCATTTAAGTGGGGAATCAGCACTGTCTTCAGTGAAGTGTGTACACACACTTCACAAAATCGTAATAAAATGTGTCGATGAAGTTGAAACTGCAGATTGCAGACTGCAGATGCGACTTCCTCCTCACCTCACCTAAAAAGCTATTTACCTACGTCGCTTAGCAACCGAGTACGCTGGGGTTGATAAGTTACCAGACTACTTGCGGAGTGATACAAAAGATGTGAAAAATAATCCACCACCGGAAGTCTGGAAGGCCCATGCAAGTGAACGGAGCGTTCCACAGCACTGAGAAGAGCCGTGTAATAAGGAATGATAACTGCCATGCCTGGATCTGGTCCACAGACAGAGGACTACCTGAAGACCAAGTTCCGCTGTCGTCCGGAGCGATCCGAGCTCATCAGGATGCACATCCTGGAGCGTAAGTCTCACACACACACACACACACACACACACACACACACACACACACACACACACACACACACACACACACACACAGTGCCCTCTATCCTCCACATTGGGCCACTACATCACCCCCTTTCATAGGACAATGTGCATCTCATACTGCATTGTATGCCTTTTTAATTGTTCTCAGCCTTGCCTGTAAGTCGCTTGGGACAGAAGTGTCTGCTAAACACTTCATTAGCGATCCCAAATGACGGATCAACAATTCCCCTCTCCACTTAGAGCTACAGATTTCATGGTCGCTTTCTTTTGCTGGTCCCATGGGATCTAATGGGGGAGTCCACTCAGACGTAGGATAGACCAGCCTAGCCAGTGGAATGTTCTGTTGAATGGAATGGCTGTTCTACGTGGATAACTCTCACATTTATTATGGGATTCAGAGGATGAGTAGAAGTCACGAGTGACGGAGAATCTTGAATTTCAGGCATCCTCAACCGTGAAACAGGTGACACCCCCCACGTGGGATGTCGCCCTAGCCTAGCTTTCAAAATGGCTCAACATCACACCTTGTAGGGTAAACGAGGGGCCCTTTAACATGCCCGTGTCCCCATCGCCGTGTCTTCCCGTGCAGAGACACGTGCGGAGCCCTGCCTGCAGGCCACGCAGCTGCAGCTGAAGAGGGCGCGCCTGGCCGACGACCTCAACGTCAAGCTCTCCCACCGGCCCGGGCCCATGGAGCTCATCCACAAGAACATCCTACCCGTCCACTCCAGCATCAAGCGGGCCATCATAGGCGAGTACTGACGCGCCCCGGAGGAGGAGATGAGGGAACGTGGGGGAATAATAACAGTTATTGCCATTAGCGTACTGTTTCACTCCATGTGAGCGTGTTTTGATTTGTAACCAACTTCATCATTGACAGGCTTTGAAATCGAATACATTATTTAGGAGCAGGCATTTTTTGTTAGGCATCTTGCTCAAGGATGCCTACAGGTAGACCGTTGTCATGGAATATTGAATCCAGTACATTTCGGCTGGGAGTCGAAGTCCCTAGCCCAATACATCATCCTCTTTCTGCTGACATTGTTATTGCTAGCATTGTCAATCCTTTTGATATTGCCACGACAACAAGCTTGCAGAAACAAGAAGAACAATGTTTTAATATTTCACTTCTTGCAATATGCTTCTTCTGACTGCATCTTAGATCTCGTTTACATCCTGAACAGACACCAGAAACATTATAAAGGTTTAATGTGTCAAAAGGATTAGATATTAATTGCTATGGAGAACCAAGTTCTGAAATATTCAGCTGTCTTTTAGTAGAAATGCCAGTTGGCTTCATAACCCAGATATAAGAATCGACCCCTAAGTCCTCACCAGGGGATGTGTGCTTGTAATTTCATTAAAACCCCATTATGTCCTTCAAATGAACGGGCAAATGTCAAATGGATAAAATATAACTTCCCCTAAGCAGTGGGAGGGAGATGGGGAAGGAGAGGAACAGGGAAGAGAGACTAGACTGGCAAAAGACCAAGCCTGTTGGTCATCTTACTATGAACAATGATTTGTTTATTTTTGCCGCCCCTTCCCCTCAGATGTAAGATTATGACTTTAGAGACAAGATGTCCGCCCGCTTGATTGATGTGTAGAGGTGTGAAAGCTCAGATTCAATAAAGGTACGGTGTCTGAGGAGGATCATTTCCTGGCCAACAATAATAACAGCAATTTCATTAAAGCCTCAGAGAAATCATTAGGGCATTGTGTGTTGACTAGTGATAATACATGTATGCATATATTTATGTATATGAATGTATACATATGTGTATATGTATGTATATTCATGTATATGTGTATCTATAGTATGAACGTTTATAAATAATGTACATGTACATGTATATAGACTTATACACATAAACATGGGCATGGGATAGAGGCATACAGTGGTAGGCAACACTACAAATAATAATATATTATTTCTGGGTGGGAAATAGGTATTAATAACAAGCATGCAGACTTGTAATGTACACATGCTTTGAACTGTTTGAACCGTGTTCTGCATGCACAATAAATATAAAAACTTTCTTGTTTGTGTGTGTGTGTTGGAGGGGTGTGCAAGTGTGTGTGTTTGCAGGTGTGTGTGTGTGTGTGTGTGTGTGTGTGTGTGTGTGTGTGTGTGTATTTGACTATGCAGAATTAAGACATAGATAAGCAGGCACACGCCAACAGAGGCGTGTGTGTGTGTGTGTTGGAGGGGTGTGCAAGTGTGTGTGTTTGCAGGTGTGTGTGTGTGTGTGTGCGTGTGTGTGCGCGCACACAGAATTAAGACCTTGACACGTGGGCGTGGGGCCCGCAGCGGCCCGGCTCAGTGGTGGATGAGGCTCCACACTCCCCACATTACGGGTGGGGAGGATGTTTAATCAGCCCCATGTTGTGTGTTCATCATGTCCTGCTGACGGCAGTTTACCGGCCAGCAGCGACTCACACAGACACACGTACATGAAACAAATGCTTGAAACAGGTGCCACAGTTCACAGTCCACAGGTAAGGCAGGAACGCACGTGTGAGGTGGCTGCTATAGTTTCCTCTCAAGGGGGACTGAAGGTCCTGCTACTGACTGTTCAATGTTCTGGTGAGGAGGGAGTGGTGTGTGTGTGTGTGTGTGTGTGTGTGTGCGCTTGTGTCAGTGCGTGTGGTGTGCACGTGCGTATGCGCGTGGGAGGGTACACACGCGGTCGCTTGCCGAACCAAAACACCGCATTTATGTTTTGACTGCGACTTAAAGTCTTCCTCGCCTTTTGTCCACCTCTCATCCTCTCCTTCGTCTCCTTCCTCTACTTCCTTTCTCCATGGCATGACAGACTTCCCTAAGGCGTCGGGCGAGAGCTCATCCTTCGACGAGGACAGTAGTGACAGCCTCTCCCCGGAGCCACTCTGCCCCCAGGATCTCCCCGAGGCCCCGGGACCCCTGCTGTCTCCCCTGGGAAGCCTTACACCCTCCCCCACGCAGGTAACCACGTCCAGCTCAGACACAGGCCTTCCACCCTGGCCACGCTAGAACCCACTGTTAGCAAGCAGCAAGTGTGTAGGCGACTCATAGTTTAATATTCTTCGTGGAGTACTAATACTACAATATTTTATTCGTATTGATTCGCTTATTTGGTGAGACAGGATCGTTAAAGTGGGCTTCATTCCATTCTGACAAAAAAAATGTCCTTTCCAGTTCCTCAATCAGGTCCCGCCATCAGCCTCTTCTATCCCGACTAAACCCGCCTCCACCATGAATCTGACCAATGAGACGGCAGCGCTGCCTTCTCACAGCGATCCCAGTCCACCATCAATGAAGGTCAGCCATCCAATCACATCATGGCAAGCCTGTCAAAGAGTTTCTAATGAGATTTTGACAGAATGACCTACCCATAGCCTTGGGTTTGTTTCCAAAAATATGATTTCCCTTGCTGCAAGAGTTTAAGCACCACATTTCAAATGTAGCCAAAGCTTAATCAGCAAGTGTGCACTGTGGACCTAGGGCTGTTGTTGTTGCTGTTCTTTTTATAGCAAGACAAATATCAATACGATGCAATAAAGCAATTGTCTTCATCCCTCTGTTCTCCTCCAGTCCCAGCATAAGATGACCTCTTTGGCCTACAGACCCAAGAAGCTCAAGGACCAGCCCAAGGTCGCTACCACGTCTCCCAATGACAGGGCCAATAAAGAGCCTTAAGAGTCTTGTGTCACCTATGTTTCATCTTTATTTTATAGACTTTTTGACATTTTCATCCTTCAGAAAACATGACCAGATGCAACTCAATATGACACACAAAAAACTTCCCCCACAACCCCAAATATCACCCCCCCCCCCTCCTCCCACCAAAGTCCACCGTCTGGGAAGATTTACAATCTACTAAAGTTCACTTCTGTAAATCTCCTGAGTGTCCCATCCGGAATTGATGACGTTCATTTGACCTTAACTCCTCATCATTTACTTAACTTCTGCTCAGTGCAGAAGTGTCACATTTTTCTGATCATCCTTTCCTTAATCCCGTCATCGTCTCCAGATCAGGAAGCTGAAGTACCACCAGTACGTCCCGCCGGACCAGAGGGGTGGCAAGGAGCCCCCCGCTCCCCCCCAGCTGGACTCGTCCTACGCCAAGCTGCTCCAGCAACAGCAGCTCTTCTTGCAGCTGCAGATTCTCAGCCAGCAGAAGCTCCAGCAGAAGCTACAGCAGCAGCAGCAGAACAATAACACCAGCAGCGTCAGCTATGCCACCATCCTGCCTGCCAGGCCCAAGTCAGTCCCTAGTTTGCTATTTATCATGGAGACATTGAAGCGGTTCTATCCAAAGGGACCTCGGCTATGCGTCGCAACTTTTTCTTTCGGCTTGGAATTACTGCCGAATTAATTCTCTGTCCAAACCAAAACATGAGCAAGAGTCAAATTAAAATAGCGAACACCACCACTATCTGTTTCACTCCTAAAGGATGATATTATTCTCTGTAAATTTATCATTTTAAGCGCCCTGTTGCGCCCTGTGATGCAAGGTGACGCAGTGTAGGGTATCAGTTTTTAGATGCATGTCATTAACAAGCATTTGGTGGGATGGGGCTTCTTACAGGTAAATGTGAGCATTGGGGGAGGCGGGGTTGCGGCAAACCCAGTTAATTCGACTTGGGAGCAGCAGAGCTATTGCACTATCCTGCATCAGTCTTTACAGTGGATTGGATGGCTGGGTGAGGGGAGTCAATTAGGGATGAGGGGAATGGATGGCAGGGTGAGTGGAGTGGACGGGGGTGAGGGGAGTGGATGGCAGGGTGAGGGGAGTGGATGGCAGGGTGAGGGGTGTGGATGGCAGGGTGAGGGGAGTGGATGGGAAAGTGAGGGGAGGGGATGGGGGATGTACAGCTACGTTCTTGATGCCTTTTTTGGAGCAGAGGGGGTGGTGTTTATGTATCTGTGTGGGCATACATATGTTATAGCACTGACAATATCGTCTCCCCTTGATTCTGTCTCCGTGCAGGGATCGCCAGTCACCCCCGGCCACCTCCTCTTCTTCCTCCTCTTCCTCCTCCGCCGTCACCAGCACCTCCGCCGCCGCCCCCTCCTCCCCACCCAGAAACACCAGTGCCCCCCCTGCCAGCCAGAGCACTCTGAACCACCAGAGGGCTGCCTCGGCTGGGGAGACCATGCCCCAGGCTCTGCCTTCGAACCTGGACGAGATGAAGGTTGGCAGTTCTCCTCTAGTTATCCACCTGTCTTTCTGCCATTTGCACTTTAGTGTTGCCAATGTTTGTGAGATGATATCATCTAGCCACTGACTGTCCTCTCTCTAAAATACACATTTATATTTAGGAATGTAATTCATTTAATGAGACATTTAATTTAATTTAGCAGATTATTTTAACCAAAGCAATTTATAAATGAGGCTGAGCACAATCAAAGGAAACTGTTGATATTGGAGCGACACAATTGAAGTGCTTGCTGCTCGATAGATTTTCTCCAGAAATCGAACATCAGAGTGCAGACTTGTCAGTTGATGACTCGGTGATATTCTAGGTGGTGATCTGCATTGGAAAGGGCAGAGACACAGTGCATGGTGTTGTCATACTTCATGACCAAGGAGATTTCTCTCAGGGAGAATTAAGATGACTTTAGCCATTCCGCAGAGGCGGGGCCAATCAAATGGCTGCTTGTGGACATTTGTGAGGTAATAAATTTCATTGAGTCGGATCTGTTCCCCGTGATACATCTGAATATAAATCTCAACGCTCTTAATAAGTGGGCGAACCCTGCCGTTATTTCATTGGCGGGGCTGGTGGTTAGGACTTGACTGTTTGATACCAGAGCTGCCACTCCACTGGGTTGTGCGCACAGTGAGAAATGGCTTGTCTGCTCAGCGCTGACACATGGAAATGTTGATGGAGTATCTGGGTTATTGCTCTGTCTAGAGTTGGCTTCCTTTTCCTTCCTTTTTTATGTATAAAGATGTTTTTATTCGCTCCTTCTCCACTTCCCTTCATCCATTGTTGTCTATGCTTTGTGTTCAACCCTCTGTCCCTTTCTCCTTTTTTCCTCCATCCCTCTCCCTTTCTCTTCCCCTCTCTCCCTCCTTTTATTTCCTCACTCACTATTTATTTCCTTGCTCTCTAACACTCTCTCTCTCTCTCTCTCTCTCTCTCTCTCTCTCTCTCTCTTTCTGTCTGTCTGTCCGTCTGTCTGTCTCAGGTGGCGGAGCTGAAGGCGGAGCTGAAGCAGCGCCACCTGACCGTCTCGGGCACCAAGAGCGACCTCATCGAGCGTCTCAAGGCCTATCAGGAGCTGCACACCGCGGCGGGCATGGGCGGGGCCGTGGTCACGGGCGCCCCCTCCTCCGCCACCGTCACCATGGTCTCCTCCCCCTCCTCGCTCCTGCAGTCAGCAGGGGGAGCCGCCGAGCCAGAGGCCCGGGGCGTGGGTGGCGGTGCTCGCGGTAACCCCACACCACCACCACCACCACCACCACCCCCGTCGCAGCAGGGACACATCCATCCGTCTCCTGCAGCAGGTATAATTGCAGAAGATTAGACCCCGTTTAGGTGTCTAATTACGTTGTCGCTACCTGGTGCGTGTAACGCTCGCCGGGGTGTAATCATCCAATTAATCGCACGCCGTGCTGATTATCCCGATGAACCTGTTTATCTGGGTACGTTATTATTTATGTTTTTGGGGATTAAGTTGTGATCTTGTGATCTTTGTTTCCGTAATGTAAAACAATTGACCAGAGATGTAGCCACAGCAGTGTAATGGCCTGAGAGTAGGCCTGGTTATCACATGTTTCCAGGCTGGTTTAGAAAGAGCTTCTGCTCTGACCTTAGTGCTGTTCACGTATCTCTCAAGCAAAGCAATTCCATTTTTTACTTTAAACTTACATTGTGTTTTTTTAGTCCTTTTTGTATCTAATGACCCCCCGGTCAGTTCGCCCTGATCAGGGGTCATTAGATACCAAAAGCATTAACCCCAAAACACACGGCTGCATCAGGACGGATGCAAAATAACGTGTTTAAATTTGTCGTCCAAAATGTACTCTGCAGAAGACATTAGTTCTATACGCAGCGTGCATTGAAACGTACAACCCCTGCCCATGCTAGCTAGCTTCATGCTATCTCCCTTGTGACGCTCTGACGACGTTCTCATTTATTCAGCTCATTGGACCGACCCAGGCTCTAGCACCAGCCCCTCACTCAGCCACACTGCCACCCCACCACCACCACTACCCCCACTACCACCACCACCACCACCACAGCAAGTCATGACCTTCGGCTGCCTCCACCCCTCCTCTCCTGTTTCTCCATCACCTCACGCCGGTTCTCCGTCCGCCATGAGCCCAGAGAACGACTACACCACCACCACCACCACCACCACCACCAATGGGCTGGACGAGATGGTTAGTGGGTATTGGGTCTGGTTTACGTCCATGTATGGGTGCACTCACACTTGATGCTCACACTTTCACTTTTTGCATTGAACTCTCATAACGGCAACCATCGTTTGCATGGAAACCAACCAGGGTTTTTGTTTGGAGTGAAATCAGCTTTTTTAACCTGTTGAAAAGTTTCGGATTGCGAAAAAATGGAGTCCAATCAGTCAACTGCAGTGGCAAACTTGTGTTGCAGTTTGTGCTTGTGTGTTTGTGTTTGAATGTTTCATTTTTTCTGTTGTAATACAGATGACATTTGATTTATTTCACTCCATAGTCATGGATCAGTGGGTTGGAACGTCATTATTAGACAATTATACCAGTGTCTAGCCTGTTAAACTGAATGGCCCATTAAGTCATTCACTTCACTTTCACTTCATCCTCCTCCATGTTCATATTTTCAACCTCATTTAACAAAACTGACATCTTGCTTAGATGCTGGTCCAGTGAATCCTCTGTAGACGTTTGTCTTTCCTTTTAATTGTCAAAGCAGGGGCATAAGATTTCCTTAACATTTTCCCCCTGCCGTGGGCCTCTATTTCATCATCCTGAAGTTCCCATCACGGATGAATAAAGTTAAATTTTTCATCTCTTACTGCAAACTGAACCGATGACTTTTAGCCCCTCTCATCACTTTTACCCTAACTATTTTATTTACTCCCCCTTTTTATTTTATTCCCACTCCCTTCTGTCTCTGCCTCTGCCACAATCCCCCTTCAGGCGACGTCGCCCCCAGCGCAGCGGTGCCTCCACACCCACGCTCCCACCGCCGTCATCAAAGAAGAACCCACTTCCTGTCTCCCTGCGGCCTACTCCACCCAGAAACTCTTTGTGTACTCCCCCACCGACTCCAATGCGGTATTCTCTCCCCCCAGCGGTACCGTGGCAACCGCTTCCATCCCCACGGCGATCAGCACTTCTAACACTGCCGGCAGCGGCGCGGGTGCTCTGAGTGCGACGGTGTCGCCCTGCGAGGACCGGGACAGGATGCTGCGGGACAAGGACCGGCAGATTGAAATGCTGACCCGGATGCTGAATCAGAAGCAGCGGCTGGTGGAGCTGCTGAGGATGCAGCTGGAGCAGGGCAACCGAGGAAGCCGACTAGGCGGCGGCGGCGGCGGCGGCGGCGGCGGGGGTGGAGGTAGAGCAAAGATTCCCGAAGCTAAGGTCCTTATCCACATCAAGAAGGAGCCCGGCGAGACCTCCCCGGTCTGCCTCGCCGCCCAGCCGGACCACCCGCCCCTGAGGTCAGGGATCCCCTACGCGGCGCCGCACAACGTGACGGTCAAGCAGGAGAGCGCGGCGGAGAAGGACGTCGTGGAGACGCAGCTGCCGCCGTGTCCCGCGGGGCCGTCCCTCCCCGCCTTCCCCGCCCCGGGGGGACCACCCGGAGGTCCCCCGGACAGGTCGGGGAACCACGCCAACGGGCCCGAGCAGCAGATGCGTCTGCAGCAGGCCGCGCTCCAGCTGGCCCAGCAGAGGGCCATTCAGAAGCTCCTCCTGCAGCAACAGAGCCAACAGAACCAGCAGCACCTGGTTCAGAACCCCGGCCAGCAGAACCAGCAAAACCTCCAGCAACGCGCCCAGCAGAGGAAGAAGAAGTCCCACAAGCAGCAGCTCAAACAACAGCAACAGCAACAGCTACTTTCTCAATCACAGCAGCAGCAGCAGCAGCCACTGCCCAGGCAGAGCCAGACCCAGCCGAAGCAACAGGTTCCTCTGAGGCAGCAGCAGTCAGTGATGCTGCCTCAGAGTTGCAAACAGCAGCAGCAGCAGCAGCAGCCGATGCAGCAGAGAGCGGTGCCGCTCCGCCACCAGAGCCCCGTTCAAGCCAAGGTTCAACAGTTGCTGCATGCCAAGCAGCAGCAAACACTGACGCAACAGACACCACCGCAGGAGAATCAGGTCCGTCGAGGCCCCCCCCCCCCCACACATCAACAAAAACAGATAGATGATCGAGATTTTCTTCTCAAGTGTCTTTATAAACTGGGGTAAATTGGACATTAATGCCCTTGACATGTGACTGTGGTAGATTTGAAAAAAAAAAAATGAACACTCAGAGCTGGATAGTGATAGTGGTTAGGGTGTTGAATTCCGAAACTGGAAGAATGGTTCTGGGTCTGTACCCAAAGGTATTCCTGTAGTCATCCTTGAACAAGATACTTAACCTTTCCCGATAATTAAATGTATCGAAAACAAAGAAGAAAAAGAACAACGACCATCAACGCTTAGATTGTGTATATTGGACAAACTCGGATGCCGTGACTGAAAATTGTGTTTTCTCTTAAGGGTTCTCAGCTTCTCCTCAACCAGCAGAACGGCTCCGCCCCTTCCTTCAACCTGGACTACCTGAATACGGTCGTCGCCCCGGCCCTGCTTACCGACGGCAACGGAAACCACTTCCTGGTTGCACTGACCAATCATGTGTCCGAGATACAAAAGAGCAGCACAACGGACAACATTGCAACCACGCAAAACACGCCAAAGGTACACATACTTACTGTTTGTAACTGTTTTTTAACAAAGTCTTTATTGCCTTCAAATTGGGGAGATAATTGTCTTACAGCACTTTTTTCCCCTTTTTTAGGGACTCCAAGCTACACCTTTGCTCCCTAGCCAGTTATCTCCTCAGCCAGATTGTCCTCACAACCAATCAGAAGACAGGACATACCCAGGGTCCTTAAAAGTACCAAACAGAAAGGTTGATTACGTTTTTTTTGTCTGAAAACAACTCTTTCTTGTATATGCTCCTTCCTCCTAACTTAATATCTGTTATGATTGGTTTGTTTTAAATAGGAGGCGGGACCTCAAGTTACAATCGACCAATCCCAGCAGGGGGGCATCCACTCCCTGTCGTCATTCTTTGACAATGAGACTTTGGGGAAAGACGCGTTGTTACCCTCGGTCAAAACGGTATGCACTCCACAGTTCCAAAAACAATGATCACCACAATGATGAAACACTGTTTAAACGCCTTATATACCTGGATGGTTTGATATTTAAAGCAGCTGCTACTTATTTGATGAATCTCCTTTCTGTTTTTGTCCTGTCCTGTCCTGTCCTCTCCTCTCCTCCCCTACCCTCTCCTCTCCTATAATCTCCTCTCCTCCCCCCTTCTCACATATTCTCTCCTCTCCTCTCCTTGCCTTTCCTTTAATCCTCCTCCTCTCCTATAATCTTCTCTAAATTCCTCTCCTCTCCTCTCGTATCCTCTCCTCTCCTCTCGTATCCTCTCCTCTCCTCTCGTCTCCTCTCCTCTCCTCTCCTCTCCTCTCATATCCTCTCCTCTCCTCTCGTATCCTCTCCTCTCCTCTCGTATCCTCTCCTCTCCTCTCCTCTTCTCTCCTCTCGTATCCTCTCCTCTCATCTCCTCTCCTCTCGTATCCTCTCCTCTCCTCTCCTCTCGTATCCTCTCCTCTCCTCTCGTATCCTCTCCTCTCGTATCCTCTCCTCTCGTCTCATCCTCCCTGATCCTCTCCCCTCCAGGAGGAGGAGGAGGAGGTGTTCTCTGTCCTGGACCACAGCCTGTTGTTCAGCCCTCTGTCTCCATCCTCTCTGAGGACGCCAGCCTCCTCTCCTGGTTACAGAGTAGGTGCCCGTCTCTCTTCTTATCCTACCAACCCCGTACCTTTTATGATGTGTCCATCACTCACACGTTGATCCCTGCATTGTAGGAAAACACAGACGACCTCTTCGACATCCTGTTTCAAACCGGAGGTAAGAGTGAATACAATTTTGTAGCTTGTAAAAAAAAAAAAGAGGTGATGTCTAATTCTGGATATTATTTATTAGGTGAGTGCTGCATGCAGCGCTCAACTATTGTTCTTCTTAAGTTTTATTCTTTCTTTTTTATTATTCTCTAAAAACTTTGGGACATATCTCCTTCCTCAATTTTTCACCTAGAGACTCCATTCCAATTTTAAAATGTTCAGATTAGCTAAGAATCGCGCACTTCTTTTCAGATTTCTTTTATATTTTATACTTTTTAAGATATTCTACTTTTAAAATAATATTTTTTACAATGGAAGTCATTCTCTGACACTTCATAACTTGGACTTTGTAACTTGGTCAATATTTTATCGTTTCCCTTCGTTCAAAGGTTTAACAAATCAGCACATTTGTATCTTCAATAATCTCAATTTCAATTACCTTTATACTTTTTTCTAAATCACATTTTAAGTTCCATGTCGGCTTGTTTTCAGTTGGCCTCATGTTAGAGCGCGAGGACGTGCAGGCAGTGTTGCCAGATGGGGCAGTTTCCCAAAAAAACTGGCGGGATTATTATAATTCTTTCTACAAACATCAATCAATACCACACCTTTCATAAGGCATATCGTTTGTTGTACTACTACTACTACCTTCCAGCTTTGACAGTATTACAGTTTAGCTTCCAGCTTTTGTAACAATGTATTTCAGCACTTTGCTTCTTCAGGTAATGTGATTCAGCGTCAGTCAGTTTTCGATTTCAGCTTCCAGGTGCACTGTGCACTGCAATACATTTGACCTTTCAGATTTTTCAGCAGTGAAGGGCAATACATTTGACCTTTCAGATTCTTCATTTCAATTCATTTTACATTTCTGCATTTTTAGCAATGCTTTGCGCTTTTCATTCAGCTGTCACTTTATTTGTTTCCAACCATTTACATTTTCTTAAATGGTGTGCATGTTTACATTGTTTACTCCATTTAGACTTTTGAACTTTTATTCAAATCCCTTCACTTGATTTAAGCCATTTAACATTTCTTTACGTCTTAAACTATGTGTCTTTATTAAAACATATTTTCAACCTCACTTTGCACTACAGCACTCACTGCATTTTCTGCAGGAAATCGCATTTTCCAGTTATTTATTATTATTTATTTTTATTCTCAGAAATATCATCCTCCTTCAAACCCTCTCCAGACCCCTCCCTGGACGGCCTACACACCAGCACCCCCCTCCCCTCTATTCCTCCTCCTCTCTCCCCCCTACAGCGGGTGCTGTCCCCTCCTACCTCACCGCCGCCCTTTGACCACCTCAACTTCCCACATGCGATAAACAAAGTGTTATCTTATCTTAACACCCGGCAACACCCGACCCCATGTCCGCAAGAGGTGACCGGACCGGCCTCTGACACGACCCCCGTCGCCTCCGCCGTCACCGTCAAAGAGGAAATAGTGGTGGAAGAAGAGAAGGAGGAGGAGCGCGGGGCCTTCCACGGCAGCGGGCGCTTGGAGGACTTCCTGGAGCGCGCCGCGGCGACCCCCCTGCTGGGGGCGGAGCCTGGCAGCCCGTTGACTTTGATTGACGACCTCCACAGCCAACTGCTGAGCTCCTCCAGCGTCCTGGAGCACCCGTCCTCCCCCATGGACACCTTCGATCTGCAGGGCTGCCTGGCGGACGCCCACCCCGGCCCGGCGCGCTTCGAGGCCCCCGGGGGCCAGATGGTGGACGTGATGGAGTGGCTGGATCTCACCATGGGTACGGGGGAGGGGCTCGGCGAGGACATGCTCCCCGCCGACCTGGCGCCGTTGGCCCCGCCCACGCCCGTAAGCGTCTTCTCCGCGGACTTCCTCAACATCTCAGACCTGCAGATGGGATGGGATTCGTGCTTATGAGGGAGCAGCACGCGCGACAGTCGATGGGGTCCTCGGAGAAGGCCTGTGATTGGCCGTGTTGTCGATCATCTTGGCCGATCAATGATAATGATTTGTGTCTCATACAAAAAAGTAAGTAAAATACCATATTTTCCTGCTGTATAAAGGTCAAATTGGACATGTTTCTCGTGCTACTATAACTGTAAATCTTAATTCCCAAAAATGAGGACTGCCGGACAAAACTATGCGATCATTCTATGTCAACGTATCTCACTAGTTTGTTTTTAGCAGACGTGAGAATGGTTGCACCGCCATCCCTTATGAAGTACCGCCCATATATGGACAGTCCCTTTTCAGGTCTTCTGTACAGGAACACATGGAGGAGAATATAAAACCTTGAATCACAATAGTTGCTCTGTACCTTTGAGTAAAGCAATATCATGCACTCGTATTATGCAATGTCTGACAATACTTTTCAGGCAGGTCCTATGGTCCTTAATCAGATGAATTAGTAGTGACTTTACAGAACTGATTCATGTTGGAGTTTGAAAGGGGCCCAAAACTTCAGGTCACATTCAGACGTTTCAATACAGCGCCATTAACCTTTTCTAATTCCCTTTCACAAAAAAGACGGCTCATTTTGTTAGAAATGCAGAGGCGTCGACACTCGTGATTATTGCCAAAGACAAGGACTTGGCAAGTTTTAAATGCAGACAGGGAAAAGTAAGTGTGGTCTGTGTGATTATAAGTCCAATTTATTTGTTTAATTCAGCTATTGATTGTACCATGCTTAAAAAAATTATGTAATTGACATTTGATAATCTACAGTTAGGACTCTTATCAGTTGGTTTTTTATCCACAATGGCTCCCTAACAGACCGGTTGTGTTTATGGAGGGTTGATATATTTCTGCCTATTTGCACTTTCCTCCCACTGTCAATCACATGACATCAAATAGCTTAATACACAAAGTTTACAAAGGAGAACCCCAAAGTCCTCAATGGCTTCATGGGGTTCAAATCCCAACATGTCAAATAGCGTGTCAAATAGGCAAGCTGCACATTATTGCATATTACTATATTTCGCTAGCCTGTAAATCCAGACCCACATCTAGAAAGCTGTAGGGTCTGGCAACGAGTAATGAAAATGGCCCAACTCGAGGGGCGGAACCAAGCATGCATTTGAAAATATCACTGCACGCAATTGGATAACACTACGACCAATTAGAAGAATACAAGGGGTGACGTATCCAGAGCAGCGGAGCTAACCAATAGATAAGACTTGCCGTATACGATCGGTAAAACAGCAACGCTTTTGGCCCACCTATATCAGATACACAGATGTATCTGATGTACATCTGTGTATCTGGGTTAATGTTCTGGGTTTGGGCAATCGGGGAGTGAGTATATTGCTCGTTCCCGGAGTGACTCGCTGAGCAAAACTCTGGATTTCCAGGGTAATGTTTCGCAGATCCTTTCAACAAAAGAGACTTATAGTGCAATTGTTGTAGATACAGGAGCTGGTAGTGGTTAGTTCAAAAGGTGACTGCAGACATTGGGGTTTGAACCCAGAATCCTTCAGCTGGGAGTCAAACACCATCGCCACTCTGCCGTCTGACTGCCCCAGTACTGTATATGCTAGATATGCTGGCTCTCAGTAGGTAGCTACACTGGGTTGTTGACAATAGCTGCCACAGTCACACCAGTGCAGTTTTACAATGCAGTATAGCCATAACAGTGGAAAACTGTGTTTAACTTGTTGTATTTTATCTTCATTAACAGTGAATGTATCACAAACAATACATAATTACACACTTATTAGGGAAAGGAAAGAAATTTAGCGAGAGACATTTTATAATTTGGTACATTAATGTACTAAGTTATTACCCTGCAAAACTTTTGATAGCTTTGTTTTTTTCATGCTTATTCGTTTGCACATTTTGGTAAATTATCCCGATAATTCAAATGACCGCAAAGTTAATTGTTTGTGAAGCAGAAGGGTTTAGTTTTATGAGCATCAAGCATTTGCAACCAGAATCTATTTTTAGCATGCCATCATTTAAAGCTCATGGTCTTACTTAATTATTACTGATTATGCAATTGAATTCTCCTGAATGTAAAAAAAGAAAGAAAAAATGGTACAATAGTGTTTTTGTTCATGAACTTCAATCTTACACAGAATGGTGCATGCTGTAAACTAAAAATACATGTTTTATGTTGGTTGGGTGCTATTTCATTTTTACAACCAGATTAGTGGTTTCACTGTGTGTGTGCGTGCGTGCGTGCGTGCGTGCGTGCGTGTGTGTGTGTGTGTGTGTGTGTGTGTGTGTGTGTGTGCGTGTGTGCATGCGCGCACATGTGTTCTTTAAGTTAGGGGGTTTAAGGCATTTTACCCATGCTGTATTTTTTGTAAAACGCTTCATTTGTATGTATTGTAATATTCTAGACAATGTCTCTTCTTGTACTGCATCAGTACTTTTGCCACTGTGTTCTACATGGACTATCCTCTCACAATGGCCTTACATGATGCAATCTCACTGAGTTTGCAAAACGGAAACAAATCCTTGTGGTTGTGAATTGTGTTATATAGAGTCCTTTATAGACAGATGAAAATGCACTGTAGAAATATTGGTATACTATAATGTATTGTATTTAGGACTATTCTGTGACACACAAATGATATATATATTTTTTTTTTCTGTGCTATACAAAGTTGTTTCTCTCACCAAGATAAACATGCCATTTTGGATCACCTGTAACTGCAAACATGGGTGGATCTTCTTGGTTGTTTTCTACCTAACCACTGTTTCATGGAACTGAAAATAATCACAAACATTTTCAAGTAAAAATGTTAGCTGCTAGCTCCTCCTGTACATCGAAGGCTTATTGGCCGTAGCCCAATTCATGCAGCTAATGTTGTACCAACCTAGCTTACCCACTGAACTATGCTTGTTGCTATAGTTGGCATGATTTATTTTTGTACATTATAACTTTCTCTATCCTTTTTTTCACATTGCACTTGCAATGCAAGCCAACAAGTTTAAGAAATTCAAAGATCATTCAGTTAAACAAGTAACAGCTCCATAAGGTCATTGTTGGGCACAGTCGAGGGCCATATTCTAACACACTCTCACTCTTATCTGATTAAAGTTTATTGAACTTTAGGATTTTTTCTTCTCTGACGTTTCTTTTACTTAGATTTAGTTTTAATCATTCAGCAGATATCAAGCACATATTCACTGTGCTGGGTCAGCCAACGCTTCAAAGGTTTGCATTGACTTGACCTTGTTTGACTTTGGGAATACTTAATTTCAGATGCTTTCTGCCTTAATGTATTTTGTTGATGTTCTTGCTAATTATTTGCTCTGCCACTTAATGTACATACTGTAAGTGTACTATTTAATTCAAACAAGTTTGTATTGAATCAAACACGAGACATTTCTCAAATTTGTAAGGTATTTGTTTGCAGCAATATTTGCATTTATTGTATGATAAAGTGGAACGAAAGGGAAATGATTACAAATAAATAACACAAAAATATTCTTTGATCTTTTGTTGTTCCTAGTTAAAGGTTGTCCTTAGTTAGAAGAGAGAGGAAGTTGGGAATATGCTTACGTAGGCTGTGCAGACACGTTGTGCACTGCCTTTTATCTACAAAGAGTTGCCGTGTTGCTTTCTTGTCTTTTCTGGCTTTTCATTGTATACCGTTGGTATCGGCAGCACCGACACACACCAGCCACCACCTCTCTCTCTCCTACATGGCTCGCACTGTTTCACACTGTTTGTGTGTATATTAAATCCTAAAAAAAACTGAAGCAGAGAGACAAAGGGGTAATGAAGAACGTTGGATAAAACTGCTGAAATGCAGATTGTCAGGAGTGCTACCTGGCCTGCCTTAGTGTTTTTTCTTTAGCACAGTACACACGGCCAACCAGAAACGTAGCACGGCAATTCAACACCGCAGGGCCTGCACACTTAGAGAGAGAGCCTAAAGAGGCAAAACTATTTACGGTGTCCTAGTGGGAAATAAAACCACAGCGTGAAGCTTGCACTTTGAAATACTTTTTTTTCTTTTTAGAACACTCCTCTACCCTATTTCCATGCGAAAATTTGCTGTGTCCTTTTTTCCTGATTTTAATCAAACATTTTATTAAAGTAATCCTTCAGTCTATGGTGTTGACACGCGTTGGCACACTTGGTTATTCAAGGAAACTAGTTTTGTTGTTATTTTTTTTCAGCACAAGCTTTTCAGTTGGTAAAGAATCTTAAAAGAGGTTGTGTTTTCTTCCATCTACATTCTAACTTTATTTAAACCATCCCACTACAGAGTTCATATGCATGCATCTTCATGCATGGTGGGGGGCGATGGTGGTGTTGGAACAGGTCGCAAACACACAAACCAGACACAGTTTGTGGTGATGTAACTCAGCCTCAGGTAACTCAGGTATGCAATAACAACCCAAAAACGAACTTACATCAACTGTAGCATACATATATGCACACACGCATACGCATGCACACAGACACACACACTCACATGACTCAACGGGGTATGGCTCTAGAATAGAGACACAGGCTTGCAGGCCTCATTCCATTGGGTTTAACAACGACCTGCACACAACACATTATTATACAATCAGTGTTGTCTATCAAGCAAAGCCTAACCTGCAATATATATGATGTCTAAAAAGTAACAACTCTCTACTAGTTCTTTTCCCTTCTCCCTTCTGGATGTGATGCGCCTGATCATCAAACTGAGAACCCGTGTACCGACTTCCTTTTCCTACCAGTAAACGTCCAGCAACACCTGTTGCAACACCTGTTTGCACCAGTGTTACACTACTTTCTCCTCTACTTTCTTCTCCACAGTCTCCTCTGACCTGGCGTTGGCAACCTTTTGGAAGGGAGCTGTCCCTTCGCTGCCCAGTATGATAACTGAAAACTAAGATTAACAATGAGACTTTATTCATCAGACTTATTCAATGGTAGTTTATACCTTTCATTCATCAATGATTAGGATTCATTCAATGAGTTCTGCACACATGTGAATCCTTGGGACAATTAAATTGAGCCAAAACGACAATTTCCTTTTCAAAGATGAGAGAACGCGGACACAGCTCTCGCTTTGGGAGTACAGAGATTGGATGGCCCTGAGGAGTGAACCCCTTACCCCGTACTCCCGCAGCACCTCCCACAGTTTCTCCCGGGGGACCCGGTCATATGCCTTCTCCAAATCCACAAAACACATGTCGACCGGATGGGCATACTCCCAGGCCCCCTCCAGGATCCTTGCAAGAGTGAAGAGCTGATCCGTAGTTCCACGTCCAGGGCGGAAACCGCATTGTTCCTCTTCAATCTGAGGTTCGACAATCAGCCAAACCCTCCTTTCCAGCACCTTAGAGTAGACTTTCCCAGGGAGGCTGAGAAGTGTGATACCCCGGTAATTGGCACACACTCTCTGGTCCCCCTTTTTGAACAGGGGAACCACCACCCTGGTTTGCCACTCCTTTGGCACTGTACCAGACTCCCACGCAATGTTGAATAGGCGTGTCAACCAAGACAGCCCCTCAACACCCAGAGCCTTTAGCATTTCTGGCTGGATCTCATAAATCCCTGGGGCTTTGCCACTGCGGAGATGTTTAACTACCTCAGTGACTTCCACCAGGGAAATTGACGACGAACCACCATCAACCTCGAGCTCTGCCTCCATCATAGAGTGGGTGGTCGGTGGCTGCGCTTTGTCACCAATCCTGTTTGTGATATTCATGGACAGGATATCGAGGCGTAGTCGTGGTGGGGAGGGGTTGCAGTTCGGTGATCTGAGGATCTCATCACTGCTCTTTGCAGATGATGTGGTCCTGATGGCATCATCGGCCTGTGACCTTCAGCACTCACTGGATCGGCTGACGGCCGAGTGTGAAGCGGCTGGGATGAGGATCAGCACCACTAAATCTGAGGCCATGACTCTTAGCAGGAAACCGGTGGATTGCCATCTCCGGGTAGGAAATGAGTCCTTAGCCCAAGTGAAGGAGTTTAAGTACCTCGGGGTCTTGTTTGCGAGTGAGGGTACGATGGAGCGTGAGATTGGCCGGAGAATCTGAGCAGCGGGGGCGGTATTGCGTTCGCTTTACCGCACTGTTGTGACGAAAAGAGAGCTGAGCCGCAAGGCAAAGCTCTCGATCTACCGGTCGATCTTCGTTCCTACCCTCACCTATGGTCATGAGGGATGGGTGATGACCGAAAGGACGAGATCGCGGATACAAGCGGCCGAGATGAGTTTTCTCAGGAGGGTGGCTGGCTTCTCCCTTCCTTCTCCCGGATAAGTGGATGACGATGAGGATGAGGAATACAGGCCACCTATGCCAGAAATTCCAAATAAGAACGGAATGGTAGTCCTGCAACAC
>NC_140271.1:1680399-1707899 GCF_964030765.1 Micromesistius poutassou | reverse complement strand
AGGGGCTTATAATGCAGTCGGTCTGTCAGTTAGCACATGACGTTTCGGTTGGGGTTAGAGATCAACTCCGCGGAAAGTCTTCCTCATCTTTGTATTGTAAAATGCCTTTGAGTAGTACTGAGAAAAGCACGATATAAATAAAATGTATAATTTTACGTCGAGTCTCCTATAGAGGCAAACTCAAAATAGTTGTAAAACATTTTTGCTTTGCTTATATGCAAATCTAAGCAGTTTGTCTGCGTCTCATTATGTAAAAGTGCTGCTGGGCTTATGAATAGGTATGATCCCTCACAGTTAGCCCCTTCTGGAGGAACGACGTGGACAGTTCCGTTGCTTTATGGACATAACTTTTCATCAACAGCGGCACTTGGCTTTTTCTATTTTCTTCTATTTTGCTCTCATTTCCTGGAATATGTATGATGTATTATGTATATATTATGATGTATAACTCATTTACATTTTAATAATTACACTTTTACATTTTTACTTTGAATCCATTAAAATTTTCTTGAATAATTTTAATCTGATAGCACATGTTCAGAACATGGTTTTAATAATGTGGTGGCTGCTGAGGGGTAAGCTTCACCATCCGCAGGGTTCACTTGGCATCGCTTGACAGATGACGTTCCTGTCTGCACACGCACGTGCAACAGCAGCAACGAGTGAAATAAAAATAACTCATGCACACACACACACACATACACAAAGATTCATTCTAGATTGTCTCTGTTTACCGCGCCTTCTTTAGAACCATTTGTCCCTCTGTCGTTCTCTGTGACATTCCCTCTGTCCTTCTCCCTCTCTCTGTTTCTCTCTGTCCATCTCCTTTTCTCTATCTCTCTCTCTCTCTCTCGCTTTCTTGCTCTCTCCGTCCCTCTCTCTGTTTCTCTCTGTCCCACTCTATATCTGTCCCACTCTCTCTCCTTTTCTCTCTACCCTACTCTCTCCTCTCTATCATTCTGTCTTTTTCCCACTCTCTCCGTCCCCAATCTGTTTCTCTCTGTCTCCCCATTTTCTCTCTCTGTCTAGCTGTCTTTCTCTCTTGATCTCTCCTTCTATAATTATCGCATTCCCTTTGTCTCTCTTTCTGTTATTTAATCTCTCTCTGTCTCTTTCTGTCGTTCAATCATTCTCTCATTGTCTTTTGTTCTGTCTCTCACACCAATTTTACCCAGACAAATTCTTCCATACTTTCTTGATTCTAGCATCCTTCCTTCCACACCTCATATTGAAATCCATTTTACAGCAAAAAAGGTTTTTTATCTTGAGTGCTGCCAAAGGCCTGGAGACAATGTGAAATGATGATTTAATGTCTCCCCCCTCATCTCAAACCTCTCTCAACTTTGTTTTTGAAAACCTCCATCATCTTCTCTCTGTCTCTCTCCCTCTCTGAACAAGATACTGTTTGTTCTAGCTCTTGATGTTTCTATTCTAAGTTTGGGTGCTCATCAGTCTCTTACCCCATCATGCTGAAGGCACTCTCAAGTTGCCGAATATGTTCAATAACACAAGTCTAAGACTTTGTTAACAGGTAACAAACACTGGCCAACAAGAACCAAACACCATCCAGGCTGGCATTCTTGGAAGAACGCCTCAATGACGGACGTGACTTTGGGGGGGGGTAGAGGAGCCATGTCCAGCGCATCATTCTTGTAGAAGACTCCCAATCCCTACCAGCTCCTAAATTAGCCAATTGCATTAATGTGTGGGGAAAGTATGCAGCAAATACTATTTCAAAATATTTCGAATTAGAATTACAGCTCTACTGGTTTTTGTAATGAAGCTCTGGAGTGTGCCACAGAAATTTTGAATCGTTCTCGAGGCTCCGTGTTCACATGGTTTTACTTGCATTTAATAACGAGTCCATTAGTAATTTCTGGATATTTTAAAACATTATTATTATTATTTTTTTTTTGTATTTTCCCAACAAATACTAACCAGTCGTGCATCTTGCTCCTTAATGTCATGCATTTGAATTCACTGTAAGTCTCTGCTGAATTCCCCTTTGATTTTGAGGGTCAACTGAGGATTAATTATTCATTTTAATTAATCTCACTTATCCAAACGACTTACAGTGAATACAAAGACAGGTTATTAACGAGCAGGTGGGCGTAAGACATTTTGCTGAAGGATGTCTACTCAAGATGATCAAGGTAGACCGGGTTCAGCCGGGATTAAACCTGGACACCAAAAACATATTAGCCAGAACGCTCCACTACACTGTTAATACTGCCTGTTTTTCTCTATCTGGGAGTCAGTATCATGTCAGATGTTGTGTTCACCAATATAAGGATTCTAGTGCGAGGTTCCTAACAGATACACACTCACACACACACACACATATAAACACACACAGGCACACACACAGACACGCACACACACACACACACACACACACACAAGCAAAGAAATATTGCCCTTGTTCTAGAGAGGGAATTATATGAATGTACGGTAGTGACCTAGAGCTAACACACACACACACTCACACACACACACACACACACACACACACACACACACACACACACACACACACTAAATTGTGTATAGGTTACAGTTAGTGGGGAATCTATGGAAGAACTGTTAAATCTGCAGACACAGATAAATACTCGCACACACAAACACACACACACACACACACACACACACACACGCACATGCTGACTTATTGACCGCTTTATGCTTGGTCAGCATCTCTGCTAATGGGATGCATGTAACTGATTAGGCTGTGTCCGTTCTGATCTAAATGACTGATCGAGGGTTTACCCCCCCCCGCCCCCCCCCCCTCAATAACTGTCCTCTAAGTAAAAGAGGAATGAAGGGGAAGAGGACGAGGGAGATAATAATATGTGTCAGAACAAGCAGAAGGGGATATATATATGCAGATTGCCTCCAGAGAGAGAGAGAGAGAGACCGAAGACTTGTTGTGAAGTAGGTTATCAATATTATTAAATATATGTATCATACTCACAATGTCCCTCAAAGGGGAAGCATCACACACTTTTTAACCATACGCAGGTTGTAAAATAAAAAGACAAGTGTGTCTC
This sequence comes from Micromesistius poutassou, assembly GCF_964030765.1. Classification (NCBI taxonomy): domain Eukaryota; kingdom Metazoa; phylum Chordata; class Actinopteri; order Gadiformes; family Gadidae; genus Micromesistius; species Micromesistius poutassou. The sequence goes on along the minus strand of NC_140271.1, from coordinate 1,704,852 downwards.
AGGCACGTGCACACATAGTATTAAAAAGTGCCCTCTGAGTGTTTGATCGAAGGCCCCCCCCCCCCCCCCGTCAACAATCGCGCCCGCAACAGCGTTCGTCCGCAATTCCCCCCCCCCGTCAACAATCGCGCCCGCAATAGCGCCCGTCCACGATCCACCCCCGGTCAGCAATTGGGCACCTGCCCCTCAAAACTCCTGTGCACGTGCCAGGTGTGTCTTAGAAGACATAGATGAGGATATACACACATGTATCCTCCATTTACATCCACAGGGAGACTGGGCAGAGGAGTAACGGAGGTCGTAAGTCCTAATTTCAACACTGGCCCCCACTAGATAATAAAATAAAAAAACAATTATTTATCACACTGCAGGCATGGCGGAGGTTCTCAAGAAAGCGAGAGAAGGATTATTTGACGGGGGAGAAAAGAGTCGGGCTATGGAATATCCATATAAGCAGTCTCGTAAATTCACCAACGTGCTTCAGTTCCATCCGTGTGCAAGTTTCTGCACGTAAACCGCCTCCTTTCTCACATACTAAGTGCCCTCTCCATCATATAAAACACTTTGTCCCGGCCTCTGTTTTGGAACACATCTGGACAGCCCTGGACGTTGGACTACATTAGTCTTTTAGTCTTGCTGTGTACAAGTCATTAGTGAGCATAATGAGCATACAAGGAAATTGGGTTATGAAAAATAGCCCAAACACAGGAACTTTGGTTGGTGATTAAGTTGAGTGAGATCGGTGTCATGGCGACAACGTTGCCACGGGGATGAGTGTATCTATTCTGGTCCTGCGCGCGTGTTCAGGGGATGCTTTGGCATATCATATGCTTCTGGCACTACCCGCCAAATATAGCTTTCAGATTATATCAGTGTGTCTCAGAAGCATTCACACCTGTTCGTGTTTAAACCCTTGGGTTACGATTTGCTCATATCAATGATGATCAGCATTTTTGCCATTGGATAACTTTGCTAATGCAAGGGAAAAAAACCACTGTAGCAAAGCAAATTACTACCTTGGTCATGGAAGAATAGACCCAGTGTGGGTTTGCTTAAACACAGTGTGGAAGGTAGGTTAAACACATGCTATTGCATGCATAACCTCTTCTTCTTGGGTTACCTAGAGGCGTTTCCAGGGGAGCCGTTGTCGTGTTGGTTCATCGCCTGTGTTCAATCTTACAGATCCTCGCTTCCAACAAGAATCTGCTTTTTGGTAAGGTAACCTAATTGTCCAATATTTTGTATAGTAGTTAAAAAAAAAAAAAAAAATCATAATAATAAGTAGGCTTTGTTTTGACTTGGATATATAGTTGAATTGGCTTTTGGATTGTACTGACGGGAAGAAAGTGCCTGTGCAGTAAAATTATCAGAAAATGGGGAGACCAACGCTAAATTTGTATTTGGTAAATGATAATTTAGTGTTTTGGTGTTCATTGAGATTTCGTTGTTAATTTGGTTTGAGAGTGGTTTGCTTTGTTTGATTTGCCGAGGAGGAGGAGTGCCATTTGGGAGGCTACCTGCAGTTTCTGACGTTTGCGATGCAGGTAGGCGCGCTGGGTGCAGGTTGCAGGCAAATTGGGTGCAGGTGTAGTGCTAACTGTGGGGGGGTGGTAGGTTAGATCCTACCGGAGCACACGTGAACCCTCGCTAGGAATAGAACGCTTACCGCTGTTTGTTGTTTTGCCTTTTTTATTTTTGTGTTTGTTATTTTTGGTGTGTCGAACGCGACATGCAACTCAATTGCATGAGGGCACACTGTCGACCAGCTAGGAAAGAGATAGGGCCTTGGTCTGAAGTTAGATGCGGGGCTGCTCTAGCCTGGGGGGGAAATGGGTTGGTACACCTGTATTCAATTTGCCGGCTGCTCTATACACTGTCGCATAATAGCAGTCATCTTATTGTTCTCCCAACATTGAAAAAGAATTGTCGCAATATCCATCTGAGCGCTTGTAGTCAACAACATTCATAGTATAAAATGGATTTGGATAAATTTTATGCGTCTCCATCTGAGTCAATGTTTGATAAGTTCACAAAAGAACAATTAAGGAAAGTGGCTGAGCATTATCAATTGACTGATCTGCCGAGAGATCTTAAAAAAGAGGTCCTAAAAAATCGGGTTAGATCTATGTTAGTAGAGAGGTCCATTATAGAAGTCATTCCAACTGTGACCAATCCAAATGGCTCAGATGAAGTGTTCATTTCTGATAGAAATGCGATTTGCGTTTTGAGCAACAAATGCAGCTTTTAAAATTACAGATGGAGCAAAAGTGGTTTGAGGCAGCAGAACGTGAACATCAACGTGAGAAAGATCGCGAAATGGAACTAAAACGTCTTGAACATGTAAGTGTTTTAGAACAGAAGCGTTTAGATACAGAGCTAGAAATAGAAAAAATGAAACGACAGGAAAGACAGGAAGAAAGAGAAAGTGAGCTGCAGAGAGAAAGGTTAAGATTGGTGGCAGAGGGAAAGATGCGAGGTACTGTTAATGAGGATTCTGCTTCTGGCATAGGGGGAAACATCTCAAGTATGATAAAGTTTTTACCCAAATTTAATGACCGAGACCCTGACATTTTTTTCTCTCTATTTGAGGGCATTGCGGAAGAGCGAAATTGGAGTGATTTGGAGCGCACCTTGCTTCTCCAAACAGTTCTTTCGGGGCGCGCTCAGGACGCCTACGTTGCGTTATCAGTGACCGAGCGAAAATCATACCAGTCCGTTAAAAACGCTGTGTTGAGGGTTTATGAACAAGTGCCAGAGTTTTACAGGCAGCGATTTAGAAACTGGAGGAAAGCTGACAGACAAACATACTCTGAGATTGCCAGAGATCTTGTTAGTTATTTTGTTCGCTGGTGTTCCGCTGTTAATGTAAAAACATTTGAACAATTTGGCGATTTGGTAGTCTTGGAGCAGTTCAAGAACATTGTCCCAGAACATCTTGCTACTTTTATCAATGAGCACAAGGTTAAAACGGCCGCAGAGGCTGCCATTTTCTCGGACGAATATGCGTTGACTCATAAGGGTAAAAGTAAGGACTATGTCCAGAACAGGCATGTCAATCACACTCGAGATGACCGTCGGACAAATTGGTACAATAGTGGGCCTGCGGCTAAACAAGATTTCTCAAATCGAAATAAAACTGACCCTGAGAAGTGTAATTATTGCCTTGAACATGGTCACTGGAAAATAAATTGTCCGTCGCTTCTGAGTAAAAATAGAAATAAGTCCAACTTCAGCATACCGAACTCCGCGAAGGGGCAGGGCTGCGCGGCACCTGTCCACCAGTTTAACCGTAAGATTTCTCAGGTGAACAGAGACCAACCAGAGGGCACGGCTTCTGAAGGAGGTAAAGGCTGTGAGGTGCCTGACCATCCCGTAGAAGGTCCCGTGTTTGTCTGAGTCTGCTGTGGGGTACGTGGGTGAAGGCTATGACCCATTTATTACGGATGGTTTTATTTCATTTGTGGGTAGCTTTGATAAAAAGCCAGTAAAGATTCTGCGAGATACGGGTGCTACCAAAACATTTGTGTTAGAGTCCGTCTTGCCATTCTCGGCTCAGACAAGCACTGGGACTGTTGTTCTAATTAGAGGAATGGGAATGCATACCATGTCTGTTCCCCTCCACAAGATCGAACTTAGTTCGGAGCTTGTGCAGGGTGAAGTAATTGTAGGCGTGCGCCCTGCGTTGCCTGTACCAGGAGTGCATGTCATTTTGGGGAACGTATTGGCAAGGGATCGTGTCTGGCCGAGTGGGCCAGCATTACCGGTAGTGACAGCCGCACCGACCAGGTCTGTTGAACAAGACGAGTGCGCTGCAGAATTTCCTGAAGTGTTCACTGCTCGCGCGGTGACACGGGCAAACAGTCGTGCACAGGACGTGGATGGTTCAAGTGCAAATAAACGTGTATGCCCACAAATACCAAGTTTGCCATCAGCGTTAGATTGTGATGAGTTTATTCGGGCTCAGGAAGAGGATGATGGGTTAACAGAATTACGGGATGGGGCTTTCAAGTGCAGACAGCGGATATTTTAAGCATGATGGGTTGCTTGTGCTTTGAAACTTGAAACTTGAAACTTTGAAACTTTGAAACTTTATTGCAAATTGTTGTGCCAATGAAGTACAGGGAACAAGTATTGCAGACAGCACATGGGGAGGGGGCGGGGCACTTCGGAGTGAGTAAGACGTATGATCGGCTTTTTTGTCTCTATGCCCCTGTCCCTCTTAGATTACTTTTCCAGGGCCCGGAATTGCTGTGGGTCAGGAGGTTGGGTGACTGGTGAGCGTGAGGAGTGGTGAGAGAGTGTGTATAGGGGGGTTTCTAGTTGACCCAGTATGAGTGTTGGGTCGATGTAACTGGTGTTGGTTGAGGGGATTTGTAGTGCTTATGTGTTTTGGGTTTTGTTATTTTTAATACCATAAGTGCAGAATCCCAGTTAGGTGGGCTTCTGTCTTAAGGGGGGGATGTGACGACCCTGGTGAGTCTTTGACTCCACCCTTGCTTTGACTCCACCCTGGCTGTTTGGTTTGCCTGTCCTCTCTCTCCCTTAATAGGTGATGCAGTTCAGGTGTGCCTGATTGGCAGCAGGATAAAAGCCCTGCATTTCACAGCAGTCAGGCTGCTCCCTCCTCCTGGCGTGTTGGTTTTCTTTGTCCTTCGTTTGGTTACAATAGACTGACTTTGCATGACACTTTTGGTTACTTACATTTAACTGACACCACACTTCTTTATCTTTATTCTATTTAATTCTGTTAAAATTATCTTCTTACTTTAATAAATTCTTTATTATTGTAAAACGGCGTGGTCTCCCCCATTTCATGTTTCATGCTAGAGCCAGCATGTCACATTTTAGACATGAGATTATAAATCTAGAGTCTGATTTGTGAGACTTGCTAGCAAGTAGCAATTTCCCACCTGGTGTTATACTGCAAGTCAATGACTCGAGTCAAATGAGAGGAAAGACAGCACTTATTGCACAATAATGATGCTGATAACCATCCCAATCAATGGGGGGAAACGCAGGCCGATACAGAGGCCCAGTTGTTCTCGATTCAGTGAATTAGGTCCATCAAGGGAACCTGGGAAGACCTGAAGCGGGACTAGCTGCAACCAAAACAGTGATTTCCGATACGTTTGTCCACAGAATGTGTGTGTGTGTGTGTGTGTGTGTGTGTGTGTGTGTGTGTGTGTGTGTGTGTGTGTGTGTGTGTGTGTGTGTGTGTGTGTGTGTGTGTGTGTGTGTGTGTGTGTGTGTGTGTGTGTGTGTGTGTGTGTGTGTGTGTGTGTGTGTGTGTACAGTAGTGGGTGGGCAGGAAGGTATCCACCACCTGCAGTTTGATATAGTATTACATGGAATGAGTGGATACAGTGACACTGCTGAAATAGGAGGTAGAGATTGTCTTGAACATTATATCATTGTATTTTTGTGTGGGCCTTCAGTAATAGTTTCATAATAGAAAAGGGCATGGAAACAAATGCATTGTAATTTAAACAAAATACATGTAGGAGAAACAGCTTTCGTAAAATGGAGGAAAATAACTGCACAAGTCAGAAAACATTATTTTCCTTGTTGAACAGAAAACGAAAATACTTTATCACATTCCAAGCTTTACGTTTCAGCAGGTGTTCAACTGAGTGACATGATAAAAGTGTGCATATAGCTTCATATCAGTTTTTGGTCTTTTAAGAAATAAACAAGAAAACCTCCACATAAACATATCACTGTCAGCAGTGTGATCCTGGGTGAAATACACACAGCTGGAGTCCAAACAAACATGCTCCCATGGTGCATTGCTGTTTGAAATAATCTCTCGCTCTTTCTCCCAAACTCTCTTTCTCACTCTCTCTACCAAATATTCTCTCTCTTGCTCTATCTCCCAACAAATCTCTCTCTCTCTCTCTCTCTCTCTCTCTCTCTCTCTCTCTCTCTCTCTCTCTCTCTCTCTCTCTCTCTCTCTCTCTCTCTCTCTCTCTCTCTCTCTCTGATGATAGGCAGCCAGGGGGTTGGGACAGCTTGGGGACAGATGGAGACGTGGGGGAAGTAGTTTACTGTACTTTTACCCTTCAGTTTAATATCGGCCCCCCCGCTAGTAACTTTAACCACCTTCATGGGCCAAATCTATTCAGTTTGATGTCAGCAGAAGAATAATATTCCAGATTGTTGTGCCCCCCACAAACACACACACACGTGTCAATTTTACACACACGCACGCACGCACACGCACACACACACACATTGCAATATGCTAATGATATGGGACTGAAATCAAAGTGCATTGACAAAGTGACACACACATACTGTGTCTGTGTGAGTGTGTGTATGTGTGGGATTTTGTATTGTGGACGTGCAACACATTTGGATGCACTCTCCCCCACTCAAATGTTGTGCTGCAGATGACGCACATTCGACATTATGCCAACATGGAGCATACACACGCACGCACGCACACACACACACACACACAAACACACAAACACACGCAGGCAAAATGCTGACATAGTCGAGATGAGTATGTGTGTGTCTGTGTGTGTGTTTGTTTGTTTGGGGCACAGCCAAATGTGTAAGTCATGGGTGGGGAGGTGTGAATGTGTGTGTGTGTGTATGTGTGTTTGCCTTTGTGTGTGCATGCGTCAATATCATGTACAGGTTATGACCTACTTAATGTAGTGTGATGAATAATTTAACATGAAAACTATTCACTACATGAAAGAAAAAATATATAATTATTCAAGCGGGTTAGTAACGCTTGAATATTTAGATTATTTATATTTAGAATATTTAATAGATAGAAGCCCTGACCTCAGTGGTTGCCATGGTGCATACTCCCCCCTCCCCCCAAGAGGCAGGAGGAGATGATGAAGATGGAGAAGCGTGTGTGTGGGGGGGGGGGGGGGGGGGGGAGGAAGGGAAGAGCAGTCACTGTGCAGGAGGCTTGAGAGAGGAAGCAGGAAGAAGCAGGAGAGGAGGAGGAGAGGATGGAGGGTGGGGGGTGTGCAGGAAAGCCCGGTGAGACACAGTGTGTGAAAGGCATTTGAGATACAGGCACGTTTTAAAAGAAGGACGAGGTGGACAGTCGGGGTGACAAACTAAAATAGACGGGTGGAATAAAAAAATAAATCCATGCGACAAAAAACGTACGGAACATGATCTGACCATATAGCCAGATGAAAAAAAATGACAGATATAAGTAGTCAGTTAGACAGAGAGGGGGCTGTCTGTGGCCAATACACCTCATGATGTAGAGGAGACGACAACATGGAGAGAGCAGACATGAGAGAGATCAGAGATAGGGAATTGAGTGAGGTTAGGAAGACAACCTAAATTTAGCTTCAGCAGCAATTGTTTTCGGTCCAAACAAAGCTCTTCCTGCAAGTCTATTTTAAAAGAGTGTGATCGCTCACACTCACACATACATACCGAACACACATGCGTTGCATACAATGCATACTCATATTGCACCTAAATATAGTGTGTGTGTGTGTGTGTGTGTGTGTGTGTGTGTGTGTGTGTGTGTGTGTGTGTGTGTGTGTGTGTGTGTGTGTGTGTGTGTGTGTGTGTGTGTGTGTGTGTGTGTGTGTGTGTGTGTGTGTGTGTGTCAGGGCTGCCAACTTTTGGGTTTTGACCGGAGTGAGATTCTGTAAAATCTTGTAATGCATACCTTATAGCAGCGTCCGCGGGTGGGGGGGGGGGCAGAGGGGCCGTAGGCCTACGGGATTATAGGCTGACGGAGTTATTGACGGGGGGGAAAGGAACGAACGTGTCTCGGCTTTTTTTGCTGTGAGAAATTGGATGTGTGCGCGTGTGTAAACAGGCAAAAGCGTGTGTCACACGGTGAAACCGTGAGAGTTGGCAGCTCTGGTGTGGTGTGTGTATGTTTCTGTGTGTCTGTTTCTGGAGCTAAATCTATCACTTATTTTCAGTTTAAACCCAAATGCACAGACGTGATTCATGATTCAGACACATGGGCAGGTTAAAAACCGCAAAACAAAGCAGTGACCAACTAGTCAGGTCTTAACTACACCGAGTTAAGACAACCACTTAACACAAGAATATTCTGAACTGAAAAACACGGGACCAACTTTCATCAACAACAGAAGTGTTCATGCTTCTGTCTGTAGCTGAATTTGATTGTGTGTGTATGTCTGTGTATGTGATTTGTGTTTGTTAGTATGTGTGTGTGTGTCCATTGCTGAACATCTGTTTGTGTGTGAGTTTGTAGCTTAGCATGGCCTATGTTTCTGTTGTGTATGTGTGTATGCATGGATACAGGGCTGTTTCTGACATGCTTCAAGCCACAATCTACTTGGGTGGATTGCAGCTTGATTAATAAATTCTGTAATATATATATATATATATATATATATATATTGATATTACAGTATATATTAAGCAAAAAAATTGTGTATTGATCACTTCTTTCCCAATTCCCCATCTAAACCACTTGCATATATGTTTATGTCTGTATTTGTGTGTACATGGTTTGGTGTGTGTGTGTGTGTGTGTGTGTGTGTTTTCTGTTTCTGCCCTCCCACACAGCATTCTGCCACTGAGTTATGTGCCTCATCACCATGATGGTTATTATTCAGCAATGACCTTATCATATCATGATATATCACCCACCCACCGTCAACGTTATAACCACTAACCATCCCCACCACCACCACCCTGGCCCAGCAGACCACACCCTCTGCAACCACCACTAGCTCCTCCTCCACCAAACCTCCACCTTTGCCACTACCACCACCTCCACCACCATCACCTCCGTTGTCACCTCACCAACTCCGTCCCTACCTCTACATCCACCCACCCCCACCATCACCACCACACCCCCTCGACCTCCTCCAAAAATCCCATTTGATGGAAACAGAGTTCTTAATGTCTATGCTGATACACAGTTCCTTGGACAACACTGGAATGCCAATGCCATACTGACACATCTTCACAAATTCTTCCCCATATCTTATGGTTAAGGTTCATGCTAACTGCACTCTTTCACCTGCAAGCATTCTTTTGGCAATTTAGCTTTTTCCTCCAAAAAGGCTTTCGATGTTTTGTGGGACAGATCCATTCAATAATCAATCCAGAATTTCGATACTCTCCTTGACGTAATGTACACAGCCAAACAAAGTAGTTTGTTCCACATTTGTATTCCTTGCTGCTTTGCCAAATTATGCAGCTATGTATCCTTTGTATGGTTTTGACTATATATATATATATATAGCCATTTCACTTTGTATTCCTATTTCTTAGACTGAGCAGTGTAAATCAAACAAAGTTGTATCTGTTTCTTGGTAAGATATTGCTCTTTCAGCTTTTGCTGCTGCATGTGTGTCTGGATCTGTATGTGTGTGTATGTGTATGATTCTGTATGTGTGTGTGTGTGTGTGTGCATGTGTCTGTTTGATGTCAAGAAAAAAAACAGCCCTTTAGTCAAACAAACAGATTGGCGGAGACAAACAAATCTGTATTATACCAGTTTTTTTTCTGAATTATGGCAATATTTTTGTAACAGTGACCAAATGCCATAGATTACTATGTTGACAATCATAGAAGACACGCTAAGACGTTTAAAACCCCAAAAAACACAAATTTGGGTACACTGGCACTTTTAAAATTATCATTATACAATTTTTTTAAATGGCTTAATTATGGTACACACATCTCTAAAACCTCTCTGTAGGCACATGATTATTTCAGATTATTTTCTTGGATTCTTGGATGCTAGAGAAAACAGGAATGAAAAGACTGCAAAAAGAAGAGAGGGGCAGCCTGATAGAGATAATGAGTATTCTTACACCGGCGTTGTGTTAATCCCCCCCCTCCCCCACGGGGAGGTGAGGTTTCCTGAAGGGAAGGTCAGACACATCAAGCCACAGAGCAGTCACGCAGAGAGCCTCCTCCAGTGTCTGCATATTGGCCGTCGGTCATTATAAATCACCTATGTAGGTATTTTTATTCTTTTTTTATCTATTGGGTCTGTGGGGGAAATAATAAAATAAATAATATACAAAATGTTTTTAATTTTTTCAAAAGTCAATTCAAATGTAAGCGAACAAATAATTCCTATACAAAGCATCCCTGTAAGACGTCATGGATCCCTTGAGATAACACAGCTAGACCATGGTGAATTTGGCGTATGATTATAAGTACCAATGTACCATTCCTTATCTTGGTTACATTGTTTTGGGTGGGGGGGGGGAGGGAATTGAACACTTGACCTAAATAATAAATTCCTGCAAAATGACTCCCAAACTACCCAACGTTTATGTGTTCTTGAAAATATTTACGTTTACATTTCAATGGAATGTATAACTGCAATTGAAAAACTGCAAGGAGGAAAGTTAGAGAGGAAAACCAAGGTGTGGATTAACAGTTTGGTTCCAGTTTCCCCACACTTCATCTTTGCCCCTTCTGTCATACTTCATTCTGCATACTTTAATTTACTTTCCCTCTTGTCACCTGTGCCTGACCTCCATCTCCTTTTCCCCCCATTCCTTTCTCTCCTCTGTGTTTCCATGGAGACCACGGTACCATGGTTCCCTAGGAGACGGTGGTCACGTGGTGAGTGTGAAGGTCAGAGGGTTGAGTCAGAAGGATTGAGGGGGGGGCACAGAATCAACGTTAAATACAAAAATAAGACTAAAACAAGATGGCACAGTGACAAATCAAGCTGGCTGTAACCCGTTTGGTGACTCGTCATCCATGGCCACTATGGGACACGTGTGGCCATAGGGTGGGGCCAAGTGAGGTCAGACAGAATTAACATCAAAACGGGTGAAATAAAACACATGAATAAATACCACGGCTGTGGCCCCTGGAGGCTAGGGGCCGCAGCTTCGTAGAGCTCCACGGAACAAGAGGCGGCAACGCAACATTAGCCGTTAGCGGATTTCATTACCTACCGCGGTGCAAAAAGAAACAAACACTGTTGGAGGGAAAATAATTGTGACAAACCAAACAATGGCGTATAAACAGTGACGGTGATGGGCGGCCGTGGTCCTGTTGGAACGGGTTATGGTGAGGAGGGCGTCCCCGGGGTGCTTGTTATGGAGCTGACCTGACGCCCCTCACTCTGCAAGTGTCAACAAGGACCCCGCTTCATTTCCGAAAAAGGTATAGTGAGATTTAATTTTTTTAATTAGTGAAGGAAGATGTTTCACAGGGATGTAAAAAAAAAGAGATAGGCTTAGGTGATTTTTAAGAGATTTTCCCGGGGCGTCAATTATTGCCCAAAACCCTTTTGATGATTTCTCAAACGCTCCTATTCCCTATCCCCTTTAATGCGTTTTTTTCCCGCCTTAATTCCACTCCGGCGTCTGTGTGTCCCGCGCCCCCAGAGGTTGATCCATCAGCTGCTCTCACAACACATGCAGGTACAGCCTGACAGGGTGGAAACTCATTCATTATAACCACCTGCACTGCGGCTCGCCGTCCTCCCCCGTGAATACCAACAACTAACGGAGATTAGCATGGTTTAACTCTGGTTGCCCCCGCTACCCGGCGCTTTGACCCGTGTGTTCAGCCCAACCGTCCGCCGTGTTGGTTTGGCCTGTTCTCCCTGACCGACTAAATGTACATGTTACAAATATTTAGATAGCATGTGGCCGTTTTGTATTCTAAATTATTTGAATTATAGCTTTCATCGAAAAAAGGCTGACGGTGAATCCAGACACAGGACGCCAGACGTTAGGGGTTGAAGTCAGCACCTTTCAACTGGGAGTCCACTAACCTAACCACTACACTAGCCTGGAGTCCACTAACCTAACCACTATACTAGCCTGGAGTCCACTAACCTAACCACTATACTAGCCTGGAGTCCACTAACCTAACCACTATACTAGCCTGCCCCCCAATACTGCATATGGCTCTCATAGATGCACCATGTGGACATATTTAGGGTACATATTTTCTTTTAAAATAATGATTGGTGGTATAGGGATTTTTATTTGAATTGTATTGTAAAAATTGTGTTTCTTTCTACTTTTTTTTTCTTTCTACGTTTAAAATGTTGAGGATGCCTGAAATTCAAACATTTCATTGCCATTAGAAACTGCTGCTTGTTTATTCATTGAATGTGCAGTTGAGAATACACTTTAAACTTAATTGTGTGCCAGTAAGAGCCGTGAAATGAGAAGATTGACGAAAGCTTGAAATAGCTCCGTATTCTGTTGAATCTCAATTCTGAAGAAATACATCAAATCCTATATGTCACCTTTTCTTTGTCAAATTGATTGGCAGTTGGAAATGGTGTGTGTGTGTGTGTGTGTGTGTGTGTGTGTGTGTGTGTGTGTGTGTGTGTGTGTGTGTGTGTGTGTGTGTGTGTGTGTGTGTGTGTGTGTGTGTGTGTGTGTGTGTGTGTGTGTGTGTGTGTGTGTGGGGGGGTGATAGACAATAACAACACAAAGAACTAAATTATGGGGCAATATGGGAGGTCTCAGTGACAGAAACATCTGACACAGCTGACAGCGTGGAAAGCAGAGCAGCAGGACTCACAGGAGGAAGCTGTAAATACAGAGAAATTAATAGATGGACAGAAATGAAAGATACGAAGGGAGACACATGCACACGCACATACACACTCAGGCATAAAAACACATTTTAATTAGGAAATAATGTGATAACATTTGGGGCCGGGACAAACCAGAGCCTTATGGGACCTGTGCGAGAGTTGGCTTTTAACTGCCGACTCCATGCTAATTAATTCACGTCCCGTTGCTAATTAATTTGCCATCGCTAATTAAACAGAAAGGCACCTTCTCGCACCCGTGGTGTCTCCTTCTCTCTCCCTCTCCGGCTATCTGCACTCACTCTTGCCTTCTGTATCGTCTCTGCATGCTCCACACTGTTTTCTCCCAAGGGGACCAACCGACACTCATTGTTGTTATGCGTTAGCCCCAGGCTAGAAGCTAACTACCTTGAATGTGATGGTTCTTGTTGTTGTGGTTACCTAATGAAACACAGGTGCTAATAATAAACCCATAGACAAATACATCAGCTCCGATGGGGGGGGGGGGGGGGGGGGAGAAAATAATAAAATAGAGTTAGTAAGCTACCTGTCCTTTTTTTGGTAAATGGACTACATTTATATAGTGCATTTTTTGTAACCAGTGGTCACCCAAAGCGCTTTACAATATTGCCTGACATTCACCCATTCATACACACATTCACAGCGGCGTCAGCCATGCAAGGCGACAGCCAGCTTGTCGGGAGCAGTTAGGGTTAGGTGCCTTGCTCAGGGACACCACGACACTCAGCTAGGAGGAGCCGGGGATCGAACCAACAACCTTGCGGTTACCAGCCAACACTCTCTACCCCCTGAGCTAATGCCACCCATTTTCGGTAAGCTAAAAAATAAAAACTTACCAGGGGGCAGGCTAACTGTTGGTTTGGGTGTTCGGACTCCTAGCAGAAAGGTACTGGGTTCGATCTCCCATGCAGCCTGTAGTCATCCCTGAACAAGATGCTGCGGAGGTATGACACAAAGTCGCTTTGGATAACACTGTCTGTAAACTGAACATTGGACAAACAAAATCTTACAAAAAAAACAAAATCTTAAAATAACTATCACTTTTTTGTTCCTTTTAATTTATTTACAATTGTGTGGATCAGATTCAGTCATGGATTGGCAAATTTCTCCTGACCTTCCACAGTTTGATATATATAGGTGGCGAGGAAGGACAATTAGGATCCGAAGAGGGAAGCAAGGAAGGAAGCAATGGAAATCCATATTCAACTCACAGGAGACAGAGCCTTAAGAAGGAACTCCTTCTTAGTGATTAAACAGTGGATTGGTTAAGGTCTCTCCGTGCCCTTTAACCCCTTGGATCCTCAATAGCACTTTGGATGATATGCACGGCCGATGTCAGACAGATGGACTGTTACCGGGGTAATGGGGGTGATGGAAAGGGGTATGTTAAAATCCCTACCGGATTTATGAAACGTTATCTCATAATATCTAATTGAATAGGCTTAAACTAAGGTTTATATAGTCGCCTTAGCAAGCAGCAATAATCTGCCCATTTTTATTAACAATAAAGACAAAGAAGATAATGAGATACACTTTATTGATACATAGGCTTGACATAAAAGAGGTATGGGTGATTGAAAGACTGAAAACGAGGAAGAGAGAGTGAGTTGAGTGACTGAGAGAAGGAAGAATGTACGGGAATATTATTGCTTATAGAGGGATTGAGAGAGAAAGAGACAGAATTTAACTGAGATGCAGGGACAGAAAAGAGAGATAATTTAATTGAGAGAAAATTCACAGAGTTTGATATATCAGTTTCACAGTAAATCATAGTGAGCTTTTCCTTGACAGTTGGGTTTCAATTTAGTGTGTCACAGACACACTGTGTGTGTGTGTGTGTGTGTGTGTGTGTGTGTGTGTGTGTGTGTGTGTGTGTGTGTGTGTGTGTGTGTGTGTGTGTGTGTGTGTGTGTGTGTGTGTGTGTGTGTGTGTGTGTGTGTGTGTGCGCACGCGCAACTCTAAGAATTGCATGACACAACGACCTAGAAAGAGTGACTGATTGATTGCAATGATGTTAATCAAATGCGTGGCGTGTGTGTGTGTGTGTGTGTGTGTGTGTGTGTGTGTGTGTGTGTGTGTGTGTGTGTGTGTGTGTGTGTGTGTGTGTGTGTGTGTGTGTGTGTGTGTGTGTGTGTGTGTGTGTGTGTGTGTGTGTGTGTGTGTGTCAAGAACAGGTGCAAAATGTATGCCTGTAAATGTGGCATTTATTTTCTCATTATTCAGGTGAAAATTGAAACCTGCAAATATGTTATGAGGACAATAGTGTCAAAGCAAATCTTTACATGCAAAGCCACCTGGTATGAATGTGGCAGACAGCAATTATAGGACAAAAGCTCAGTATTTTGGAGGAGAAATTTCAATGATTTCCTCATTTGTTTTTTTCTCTATTCGTTTCAAATCAAATAAAAACACAAGTTGTAATAATAATGAAACAAATAAACCACTACGTTCAAACAAGCATAAGAAACCAACGTAAAAACACAATGACGTTACCAAAATGACCTCTCACCTTGTTAACTGACTTTGCGCAACTATTCAACATCTAATTTAACAAAATATGCAAATCACCTCCCACCACTTGTGCTCATTTGCATGTTTTTAGTCCTTAATGTGTCATGCTACGGAAACGGGACACGCTGTAAACTGAATGCCACTTCATGCTGTCTTTCAGCCTCTGCCAACGGCAGCCAGAGTTAATGAGCTTGACGGGAACAACACTCCAAATACACTGACAAAGTGTTCAAATACAGAAAAACGGTTGTCTTCTGAAAACCAAGTCGTAGACTAAGCAACAAACATAACAGCGACGGCCAATCGTTTAGACAACAATTGAGACATTGTGGTAGCAGGGGCGTAGGAATGAGTTTAACATTGGGGGGACACATATCGGAGACTTGACAGATCCGTTAATGGTTGGAACAGAAATATGTCATGAATTAACTACACTGCAAAGCATTCACAAATATATTTTATTCTATTGAATAGATACGTTTGTAAAGGTAAAGGAAAACACATTTTGAATGGCAGTAATGAACTGATAAATATCAAACCATTATTTAATTGCAGGCCTAATCATCCAGTTTTGTAGAATAATAAATAACATGGGAAGAATATTGATCAAAATTTGAATTAAAATTAAAAAAAAATCATAAATGTTTTTGGTAGGCCTATATCCACATTTAAGAGAAAATATGAAAAGACATTGAGTGTCATGTGGGACTAACTATATTTTCATGAATTAGACTGAAGCTTCAGAAATTTTTTAACAAAGCATAGAAGTGTGTGTGTGTGTGTGTGTGTGTGTGTGTGTGTGTGTGTGTGTGTGTGTGTGTGTGTGTGTGTGTGTGTGTGTGTGTGTGTGTGTGTGTGTGTGTGTGTGTGTGTGTGTGTGTGTGTGTGTGTGTGTGTGTGTGTGAGAGACGTCAACCTCATAGAGCACAGAGAGAAACGCTCTTCAGATTAGCCGACACATATTTGTTTGAGGAGTGAATTTGCTCCAAAATCGATTTGTTTGCTGACAGCCTGCTGGAATTTTGGACAGGTGTCTTCAAAATTGGCCCCTGTAACAAGCAACGCCATTAAGGTGGGAACGGTCATGCGGTTCCTCTGTCAGTCCAAGTATTGTTCACTACGGAAAGATCAGCTCAACGGGAGCATTAGTGCCAGGCAGACACACGGCAAACTGACAAATTAGACATATATTTTTGTACGGAATCTCCCTGGTTCTGAAACATCTCCGCCCAGCGCTCGTCCGCTGGTTTCCCATTAGCGTTCCACTGTGCGACCATCCCTGTTGCGTAGCCTATGCCCTCACACATTGTTGAAATCATATGCTGGATGCTTTAATGTTTCTATGTGGTTGATCGGGCTATAATAAGACCACGTTGGCTGTGTAATCGCGGACAAGGGGACATTTCATAGTGGTCGGTGGAAACCGGGACGACCCTGCGAGCTGCCTTGAAGGCTCCGTTGGGGGCACAAAACAGTTCAGGGGGCCGGTGACAAGACGCTGTTCAAAATCAAACCAAATATTTTTCTCCTCGCAGTATAATTTTTGCATGGGACAAACGCGCCTGTCTCCAATATTGGAGGGTACACGCCCCCCCAGCCCCCCCCCCCCTCCCGGTTCCTACGCCCTTGGTGGTAGTGTAGGGCCGGGGGGATGCTTTGCCTTGGTAAGGGAGCTGATTGCCCGCTCGGCACTCCGATCGCATTTAATGCCTGGCGTTCTCGACGAAAGTGTCAGGACGGCGGTGATCGACGTCTCGTCTTGAAGGCCGTGGTGTTTAGATGAACGCCTGTGACTACGAGTGTTAATGGGTTTCACAGCTTTGCCCCACATCGATATTTCACGAGTGTTTCTTCAGGGTTTTTTGTGCCATTACTTATTTGTAATATATTGACATAACATGAGCCATATATCTACAACGCCAAGCTGAGTTTAAAAGCGTCTGGTTTTCTCGGTAGCCTTGCTCTCCTGTGTTGCTGTGTATGCATAATAAATGTATAACGAAGAACCGATCCAGTGTGCGAATAGCGCACGTGTGTCTGTCTATGCATGTGCACGAGTCTTGCCTACCTGTGTGTGTGTATGTGTGTGTGTGTGTGTGTGTGTGAGTGTGTGTCTGTGCCTTTGTGTGTGTGTGTGTGTGTGTGTGTGTGTGCACTCGTTGTGAGGTGGCTGGTATTAGATTCCTCCAGAAGGGATCGGGTGAGGAGGCCCCAGTGATGACATTCATCTCACCGCTTTAATCTAACTTTGATTGACATGAATGGACTGTGGAGCTGCTCTCTCTCCCCCCCACGTTCCATTCTTCCAGACAGTATATTCTCCAGCGGGGAAGACACTCTCTGTGTATCCTAGCCACACAGAATTCCCAAAAGAGATGATTTTGTTGTTAAAGTTCTCCGGATGTATAATGGTAACTTGAATACTTTCCGCTTTAGGTGTGAATTGATCTTAATCAACTTTCGGAAGCCAACCAAAAAATAATGCATTGTGGGTTGATTCAACGCTTTTTGCAGCAAACATAAATATTAAGCATGTTGTATCTCTGAACATGCAGGTAAAACTCACCTTAGCAGTTGCCTCGACTAAGTTTCTTCGGTTGTCATCACATTACCTACCCCTCACACATACACTCTATAATTCTGATCCAAAATCGCCCAATGCCGATAACCAAATAATAATAATCCAAATCCGCTGACTGTCTGCCACCTCAAAAAACGGTCAATGTAACATGTGTCGAAACAGCCGACCAAGGAAGAAAATGAATATACAATGGTCTTCCTTATGTGACTGGTATTAGTGTTAGTGAATGACCAATAAGCACATCGAAAGAAAGGAAGGCATGCATACAAGTGCGCTTGTTTTACAAAAACAAACAACAACAAAAAGGACTGACGCAGGTTCTAAGACTCCTTCGGCGACTGACTTTATTTGACAGCAAAATCAATTCAGCTCACAGTGAGACAAGTCCGACAGGTCTATAATTTTGTCATTTCACACAGTGACACATAATAATCATGCACAACGACCAAATCGCTTAATGTCAGGAGCCCATTACTGTCACTATGGGTGATACTAGTAAATTTTACCAAAATCTACACTGTGTGGTCCCGCACCATTGTATATAAATACAAATAAATGCTACGGTAGCTAGCTAGCCAGCAAGTGCAAGTGCAACTCACTCTGTATCTATTTTACTCTCCCTTTTGCTCACTTATACACACAGACCTACACATACATACACACACTCATTCACACCCCGACAAACAGAAACACACACACACACACACACACACACACACACACACACACACACACACACACACACACACACACACACACACTCCAACACACACACACACACACACACTTACACAGTCGTCTTTGATGTCTTTCAGCAGGACAGCTTTAGCGCGGGTCTCCTTGGGAGATAACAATATCCTGCTGACAGTAGAGGCTTCCTGTCTCCACAGGATCTGATATCATGTTGTAAACAAACAGCAATAATAAGGTAATGGACCAAACACTGCTGTAACCTCACACCCGCCCACAGATAATGTTACCAGCGGCTCGGTAGGCGAGTGACTTCCCCGGCTGAATGGCAGAATGTCTAGATCGTGGTTTCCGTCAATGGGGATTTAAAAAAAGGCTGACAAAAAGGATTGCATTCAAATAATTGCATCAATTATGTATAGCTACTCGGAAGGGAACCACTATGCTCCTGGGCATCCCATCTGTTGTGGGCCGAATGCTTCTACATCTACTTGATGCCAATAGAGTTTTTCATGTTCTTTCATGTGCTCTATAAAGAAATATGACTGGACCTCCCGGAGGAGTGTGTAGCAAGGTTACCTACCATTCGTTTAAGTTTGTGGATGCCATACCTGCTGGTTTGCTTGACATAAACACACTTTCACTAATAAGGAGCCTGAGCAACTGGTGTACTTCATTCAACGAACCTAGTTAGTAGTTAGCAGCAGTAAGGGGTTTAGATAACTTGCTCAAGGATACATCCAGGTAAACGGTGCATATGTCGGGGCTCGAACAGAGTACCTTTTGGGTGTGACACACAGTCAACCACAAGGCTGTCCTGCCTTTCTTTAAATCAAACCAACAAAGGCAACACACCGTTAATCATGCTCATTGTGTATAGGTGTGTCTGCTTTCCCCCTAAACACTATAAATATATGCCAAGCTCGGCCTTCCTTTGTGTAGTTTTTTATTGTTTTGGTGTTCTTCCAGCTTGGCAGACTGAAAAATGGAGGTAAAACATTCATCAATGACAAAACAAAACACAAATCCATAGAAAGTATAACAAAAGCATGCTTGAATGATTTATTCGGTTCACTTATTTTATGGAGCTTTTTACATAAAGAAATGGAGTTGTGAAGGTTAAGGAAGACTTTGGTTGTCAACAACACAGAGGTTGACAAGGACCCCAGACTAGCTGGTGGACCCAATTAATCTGTTCTCCAGCCAGTGCTGACGTCCCAGACCGTATCTCCATCGCCATAATCCCAGTAGGGTCGGAAGGTCAGTTTAAAGTACTTTTGTAAATATATCCACTCAATCCCATGTTTCGTTAAATGTATGCCAGCTGGACTGATGACAATTTGGAATGGAAGTTCTGTCTAAGGATAAATATTTTGTGGAAAAAAATGTATAGTTGTGATTAATTTAGAGTATCTAAGTGTTAAGGGTGGGATGAGAACCATGATAATAAACCCTAAATAAATCTTCCATCCCAATCTCGCTTGGTAGATTTGAAACTAGTGGAAGCTACACCATTTAGATAGCATGCCCTGCCCAGAACCAAATTGACTACAATATCCTTTTGGAATGATAAAAAATCCAACACACTTATTTGAAAACTGGGGAGCTGGGTTCCTACCTCAATGTATAACCTAACCTGTAGGCATATTTGAGCAAGATATAAACCTGCACATTAATAACATCTATCTCAAATAACTTTTTAAGCCAGGGCCCAGTAGAGTTTTCCCTTATTATCTGGGGACAAATAAGAAAATCCAAACATCTACAGAACCTTATTTGTCCAAATTAAGTGGGTGCCAGTTTTCAAGCAGTTGTTATTTGTTATTAGTTGACAGCTTGTTTCGTGGTCTGATGGGTCAATGAGTATTTGGTGCATTAAAATACAAATATAAAGTGTCAGTTTATTTAATTATAGATCTTTTTTGGAGTGCAGCCTAGTAGCCATTGCTCCACAAACACTGCGCTAAATGACTCAATAGTCGTCGTTACTAAATAGAATATAAGCCCTCTCAGCCTTTAAGGCTAGGAATTTCAAACGACGACTGTGTAATCGGTCATGAAGTGATTGGCTCTGCAGCACATCCACCATGGCTGAGTCATGGCGCTCGTGTCGTAGCATGACGCTAGCCGGATATGGCTCGGTTTAAAGGGGCGGGAGAACTTTGGCGAGTGATTGGCAGCTCCAGAGAGACAAACGAGATGATGTCATCAGGGGATGGAGGCGGGGTCATGTGTGTGAGTCATCCACCGAGCGCCGAGCGAGATGCCGTGGCCAAGACGTCAGCCTGTAACCAGGCTAATCCCGTATGCGGTACAAATTCAAACCCACATGCAGGCGTGCACACATGCACACTGACACGCCAGCAGTGCACACGTACACAAGGGATGACGAGTGTGCAAATACGCACACGCAAGTGTGTACGTATATAAATATATAGGCTACATATACTAGATATGTGGGTGTGTTTGTGTGTGTGCTCATACGACCTGTTCTAATCAAAACCACACTGTATACTACAATATTTCACATGCTAGTAAAACACTATACTAATTGTACTGTGCTCTCTTACATCATCAGTTGGCCTCGTGACGTGTGTTGGATACGCCGTCACGTTGATATGATCTGTTTATCCTGTCTCCCTTCACCCCTCTTCCATCCAAAGTATAGTCCTATCCTCGTGTTTGTCTCTATTTCTTTCAGTCTGTGTCTGTATTCATAGACTCTCTTTCATCTCGCCCTCCCTCATATGTTCTCATGTTTCCATTCTCATCTTCAAAAATGACCTTATCATGTATGCTCTTCTCGTGTGTCCATGGTCTATCAGTCTTTCGCTCCTTTTGATGGCTTCCAACTCTCTTTGAGATACTTAGACATAGCAACACGCACACGCACACAACCAAGGACGGATAAAGTAATTGCAACACACACACACACACACACACACACACACACAATACAACCCAGAACATATTTATACAACACACACACACACACACACAGATAATAATGCAACAGTCCCCCATGCAGAGAGAAGATGGATGATCCATTTAGTATCAATGATACTGTACCGATGGGCCGTTCTGAACCTCCCAGCAGAACTACAGGCTGGCTATCTGCTTGTCTGCCTTCATCATGGTGATTGACAGGCCGTCCCACTGTCGGAGGGGGTCAGATGTCCCTCCCTCAAAGTGGATTATATTCAGTTTGCCTATTTGCTGTTGGCCTGACAACTTCCTGTTGGACAATTACGAGAACGAGAGTTCATTGGCTGGGGTTGAGACCAAGATTGCATGCTGATTGGCTGATTCACTGTGTTAACAGGGTGGTTGAAAGTTAACTACATTTATTAACTCATTTTAAACCTCATTCCCAGGCATTCTCATCCCACTAGGGATTTCCTGGAACAGGTTGCTCCAAATGACGAGAGAGAGAGGGTGGTACTAAGGAGGGAGCGATATCCATTTCAGTTACATGGGTATGGCGGCTAGAGGCGAAGGTGGGGGAGGGGATTTGATGCGTTATGGGGCTGGAGAGGGAGGGAGTTCTGATGGAAATCTGTCTTGATTACATTTTCTTCTCCTCGTCATGTTGTTATTCTTCTCGCTCCCGCGACTGTGATCTGCCGTGGACAGCTCATAGAAAGTAGGAGAGCAATTGTTTTGTGTTAGAGCAGGATAACGCTACACGTCACTGCCTGTGTTGGCTCCACTCATGTTGGAAGCCTTTGTCTGTAGCTAAGGCACTTCCATGTTTGAAACGATGTCAGAGGTGAGGACATGAGCCTGTTTACACTATTCCATCCAGTTTTATTAGATTTTCAGCACTCTCTAGGACATTCAAATAGATATGTTTGTGTGTGTATTGATGTATCCTATACCATATATATTGCAATACAATGCCATGAGTTGAGGATGTATGATTTTAAGCACTCTCATAAACCAATGTGTGTGTCTGTGTGTGTTCGGTATGTGTGTGTGTGTGTTTCTGCTTTCCAATCAAAACCAAAGTATAATCTCTGTCACACCTGCTCTTGTTGGTCCCGCCTGTCTCTGTCACATCATGTCATATCTGTAGCTCCTCCCCTGGCCTGTAGGGGTCCTCAGTCAGCTCAGTGTGTGTCTGTGTTCGTATTCCAAACGCCCGGGGTTACACTCACTCCCCAGCTGTTTTAAATTTGCAATTAGCAGCATTGTATCAAGCCCTTGTAAAGCTTTTGCATGCCCTGCCATGTTTGTCTTTCCTGTGCAGCAGTTAGCGTCAATTTATTTGATTACACACGAAAAAGGGAAAAGCACTTTGAATGTTTTCAGGGTCGAGACACGTGATGAAGATAACGTTTGAACAAAAAGTAATCCATGCCCAGTTAAGCCATATACATACCCATGATCCACTGTTCTTGATGTACACCCCATAAACCTGGAGAATTGATGGTGCCATCCATTTGTATGGTACGCCGGTACGTCCAACCTGCTCTAGCGAGAACATGACGTAATTTCCTGGCTTGAAGCACTTATAGCAGGGGTGTCAAACGTACGGCCCGCGGGCCTAATCCGGCCCGGAGTGTAATTTAATCCGGCCCGCCAGATAATATCTAATGTATATCAGAACTGGCCCGCCGGCATATCGCATTTCAGCGTTGACGCGCGTCTCGGCGCGGTAACCCTAGCGCGTCAACTCCGGCAGCCCGTAATCCCGTACCTCCCCCCCCCCCCCCCCCGTCAACAATTCCGATCACAGACGACCCTGTTATAATGTAATGTCCCCAATTAATGTAATGCAATTGGCCCGCCGGCATATCGCATTTCAGCGTTAACGTGTTGACGTGGTAACCAGTATGTACCGGCATACCATAAAAATGGATAGCACCATTATTTTTGGGGTCAACTGTGCGGGCGAAGTTACAGACAGTTATCGGTAATGGAGGGAAATTCAAAAAGTGGGATGGGCGGGTCGGATCAGGAAGTACACAAAAGATGGCAGGTGTTTCTGCAGGTGTTTCTGCTCTGGTGGTGGTCTGTCCATGAGGACAGGCAGCCATTGTTGGAACAGCTGTATTTCAGGCGAAATGCATGTTTCTTCTTTGCGTCAGTCCGCAATTAGAGCGTATATTGTCCATTTGGGTGTGAATCACAGCAAGCCACAAACCACACCAGTCGGTAGGCGTGGCAGACCCAACTCCTGTCTGGACTCAGGGTTATTGTCCTTTTTCAGTTTTGGTTGTGTTGAAATATTTTTTCTGAAAATTTCTGGATCGTTTTAGTTTTTTTCTTGGTATTCTGCGATAAGGAAAATTACAGATTGTTTTCTCTGTTTTGAGCCTGTTTAATTAATAGCCATTGGGTTCTGCCAGTGTGGCTCTTTGTTCAAATGTAATCCTTTAATTTAAATGATTCCTGACCTATGTTGTACATTTTTTTATATTAATAAGCTGACAGAGCTTCTACAGAGCATTTTGTTCTGTGTTTAGCTCTCGCCTAAAGCGTTTACTCCTATATCGCCGCCACCATCTTCTCTGTTTTTTTTATTTATTTTAGACAGTTTTTTCTCATACCACTCCTATGACATTTGGTAGACGCCCTATTTTTCTTCTGCATCTGTTGCCTTCATTTTAATTCCATTACCATTTAATCAGACCGTGACACTTCAGATTCCCTCCCTCTTTCTCTCCCTCTCTCATTTCAATGCTGCTTCTTGTATCCCCCTCACCCTCTGCCATCTTACACAAAAGCACACACATACACACACCGATAGACACACTTATTTTGTTGCACACAATCCCAGACACACACACAAAAACACACACATAAACCTTCCCATAAATCTTTCGTCCTCCCTCCAGAAGCCTGTACTAATCTAGAGTGAATGACGTTTATAAACCACGGGACGGATAAGGAGAGAGAGAGAGAGAGAGAGAGGAGAGAGAGAGAGAGAGAGAGAGAGAGAGAGATGGAGAGAGAGAGAGAGAGAGAGAGAGAGAGAGAGAGAGAGATGAGAGAAGAGAGAGGAGAGAGGAGGAGAGAGAGAGAGAGATGAGAGAGAGAGAGAGAGAGAGAGAGAGAGAGAGAGAGAATATGATAGATTGAGAGACAGATGGGTAGGATGCATTGAAGATGGGGGGGATTGCATTCCTGTGAGAGACACAGACTG
>NC_140271.1:1657298-1680199 GCF_964030765.1 Micromesistius poutassou | reverse complement strand
TTAATATATATATATATATATATATTTACTTTCTCTCTGCGAATTTGTTTGATCTTTGTAGGATTTGAGTCCTCAGTGGCTAACTGGCCGCCTGCCAGTTCCACGTCACTCCTGTGCGTAACAAGTCCACGTGAAGCTTTGTAGAGTCGGCTGGCCAGCTGTGGAAGGAAACAGTCAGGTGGGGGTGGCAGGTGGTAAATATACCGGAGGGAGTGATAGAGAGAGTGAGAGAGAGAGACACCTGGGGAAAGCCCAAGAGGAGAGAGAGGGACAGTGTTGCGCAGAAAAAGATCCAAAACAAACAATGAAAGAGGGCGAAGAATGGACCATGTGTCGGTAAACAGAGAAGTGATGAGAAGAACTGCGTTGTAAAAATCCCAAAAGAGGAAGGACCCGCTTTTTGGTAGAAAAAAGAAGGAAAGCATTACTCCGGAACGAGTCCAAGTCGTCTGCAGAAAGTGGGACAGCGCCGTTGTTGTTCGTCTCTCTCTCACCGTGCTTGACGTTTTCCCACCTCCCCCCCCCCAACCTCTTTTTTCTCTCTCCCCCTTTCCATCCCTCCCTTACCTTGTCATTCCCCTCCTCTCACCAGCACTACCTCCTCAAAACCTTTTCCCTTCTACACACCCTTCCCACAACTCCTACTTACCCCCCACCCCCCCCCCCACCCCTCCCTACCCCAGCCCCCTCCACCAGCACCAGCCCCCTCCACCAGCACCACCACCCAGCCTTTTACTCCACCCCTACCGCTGTATAGACGGACGCGCGGGTCTCGCCGCATTAGCCCATCGGCGGTCTACTCCACTGGGCTCTCTCTCGCCACGTAACTCTGCCCCCCCCCCCCCCCCCCAACCCCACCCCACCCCTGCCCCCGTCGCTTCTCCCTCCCTCTCTCCCCGTCTCCTTAACCCCCTCCCCTTAGCTCCATTACGGAGAGGACAGGACCACAACTAAAGCCCCACACTCGGGCTACGGTGCGAGAGCTCAACAGGAGTCCAGGAACCGTACAGGGACCCCGATAATTGGACCTAATTGGAGCCACCGTGATAGCCACTGACCTGTTTTTGTCAGTGGAGCTTTTTACTTTCAGAGTTGGTCTTGGAGCGGGACTGTTTGTGTGAGTGTGTGCGTGTGTGTGTGTGTGTGTGTGTGTGTGTGTGTGTGTGTGTGTGCGTGTGGGTGCACGTGGGTGTGAGTTAGGGAGACCAACAGAGTGAATGGTTACCTCAGGTGGACTTCATCATCAAACTGGGGAGTCTGACTGTCATCGAATCTTCACCCGCTTGCTGACACCGAGAGTGTAATTATATCAATCAGCTGTGTTTTTGATTCGATAACCTTGTGAGGACATCCTTTGTGGGGACACAACAGAAGAAGGACTCATCTGCGTTTTTTTGCGTGGAGAGAGAGAGAGAGAGGGGGCTTTGAAAGGTTAGCCAAAAAGATGCCTGCCACAAAACAAGAAAATAACCAAGAGCCTGAAAACTGCAGCCTTAAAGAGGCCAGTTAATCCAAAAGAAGTAAAAGAGGTTGAGACAAAGGGACAACAAGACAAGATAACCACCAGTGTTGAATCGCTTTCTCCTCATTTGTCCTGGACATTATAATCAGGTGTGGACTGATCTGGAACAATAGAAACCCCAACAGCCAATGACTCCTTCCCAGCAAATTTGACAGTTTGGTTGTTTAGGTTTTTGAGAGAATCTTCCTCCAGGAACCCTGAAACCCTGGACCTCTTTTTCCAGATCCACACAACAGCTTACCGTTTGAGATGCCTCCAGAAGGGTTGATGCCTTGGTGATAAGTCTACTGAGACTGGCCCCCGTCCAAGACTTCACTTGGGATTTGGGCGTTTTGACGAAGACCCGCCCCGCTCACCTGCTGATGTCACACAGATCTGTGAAAAGGTGACGTTTTGTTTTGCCGTGTGTGAATGGTTTCCGTGTTTGTTTATCCCTCTTGAGTCTTCACACAGACACACAAGCATACCAACACACACACACACACACACACACACACACACACACACACACACACACACACACACACACACACACACCAACATTCACCACAAACAAACCACACAGCCACCATCCTGTGTGCATGACGGTTACTTCCCACAAGGGACTCATTTGCTCAGGTGAGGCGAACGTTGAAATACAAGTCAAGAAGCTACCACAAACATCCCCCACATACTTACTTGACTGTCTGCTAACAGCTACACCGCTCACAGGGGGCTCTGATAACACAGACGTCGTAATTGAATTATCTTGATTGTTTTTTTATGTTCTATTCCCTTTTATAGGCACTGGCCGTGAGTCGAGGCCATGCAAGAGCTTCGCTTTTTTCCCCACCAAGGGTTTTTCAGTCTCTTTGGAAATGTATTCTAATTTTTGAAAAAAAAAAATAATAATCTGGGTGCATTTTATGGCCTTGAAGAGTACATCCATTTTGTTTCATCCTTCTTCCCCCCCTGCTGCCGTGATTGTACCCGGGCCTACGTCCCACCCGCTGCAAGAGTGAACCGTTTTTTTGCTTGCGAGATCGAATCGAATCAAGATGGCCGCCTCCTCCTCCTCCTCCTCGCGGCCGCCGCCGCCGCACTCCTTCATTCTGAGCGTCGCCGTGGCGATCCTCTTGGGGCTCACGCTGCAGGGCGGGTGGAACTCTGGGCCGTCGGGGCTGGTCTCCGCGCAGGCCCCCAGCCCGGGCGCCGGCGCCGGCGGCAACCAGACGACGACGGCGGCGCCCTCGGCCGCCGGGGAAGCGGCGCTGGCCAAGCCCACGGCGGCGGCGGCGGCGGCGGCCGCCGGGTCGGAGGACACCTCGGTGCCGTCCATCGGCAGCCGCTGCTGGGGCTACTTCGACGTCATGGGCCAGTGGGACCCGCCCTTCAACTGCAACGCCGGCATCTACATGTTCTGCTGCGGCTCCTGCTTCTACCGCTTCTGCTGCCAGTTCCGCATACACAGCCTGGACCAGACGTCCTGCTCCAACTACGACACGCCCGTCTGGGCCAACACGGGCAAGCCGGCGGCGCCCGTCACCGAGGTCCAGGAGGAGCCCGACCGCGACCGCACCCACATGATCGTGTACATCATCTGCGGCGTGGTGGCCATCATGGTGCTGGTGGGCATCTTCACCAAGCTGGGCCTGGAGAAGAGCCAGGGCGGGCAGACCGACATGACCAACTCCAGGTGAGCCGGGGGGGAGGGATGGGAGACAGGTGGATGGTTAAACGGATGGTTAGATGGTTGGATGGATATATGGATGGTTTGATTGATATATGGATGGGTATATTGATGGTAAGATGGATATATGGATAGATATATGGATATATGGATGGTTAGATGGAGAAATGCATAGATATATGAAAATATATATATATATATATATATATATGGATATATGGATGGTTAGATGGATAAATGTATGGATATATTGATGGTTGGATTGATATATGGATGGACATATGGATCGTTAGATTGATATATGGATGGTTAGATGGTTATATAGATGGTTAGATGTATATATCTATATGGACATATAGATATATGGATGGTTAGATGGATATACGGATGGACATATAGATATATGGATGGTTAGATGGATATACGGATGGACATATAGATATATGGATGGTTAGATGGATATACGGATGGACATATAGATATATGGTTGGATAGATTGATACAAGGATTGATATATGGATAGTTAGATGGATATATGGATGGACATATAGATATATGGATGGTTAGATGGATATATGGATGGACATATAGATATATGGATGGTTAGATGGATATATGGGTGGCTATATGGATGGATATATGAGGATGGTTAGATTGATTTATGGACGGGTGAATGGACAATGCTCATTCATGCAGTTAGTGCTGCTTCTGATGATAACTTGGGATGTGGAGGTTTTTGTAATGAGATTCGTTGGCCTTCACT
Source organism: Micromesistius poutassou (assembly GCF_964030765.1). Taxonomy (NCBI): domain Eukaryota; kingdom Metazoa; phylum Chordata; class Actinopteri; order Gadiformes; family Gadidae; genus Micromesistius; species Micromesistius poutassou. The sequence goes on along the minus strand of NC_140271.1, from coordinate 1,676,245 downwards.
CACTTACTTGCAATCACTGAATTGTGTAAGACAGTAAATTGTGTACTGTCTTACCCCAAGTGCAGAAAAATATGACTTTGATTTATTTTTTGAATTTAAAATGAATGTTTTCCCTTAAAGGCAATGACAAATGAAGAACAAACAGTGGCAGTGGCAGGAATATAGTGTGCCTGATACCCACAGGAATATAGTGTGTGTAGTGTGTAGTGATACCCACGCTTTTTACACACTTTGTTTACCTTTGGTGATTGTGCGTGTGTGTGCTTATTAGCATTCCCTCCTTGCGCCAAGCTATGCATTCATGTGTATGCTCATTTGGGGGGAGGGGTAGGGGGAGTAGCAGGACGGCAATGAGGTAATAAATCAAGAAGGCGGATCATGCTGAGGGGATGACGGGTGTGGAGGGTTCTCTAGACAAGGTCCCCGGGTAACTGACGTAAGGACGTAGGTATACAGGAAGGTAAGCAGGGGGGGACCGTCCGGGAGCAGATGGATGGAGGTTAAGGAGAGAAGAGGAGGAGGAGGAGGAGGTGTGGGCGACTAGCTAATCAGGATGGATAGAGGGAGGAATGGAAGGAAAGGTAGGTATGGATGCAGGGAAGGAAGGGGATGGAGGCAGGGAGGAATGGAAGGAGAGATAGGTATGGAAGGAGGGATGGAGGCAGGGATGAACGGAAGGAGAGATAGGTATGGAAGGAGGGCTGGAGGCAGGGATGAACGGAAGGAGAGATAGGTATGGAAGGAGGGCTGGAGGCAGGGAAGGAAGGAGGGAGGAAGCGGTAGAAGGATGGTAGGACAGAGAGGTAGGGATGGAAGAAGAGATGGCCAGTGTGGGCAGAAAGAGGGCCAACAGGAAGTTTGGAAGGACGATGTGAGGAGAGAACAGAGGGGTGAAAAGAGGGGGAGAGCAATGAAAGAAGGAGAGATAGAAGGAGATAGAGAGGGATGAAAAGGTGAAGGACTGGGTGAGGTGAAGGGAAAAGAGGGAGATGGGTGAGGTGGAAGGAAGGAAGGAGAGAGGGATGTATGGCTCAACAGCAAGAGACAGAGTCTGGATGGACGGAGTGAGGAGAAGTAAGAAAAAAGAAAATAGGGTGAGAGATTAAAGGAGGGAAGAATGGGAGGTGGAAAAGATGGAAGGAAGGAGAGACGGATGGCTGATAGCCAGCCCCTCCCCTCCGGCTTCAGGCTCTACCTGTAACCATGGTGTTCCATCGACCACACAAAGAGCTTTCATGTTTTAATTTGTATTTATGTCTGTACTTCATAAACATGGAAATATTGAGTGGAGCTGAGTGGAGCAGGCTAATGGCTAATTCTAGTGGTGTGTGTGTGTGTGTGTGTGTGTGTGTGTGTGTGTGTGTGCGTGTGTGCGTGCGTGTGTGCGTGCGTGCGTGCATGCGTGTGTGTGTGTGTGTGTTTGGGGGGGGGGGGGGGAGAGTGTGAGAGAGAGAGAGTGGGGGAGAGAGGAGAAAATGAGAGTGGTTGTGGGAGAAAGTGAGGTGAGTAAGTGGTGAAGAGTGAGAGAGGCAGTGATTGAGAGAGAGAGAGAGAGAGAGGGAGAGCGAGAGAGAGAGAGGCCTGCTGGGTGATACAGGCCTGGACGATGAGGGCCAGGGTGGGGGTGGGAGGGCGGGGCTGTTGAGTGTTTCAGTAAATCTGCTGGCTCTGGATCTCCTTGCTCCCCCACGAGGGAGCAAGTTGGCATCAGTGGATGGTGTGTGTGTGTGTGTGTTTGTGTGTGTGTGTGCCGGGAAGGAGACTCAATATTGACGTAGATCAGGAATGAGTCTGTGCAGGCTGTGACACCACTGAGGGATAGCTTCACCATGTTGAGATGTCCGCTGTGGAGTGTGCGGTTGAGGGTGCTTAAGCCACCCGTCAACCGCCCACACTCCACAGCCGCCACAGCTTCAGAAACCTCTGGAGATGAGCCACTCCTTTGATAAGGGCCATGTGATCTCAAGACGACCAGGATCTCATCTTTAGCGTCGGGCCAACGACAAGTCTCAAGTTGACAAGTTACTCATGAAGCGCCTTAAAAAACAAACCAGGTTTGCACCAAAGTGGTGTACATGTTCATTTTACAGTACAAGTGCACACACAGACAATACAGACAGATGAACACACACACACACACACACACACACACACCTAGCTCTTCCCCTCCCCTATAGTGTCCTTGAGCACAGGCAATTAAAAGCGTTTTGATCCGTAACTGAGGATCAGGCCGGATTTTCCCCCCTCTTCCCCATCAAAGGAAAACGCAGAGGACAGGGGTCATCTACAGCCCACCGCCCCTCTGCTCTCACCCTCCCACTAGTAACCACTCTTTCTCACCCCGCTACAACCCAACCCCGACCGCCGCCACCGCTGTTGAACAGAGGAGGTCTACTTGAATGCCTGCAGCAGAATCTAGTGTATGAGAGAGAGAGAGAGAGAGAAAGAGTGTGTTACAAGAGAGAGAGAGATAGTGAGAAAGAGTGTGTTACAAGAGAGAGAGAGATAGTGAGAAAGAGTGTGTTACAAGAGAGAGAGAGATAGTGAGAAAGAGTGTGTTACAAGAGAGAGAGAGATAGTGAGAAAGAGTGTGTTACAAGAGAGAGAGAGATAGTGAGAAAGAGTGTGTTACAAGAGAGAGAGAGATAATTGCTACAAAAGGGTGGGACAGAGGGCAGGAGGAGATAAAGAGCGACAGAGTGGCGTCCAGACAGGAGGTGGTGGAGGAGGAAGAGGAGGCGGGGTCAGGGAACTGTTGTGTAAAGAGATAACGTCATAACGCGCCAAAGGAAGTTTATTACTTCAGCGCGAGGTACAGAATGAGCCACTTGGGGACAGCCAGAGAGAGAGCGAGAGAGAGATTTGGGAGATAAAGAGAGAAATAAAGAGACAATAGGGGGCGACCGGAGCCGACCTGACCTCGGCATCGACCGGGTCTGAAGATAGAGAGAGCTGGCTTTGAGGACAATCCATCCAAGAGCTGGGAAGGACAGATAGAGAGTTAGAGAGGGAAGTGACCGATGTGGACGTGGGAGATAAATAGAGTGAGGGGATGGACGTAGGTGGGAGGATAAAGGGGAGATGGAGGGATGAAGGATAGAGGGATGGAATGAGAGGGGGATGGAAGGAGAGAGAGGAACGGAGGGCAAACTAATAAAACTGAGTGATGGCACGGGGAATAGAGGGCCCAGAGAGAGGAGTTGTTCTTGTTCTACTGAGGGATTCTCTGTGGAAGTCTGGACGGATCGTCGGCCAGGCTGTCTCCCCTTGGAGAAATCAGGCTTTGGATCCTCCCACCAAGGCCTGTTTATCATGTTTATAGCTGCATCTCAGTACGGCAACATAAGGTTACCAGGTCAGGATAGTGAACGGCTATGGTGATCGAATCCCAGCCAAAGGTTCTGATTTTGGGTTGTATCATCTCACTCATGGGGACCAATGAGTGAGATGCCCCTCCCCCTACCTCCTCTGTAATGACCTGGATCTGGATTCACTGTGAGTTGCTTTTGATTAAAGCTAGATGACTTATTGGTATATACTGTATAGGAGTATATATTGGAATATAGCGGTACCATATTAATAGCTAAAGTCTTTCAACCCTGAAACCTTTTCTGAACCTGGGGTACTGCCTAACCCTCTAACCCTGGACCTCGATCTGTATTCAATTTACGTTACTTTGTATAAAGTGTCTGATGGATGATCACAAAGAAATTGAATCACATGTAGCTCAAAAGAATGAAAGCACAATAAAACACTGTAATATCGGCCTGCAGTGTGTTGAGACATCCTTGCTTTGTTTTCCTCTTGTCAAAATGACTTTATCTATGCAGCCATCACAATTACAGTCCTAAACGGCTATTATTATGTGTGTTTGTCTGTGGGTGTGTATGTGTATGCATGCTTGTTTACAGTTCTGACCTGAGAGCCATCAGAAAGAGAGGGCAACGCGATCAACTTATTGATCGCTGTGAATCAGGAGGGACTATCCTAATATCAAACGATCACAACCACTGCATCTCTCGCAGTCTGCATGCCAATGACCACATCCCTGTGTGACATCCCTGTAATACATAACATCAGGTTCTTATTTTGAAACTCCACTAGATTCTAAACGCTGGAATCCATCTTGGTTCACAAGAGGATGGCGTTTGGTTTGGGAAGGAATGTGGTCGATAAGAATGAATGCAGGCCTGTTGTGCTGGGTTAGATCTGCTTTTGGACATGTTGTGGAAACCGGGGTTATTGATTGGTTCCACCAACCAAATTTAATGTGAGGCACGTTGTGATTGGATCGTTGTTTTGAATGAACACGGCACTATCACACGTTGATTAAAAAAGAAAATGGTGCGATGATTGTTATGAACTCTGTTATACCTTAATTTTTTCACAAACGTTTAGTTATATCTTAATTTCAAAAGCACAAGTTCACAGTTTTACAACCAAATTTGAATATGAAGGGAACTAACCCCTACAGATTATAAGGCAGTGTAAGTAACTCTGGAAGAACTGAGATCAAAATCAGGAGAGATGCCATGTTTATCTTCGGATAGCCTTGACAGAACAAAGTAGCCTTTCTGGATTGTATGAAAAGGGTTTGTGGCAATACGTCCTAGTTGGGAGTGATTAAGAATTCAGCCTTGCTGTTCCAAAGAGAACAAAGACAGCACTCTCGTAGAATGGTTTAGCATATTCATTTACACACATGCTTCAAAACCTCGCTTGGCCTGTATACATTTCAGAGTAGGAGCCCTTTGCGTTCACACTGGTGCACATACATTTGTGTGTGTGTGTGTGTGTGTGTGTGTGTGTGTGTGTGTGTGTGTGTGTGTGTGTGTGTGTGTGTGTGTGTGTGTGTGTGTGTGTGTGTGTGTGTGTGTGTGTGTATATGCCCGACAAATTAACACAGTAGCACAACCATGAAGCCTGAGATTTGTTTGAAAAAACGTCAACACTGGTGAAATGCATAGCGTGAAGAGAGAAATGTGACAAAGACACACGCACACGCACACAAAGCTAATATACAGTCACACACTCCCAAGTGTTTTGTTTTGCCCGCATTTGGTTTTTAGCTTGCGCAAATTAGTGATACATCTTTCCTTTTAATACATTTGTTTCACTGGGAATTCTAAATGGAATGATGCCGTTGGTTGTTTGTTTTTGGCAGTGCATGATACTGTAGATCAGGTGTTTGTTTTGTTTTAGAGAATCGATTAGCGACGCGTTGCTTCACCGCTAACTGTGTAAAATGCTTACGTCTACTGTTTTCCTCGGTAATGGTGGACACACACACTCCTGCCTTGACCTCAATCAGTTAACCTTGTTAGATCTCCACCAAGACACATCGCACACACTCCACACATCACACACACTCCACACACACACACACACACACACACACACACACACATAGTGTATGTGCGCAACAGAAAAGCTTGTTATTATTCAGCCCACTCTGGATAAGTTATTCCATTCGCAGAGGGATTGTGATCAAGGACACTGGCTATTAAGCGACCCTGTGGGAGATCCAAACAGACATTTATGTCGGCCATTTTGGCCCTCCACTGTATTGTTTCTCATCAGCAGCGCTCTCCATGTGCCTTTATTGTGCAGCCGGCGTGGCATTTTGAACGTTTATTACACTGCTGTTGACAGTTTAGAGCCACCAGATAATGACGAGTTGGCACCGGTGTTTGGACTTGTGCTGCTAAAAGTGGCATTTTTATGGGATTTGGTGTTGTGAAAACGAAGGACAATGTGTGTGTGTGTGTAGGACATTTATGTGTGTGTGTGTGTGTACTGTGTGTGTGTGTGTGTGTGTGTGTGTGTGTGTGTGTGTGTGTGTAGCTCTATAAGACTAATGTTTAACCACCAACGGGCTACAGCTACATCATATCCCCGTGCTTAAACTTCCAAATACATCACAACCCTCCCGTTATTTTCTAATGAAGGCATCCAAGGCCAACGGATTTTGATGGAAACAATGTGACCTTGTGAGTTGTGGGTAGGAAGCGGTGTCTCTTTAAGGATCCAAAGATCTTAAACCTCCTCTGAGCATATCCGGCTCCAGCTCTTCGCTGCAGTCAGCACCTCTATCTTTAGTATCGTCACTGTTTGGTGCCGCGCATTAGCGCTAGCTTCACGCTGTTTTTAAAACTAGTCTTTCTCAACTTCCTTCTTTTTAATGTCAAGTAGGCTACTTACTTGCCCTAGCCGAACTCCATGAAATGAACACTTTGTTGTCAGCAGTCCAGCAATAAAAAGACACAAAAGCAACATATAAAAAGCACCCCACCAGGAAACTTTCCAATTGAAAGCAGCCAACTGAAATGAATAAGCAAATATTGTTTAGGTATTTTATGAAGGCTGCTTATTGCCCTTTATAGAAGACAGCGAAGAAACCAGACAAAGGAGGGGAATCGACGAGCGATGCGTAAAAAGGTAGGAATGGAGAGCGAGAGGAGCATTACATTGAATTAATGTGATAATCCAAGATCCTTTTTTACACTCACCATTTCGTCATGGCGATTCGCCAAAATTCATCCTGAGAATTGTGCCGGTGTGCAGTTTTGTACGAGGGAAAATGAGGGGAAATTACTAAATTGAGTGAAACGAACAGACTGTGTGATATAGTTATGTAGCCATCTGGAATAACTAGACCCATGTCCTTCTTTCCCTTCTTTGGCTGTTTGGAGTTTAGGAGTGTTATTCCGAAAATGATATTACTATGTTTAGCAAAGGTTTTGCTTGCTTTGTTTTGCTTAAAACACTAATTTGGACAAATAAACCTTTATAAACACTGACAAAGTTAGATGAATAGGGGATTGACGGATAGTAAGATAGATATGTTGATATATATTGGATAAATATACAACAGATCAATAATTAGAGATGGAAGCATATATATCGCTATATTGTGTGTGTGTGTCTGCGTGTTTGTACGTGTGCGTGAGTGTGTGTGTGTGTGTGTGTGTGTGTGTGTTTGTGCGCGCCCATTTGTATCCACTTAATATTTTGCATGAGAGAGCAATACCGGCTCTGAAGTGGATTAATTGAGAAATCATGCAAGCACTACATCCCTGTTGCATCCAGAATGGTATCTGCTAAAACAGACTCGTTCTACCCATGCACTTACTGTAGACACAGTTTATCAAAATTCACTCTATGCATCTACTTGCTCAGGTGTAAATAATACGGAAACCATATCTTGTCTCCTCGCAACATCATGCAAAAGTCACCTACGGAACGTGCTTTTGCCATGTTCTAAAGATAAACAGTGAACAATAACCTTTTGTGGTACTTTTACATACCAAAAATTGAGATTTCGATGGATAGACTGACAGACAGACAGACAGACAGGTGGATGTATTGTTGGATGATAGACAGACAGTTCGCTGGATGGATGGATGGGTAGATAAATATGTAGATGTATGGAGAATTCAGTGTGTGTCCATCGTCTCCAAAGAGGTTTGTATGTTAAGGTAATGTAAAGGTACATTGTGTGTGTGTGTGTGTGTGTGCTTGTGTGTGTGCGTCAGTGTGTTCAATGTGTTCCAGGGGTGGATGATTGTAACTCTGCACCACGCCCCAGTGCAGCAGTCGTACTGAGAGACAAATCACTGCAGACCCCAAAGTCCCTCTGCTCAACTGTTGCTGCAGTCTCTGTGGGCGCGCACACACACACACACACACACACACACACACACACACACACACACACACACACACACACACACACACACACACACACACACACACACACACACACACACACACGCACAGACACAGGGAGCTGCCATCCCCTCAACCTCTCCATATTTCTGGTCTCCTCCCACTCTCCACGTCTTAAGGCTGCTTCTGCTGTTGTTTCCTCTCCTCCATCACCCCCTTCTCTCTATCATTTTGATGTCTTCTCGGGATACTATTTTTCTGTTTTTATCTTTTGTTTTTGTGGAAGACTTTTTTCTGTTTGAAATGCTTTTAATGAACAGAGGAGCGTATTGTGGAGATCATTATTCAGATCAGAATTGTGTTGTAAAGGTTTTGACAAAGTATTTTTGAAAGAACCATAGTGCTAAAAACATGAGATCTGGTTCAAGAAGATTCGTGTTTGGTAGACACGGTTAGGTAAACTTAATCCACATCGAGACATGTGGTTGTTATGGTTTTGGGGAAGGGTTTTGTAATGATTTGAGAACCGGTTTAACTAATTGGTTCTGGTAGGGTACAACATTAGCTAATGAACATTAACAAATTAGGGCTTGGCTTGGATTCAAATAAGCTTATAGGTGGATGGTAATTAAATGAAGTAATGGTTTAATATATTAAGTAAGTTCCTCAGTGACACATTATAATCTGTCTCATGTGTAGATAAGTGCAAAAACAAGTATTGCATGTGTTTGTATGTGTGTGGGTGTGTGTGTGTGTGTTTGTGAAGGGGGAAGGTGTGTGTTTTTGTGTGTGCTGGGTGCATTTTGAGTTTGGGAACATGGTGTCTGAGACGATTTCTATTTTCACTCTGGTGGTCCCGGCAACGGTGGCCGTGCTGCTTGTGGATTGACGTCGTTCCCAAGTCACCCTGACAGAAAATCAACTGCTAACATGGTAGTGTTTGTTGGAGCGAGCAAAGCAGCGAGTGCCACCACCCCCACCACCACCCCCCCGCCATCACCATCCATCCCTACCGCCACAACCACCAACGCCACCACCATCACCACTACCTCCATGAACACCAAAGCGGCTTCCTCCCTTCATTACTAAAACTGACCCCACCACCACCACCCCCTCCATCACCATCCATCCCTACCACCACAACCACCAACGCCACCACCATCACCACTACCTCCATGGACACCAAAAATGCCTCCTCCCTTCATTACTAAAACTGACCCCACCACCACCACCCCCTCCATCACCATCCATCCCTACCACCACAACCACCAATGCCACCACCATCACCACTACCTCCATGGACACCAAAAATGCCTCCTCCCTTCATTACTAAAACTGACCCCACCACCACCACCCCCTCCATCACCATCCATCCCTACCGCCACAACCACCAACGCCACCACCATCACCACTACCTCCATGGACACCAAAACGGCCTCCTCCTTCATTACTAAAACTGACCCCACCACCACCACCCCCTCCATCACCATCCATCCCTACCGCCACAACCACCAACGCCACCACCATCACCACTACCTCCATGAACACCAAAACGGCCTCCTCCTTCATTACTAAAACTGACCCCACCACCACCACCCCCTCCATCACCATCCACGCCCACCACCCTAACTACCTCCTTCTACTGCTCCACCATCCCATCACCACCTCCACCACCACCTCCCTCATCCATGTGTCTATGGCTGAATGAATGTATAGATACGTTATGAGTATTTATAAACTGCATTAGGCAAATGGAGGATAAATTGAAGCATCTGCTTTTATCAGCCAGAGATCTTCATCACAAGCCATGTGTGTGTTGGGGGGTTCCGGGAATGGAACTACAGTTGTTTTTTGATGTTTGATCTTAATCTCTTATCTAATCAAAATGGAGGATGCAAGATGGCTCTTTTACAGTGCCAGTGGCAGAGCTCCAAGGTTTGGGTCACACTGGAACTTGGCAGCTGCTAGATCCACTTAATCGTGAAACTATTAAAAAGTGATGGTTAAACTCTGGCACAGCTAAACCGCAGTTTTGCACGGTAAACAAGCACTGTAGGGAGTGAAAATGATTTGGTAAACCAGCAGTTGTAGTAGTGCAAATGTTTTCAAAGCTGGTAGTGTTAGTAAGTTAGTAAAGAGCTAGCTAAGATAGCATAAGTGTTAGAAGTGGGATTATATCTGTTATGATTATATCTGTTGTCAGTTCCCAAAAATAGCCAAGCAACCATTTTGATGAAATTCAATCCATGTTCAAAACCTTGCAAACCATAAGTGTTGGAGAATACTCACTATCCAGTGCTGTTTGTATGCACTTGCTTGTGTTTGACAAAACAAAGATACAGCGGAGATGTAGAGTTGCAACACACTTGTTCGGAATAGAATAGATGTTATTAGCTTGCCAAATTGCCAAATGTCAGAGTGCGCTTGATGAACAAAAAGCACGGCTGTGTAACACCTCACGTACATACGACAATTTCAACAATTAACTTGGGGTCTTAGAAAACCATCTTAACACACTTAACTAGCAACACTCTTTAACAACAGGTCCTAAGGCTGATTTATTATAACATCACCACAGTACTTATTTTGAGTGGATGTCAAGTCTACGATCTGACTGCTCTCCCACTGATATAATACTGACGGTCTGAACGACTATGTGAAATCACATTCAAACATCCCTGCGTGTTATGTTTTAATATGCGGCCGAGAGAGCTTATGTACAGCTCTCACTCTCTCTCTCTCTCTCTCTGGCAGTGAGACAGTCGATATGTGTGCTCTAATTATACTGTCGGCATATCAATGTTCCAATGTCAGAGTGATACAACGCTGGGAGCTCCTGCTGAGGAACGCCTGACACCCCTGTCTGTCACAGCAGGGGGGGGGGCGGGGCTTACGAGACAGGAGGGAGCGAAGTAAAGACGGACGGAGGTCTGAGATTAAAGGAGAAGGGAGGGGAGAGGGATAGAATGAAGAAAAAGGGAAAGATGGGATGAATGAAATAAAGAGCTATAGAGTATGTATGTATATATATAGAAAGCATATATAAAAAAGTACAAAATAAAATAGTAGCTATGGTCAGAAGAGTTTGTAGAAAGACAAGCTTGAATAAATAAAGAAAGACCAGCGAGAGACAGATATGTTTTCTGAAGTAGGACAACTTTGCTCTGTATTAGATACTCTCCATAGTTCCAGATAAGAGGGAAGGAAAGAAAGATAGAAAGAGCGAAATGCCATGGAGAAGTTTTCTGAAGCAAGGAAAGGATCAGAAGAGACAGAAGATGTGTCAGACAGTCAGAACGGGATACAGACGGAACCACGGCTAAACAGAGCTAAGTCGTGTGAAGAGGGGTGGATCAGGATGGGAATACTTGTTGTCCTTGAGCGAGTTTGAAAACAATACAATACTCCCCGAGGGCGCTGCTTGAAATAACAGAGGAATGGAAAGTGGCGGCAAAAAGAGGAGAGGGGGGAGAAGAATCATCTATGATCTTTTTACTGCCAAATGGGGGTAATGATGACACAATATACACCCAACACACCCGTTCTCCTCCTCCTCCTCACTTTATGGACCGATGTGTGTGTGTTTTTCTTTGTTTTTATTTTTGAAATCAAACTAAGAAAGTGCCTTTCTTAGTTTGATTTCTCTCTTCCTTCCTTCCTTCCTTCCATTCTGACCTCCATCCTTCGTACTGTTCTGTCTTCCCTTCAAGACTGAAGACTTTTATGTTTGCTTTAGCTTTCTGCTAAATCTTTAATACATTGGCACTTTCTAAAATGCTTTTTTTTACTTTGCCTTTATTTTCTATATATTTTTTGTGTTTTTTTTACTCTTAATACATGATCTGATACCAGGGAGACTGTTAATACAAGACAATGCATTTTTTAACTTTGCATATGTTTTCTTTTACTTATATACAGTATATAAATATAAATGAAGTTGCCTTGCCTTGCCTTCCTTCGTACCATTCTGTCTTTCTTCCCTTCTGGCTTCTTAGCTTTCTTCCAACCTTCCTTTCTGGCTTCCTTCCATTCTGCCTTCTTTCCTTGCTGCCTACCTTCCTTCCTTGGCTTGTTTTCCCTTTTCCTTCCTATTTAAATTCCTCCTTCCATCTTTTCTGTCTTACTTCTTTTTTGCATCCCTTCCTTTCCTCCCTCTCTCTCCCTTCCTCCCTTCCTTCCTTCCTTCATCCCTTCCGTCTTTCATTCCCTCATGTCAATCATACATGGTTTTCAGCTTGTGCGGTGCGAGTGTGTGCTGTTCATGAGGCTGTGGTCTTTGATGGGCATAAAAGCTCATTTCAACATTCACTCATTCAACTTTTCAAAAGCGAGATCCGCCGTCTAGCGAGCCCGTCAACAGATGTTTTGTTTTTTTTGGGGGCAGAGCCATCTTCGTTCCATCGTGTGTAAAAACACTTCACGGCGGAGGCGCCCTGTCAGAGCGCCGTGCTCCGATTGGACGGCGCCCGGTTACCGTCCTCAAGGACACTGTAGGCGGAGTGCCCTTGAGCCAGACGCCTCACGCTGCTAACAGCTTCTGACAAGCGCCCCATGTCGCCTCGCCCCGCCGGCGCCTCCCCCGGAGGCGGGGATGTGAGGTATTAACTGTAAAGAAAATAAACACCCACAGAGGCTGGGAAAAATCCATGGACGTTTTAATTTGCATGCATGCCATGGCGTGCCTGCAAAGGCAGAGCATATGGAAATGAAATGCGTTCAAAGCACGGCGTAGCTGTGGCTTTGCCATGTGCACGGCCGTACGCCTGCACCGCGGCAGAATGCCATCCACTCTCAGTGACCTTGGCGATGAACGAGCGGGGTAATCCAGCGTCTGGGATTGTTGACTCCCTTGCCAGAAGGTTCCGGGTTATATTTCCACCTTTGCCCTACCTGCACCTTGTTTAACCAGCTCCCCTCCTACCCACTCCGTAATGACGTGTCTCTGTACTAACATACGTGTTTCCTAAATGGGGTTTAATGGATTTATACTTTATTCCCATTTGTGAGACCCAAAAGAATAAAGATAAAACACAACATAACAACATAACCTAATATTGCCCTTGCAAATATTAAAACCCTTCAAAGAGAAATATTGAATCATCTTTTCGGAGGCGCTGCCATAACCCTTGCATCATATAAAACGTCAAAAGGTATTTGTCCAACACCGAATCCCAGTGTTTGCCTCCCAAGTCCTGTGACACTGAGTATGATCCGGCCGTGTGTATTTACGCAGACCGTCGCTACGGAGACAGTTATCTGACCCCCCCCCCCCCCGCGCCGATACGAGAACTACACTTCTGGCTCTCGGGTGGCTTGGCTTCGGGGGACAGAGCTCAGCGGTCACGTGTACGCCAGTGTGCCTTCGGTGGACTGCTGGGTCGATGTCACATTTGTCTCTCTGGGAGCGGAGTGATTATTTACTACATATATTGAGTCCCTCACAGTGGACGCTTTCATCCAAAGCAACTTGTTCAAATTGGACTTTTTCATGCCATTAAGGAGCAGTGGAGTGAGGGCATCTTGCTCCTAAAGATGCTGATAGGTAGACTGGTAAACTGGTAAATTGAGTTATGATTCCCTCTTCCTGATGAGCGCATTTAGCCCAGCGTTTTTTGTGGGCGTCTTCTGTATTGATGTCATTGGGCCTTTCAAAGCCACACCCCCTTCCTCCATAAACCTCTCTCTCTCTCTCTCTCTCTCTCTCTCTCTCTCTCTCTCTCTCTCTTTCTCTCTCTCTCTATATATATATACTATATCTCTTCCTCCTCTCCATCATGTCTGCAGTGCCCAAGGGTGTTCCACGCTCCTATCCTGGCACCCTTTGAGAAAAGAGCGTACACATGCACTAACTCACTCATTCACTCACTCACTCACTCACATGCACATTCACTCACATTCACAGATAAACCTGCTTACATAAGAGAGGAGTGGGTCGAGGGATGAAGATGGAGGAAGGAAAGACGCAGAGCGAGGGGGAGAGGGGGGGGGGGGGGGGGGGGCGGAGGCGAGGCACAGCGAATACAGGGAACGGGAGAGTGAAGCTGATTAGTCTGCAGACAGCAAAGGAGTCAAGTATCGATTGGTGATTCAGGTCTTGTTTGACAAAGTGAAATGTTTGTATTTGCATTTGGACACACTGGCTGACACACAAGCAGACACGGACAGACAGACAATGATGAGGAGAGAGTGAGACAAGACAAGATCACAGGAGCTGAAATCTGAAAGATCAGCCCAGGGCAGACACCTACCTTCATCTACCTCTCCCTTCATGCTCCCTTTTGCCTTTTATCTGTTTTGATCATAACTCGTTTTATCTGTCCTCCCATCCCTCCTCCACTCCCTTTTCTCTTTGACCCTGCTGCTAGCTCAGCTCCCCCTCTTGCTGCTCCATCACTCGCTTACCTGTCAGTACTCTTTTACCTCCTCATCCGCTCCTCTTCTGGGATAACTACAGTCTGCCTTCTCAGTCTTCTTTCTGTACATTTTACATCCAGTTAAAATGTAAAGCTCCATTTATTTTCTATCCATCCATCCATCCCTATTCTACCATGCTTCGATTCCTAAATCCCTTGCTCCACTTATCCATCCCTCCATTATTCTGACCCTCCCTCCATCCCTTCATCCATGCATCCCTCCTTCCATCGATCCATTACCATCTATCCAACCTTCCATCCATCCATGTCAAATGGTTGTTTAGCTTATTCTGCTCCATATGTCTTGGAAATGCAAATATTGGTTGCTGTTTCATTTCCTTAGCAAGTGTATTTGTATTGTCACTATTAGTCGGCATAGTCGTCTTAGAGACAAGTTGTTTTATTGTGAAAACTTCAAAACTTGCAATCTTTTCTGGCCGATAATAATTGCACGTGCTAAAGACAATGAGTTTGTCACTGAATATGTCTTAACAATGTTTTGATCTCATTCAGAAGTCTAACCATTAATCATTTCATTGTTGCAGTAAACGTTCGCATTGTATTTCAAATTTAAATTAGGAAAACAAAATCACTATGCTATACTGCACCATATGCAGACATTAGAAAATTCACAGGTTATGATCAATATCATTATATTACAGTTTTGTACGTTTCTTATATTTTTGGGACAACTTCTGATTTGAAGAGGGCCTTTTTGATAATGCTCTTCTTTTGGGGGCATAATCTGGAAAACAACTACAAGCTTGTTACTTCAGCCCTGAGACCAAGAGACTATACTCCTCTGAGAAGAAGTATGAGTTCATTACTTCAGTCCAGAGACCAGGAGACACTTAACTATCCTCAGAGAAATTATGACTTAGGTGGCGTCAGCCCTGAGACCAGGAGAGACTTCACTGCCCTCACACGAAGTATGACCTAGGTGGCTCCAGCCCTCAGACCAGAAGACACTAAACTGCCCTGAGACAAAGTATGACTTGCGTTACTTTAGCCCTCAGACAAGGAGGGACTAAAATGCCCTCAGAAGAATATTTTCTGTTGTTAATTCAGCCCTGAGTCAGAAGAGAATAAGCTCCCCTCACCAAAAAAATGCAAAAATAAAATAACCAAAATGAAGAATACAATCTATCTATATCAATAAAGCAAATGCTCATTTAAGTTCACCAGGGGAGACACGGTCTGAGACACGGGAAACACTTTATACAGGGCTGTGGGTTATGTGGTCTGTGGTTTCTATGGTTATAAGGCTCATGTTTATGGATTTAGGACCTTTGGTTTTCCTGATGTATTCTTTCTTATGTGTGTGTGTGTGTGTGTGTGTGTGTGTGTGTGTGTGTGTGTGTGTGTGTGCGAAGCCTTTCACACTATGTGCATTCAAAGAATGTAATGGCAGTGAGGGGATTCTGCTGCGTATTTCTCTCTCTCTCTCTCTCCCTCTCCCTCTCTCATCCATCTATGTTCTTCTTCTCCTCTCTCTTGTCATCCATCGTTCTACTTCTCTCTTATTTTATTTCACTTTATTTCGCTCTCATTTGCCATCCATCTCTCTCCCTCTCTTTATTTATTGTATTCTCCCTTGCTCTATCTATCCAAACCTCTTGCTCTCTCTCTCTCTCTCTCTCTCTCTCTCTCTCTCTCTCTCTCTCTCTCTCTCTCTCTCTCTCTCTCTCTCTCTCCTCCCCACTCTCACTCTCTGATCATTTATTTCTCGCATCCTCCCTTTCTTACTAAGTGATGAGTGTACCGCCCTGCTTAGCTCATGCTAATGTCTCCAGGGGGTGAGGGGGATTTATATGTGTGTGTGTTCTTCTCTGCTCCTTTCTGTTCCTCTCCTCCTCTTTGGTCCACTCTGCTCTTCTCTGCTCCTGTCTGTTCCTTCTCCCCTCTTTGCTCCTTCTCTCTCCTCCTCTGCTTCGCTCTCACCTTCTCTCATCCTCTCTGCTCCTCTCTGCTCCTCTCTCAGCTCTGCTCCTCCATCCTATTCGCTTCTGTCTCTACCCCTCTGGCCCTCTCCACCTCCACTCTCATTCCTCCCTCCCTCTTCTCTATCTCCCTCCTCCTCTCTGCTCTTCTTTCCACCTCTCTGCTCTTCTCTCCTCCTCTCTGGTCCTTTCTCCGATCCTCTACTTTTCTCTCCTCTTTTCCTCTACTCTCTCCTGCTCTCTGCATATGTATCTGCCTATCTTTCCTCATCTCTCCTCTTCTCTGCATATCTCTCATTTTCTTTACTCCTCCCTCCTCCCTTCTCCTCTCTCTCCCTCTGTTTTCCTCTCTCCACTCTTCTCTGCTATTCTCTCTTCCTCTCTCTTCCTCTCTCCTCATCTCTGCTCCTCTCTCCTGCTCCTTATGAGGTAATCTCGAAGAGCCCCTTGTTGTAAAGCTGCTAATCAATGCACTTAAAGTATGTGTGTGTGTGTGTGTGTGTGTGTGTGTGTGTGTGTGTGTGACTGTGTGTGTGTGTGTGTGTGTGTGTGTGTGTGTGTGTTGGCCTGGATAAGCTAAGACACACATACATCGCAATCTGAGTGCAGTGCGCTAATAAACTGTTGAAGGATACAACACATCTATCAAAGTGTCTATGAAAGACAATATGCATTTAGACTCATAACAGAAAAGCCCACTTGTTAAGATGATAACACAACAGAGGTCAAAAGGGACACAGATCTTTCTATATATAAATATATAAATATATTACTGCAGGCTAGTAGCCAAGATTGTGCTCTGAAGACCTCATTAAAAACAGACGGACATTAGGAGACACTCATAGTCACTGACACACACACAAACACAGTACACACACATAAATGTTGCTCCTCACTGAGTCAAATGCTGGCTTCCCCTTTGTAGACCATATGGGTTCAAAACATGCACACTATACCATTCATACTTACCAACCATGAGCCTTCAGAAATTGGCAGATTTATCAGAATCCGTCACAGGGGGTTTGAGGGTTTGTCTCAGACTTTTTTTTAAGGTTGTGAATCACAAAATAAGAAGCAGACAGAAAATCGGTTTTGTATACAAATGTTTACTACCATAATACATATATATATATATACTGTATATATACAGTAGCTTTCTTTTTACCTTTGGCTCCATTTTATTTACACATCACAAGTGTGTAGCTAGCACCAGCAGCAATTGCACCTAATAGTGCTGCCTGATGGATGGCTAATAACAACATTCTGGCATCTCAACGCGTTGCGTTATGATTGGATGAGTAACTTCTAGTCAAACTATTACAGACCATTCATGTCCCCCAGCCTCCTAGATACGAGTGGCAGTTTTAAAAAAGAAATACAACAATGAATCTCTTGCAGGATATTCATTGTTGCATTTATTTTTTTATTCTGCGCAAGATTGTTGTTGCTGTTGGAATACCCGGAGTGGACACTGAAAACCGGGACTCTCCTGGGAAATACACACTTTCAATATTTACTTGATCTTAAGACGCACATACACACACACACACACACGCACATGCACACGCACATACACGCACACGCACACGCCACACGCACATGAGTCAGACCAGGTTTGGATGAAAAAGGGATACCGGGAGTGGACACTGAAAACCGGGACTCTCCTGGGAAATACACACTTTCAATATTTACTTGATCTTAAGACACACACACACACGCGCACACACACACACACACACACACATACACACACACACACACGCACACGCACACGCACACGCCACACACACACACACATGAGTCAGACCAGGTTTGGATGAAAAAGGGAAAGAGAGAAAGAGGGAGACATGGAAATGGGTGTGTCCGTGTTACATAGAGGGAGACAGTGAGTGAGGTGTGTGTGTGTCCGTGTTTAATGGAGAGGAAGACTGTGAGGGAGGGTTAGAGATGGGTGTGTCTATGTGTGACAGGGAGAGAGAGAGAGAGGGAAGAGAGTGAGAGAGGGGTGTGTCTGCATGTAACAGAGATAAGGGGAGAGCGACAGGGAGAGAGAGCAAAGACGTGTGTGTGTGTGTGTGTGTGTGTGTGTGTGTGTGTGTGTGTGTGTGTGTGTGTGTGTGTGTGTGTGTGTGTGTGTGTGTGTGTGTGTGTGTGTGTGTGTGTGTGTGTGTGTGTGTAACAGAGTGAGACAAGGAGAGAGAGACAGGGACAGCGACATAGAGTGAGACAGGTGTGGTTGTGTGCCACAGAGAGAGAGAGAGGGAGAGAGTGACAGGAGTGTGTTGGTGTGTAAAAGAGAGAGACAGACAAAGAGAGGGGGTGAGAGGGTGAATCAGAGGATAGTTTGTTATGTTGCAGCTACTGATCTGAGCTGACGGGTGTAGCTAAGCGCAGCTAAACAACACACGTAACAGCGAGGGAGGGGCTGAGTAACCCAGCGACAGAAAATTGGGTACAAATGGAGGACAGACGGACGGACAGAGATATAGAGAGGGAGACAGAGAGACACAGAGTGAGAGATTGTGTACATGTGTGTGTGTCAGAGATAGTTTAAAATAGGAAATGATGGAGAGATAAAAACGGGATAGAAAAAGAAGAGGATGAATTGTGTGTGTGTGTGTGTGTGTGTGTGTGTGTGTGTGTGTGTGTGTGTGTGTGTGTGTGTGTGTGTGTGTGTGTGTGTGTGTGTGTGTGTGTGTGTGTGTGTGTGTGTGTGTGTGTGTGTGTGTGTGTGCACGCCAGAGAACGATAATGGGTGTGGAAGAGAAGAGAAACGAAAAGGGAGAGGAAGGCATGGACTTGAATTAGGGAGTCATTGGAAATTAAATGGAATTAAATGAGGTGGACTACAATGTGGGAGAAGAAAGGGATGGAGAAGTAAAGATAATGGCGAGAGGGAGGGGGAGAGAGGGAAAGGGCATGGGAA
>NC_140271.1:1639798-1654798 GCF_964030765.1 Micromesistius poutassou | reverse complement strand
TGTGTGTGTGTGTGTGCGTGTGTGTGTGTTAGTCTCTGTACATATATATGTATGTGTCTTTGCATCTTGTAACCTAGAGAGTGTAACTGGACCTGGGGCGAGTGAACATTAAATGAGCCACGTTAGCCGGTTTGCTCTGTCGGCCCCATTGCCTCTGGTGCTAACACTAGCCTGCTATGTCCTACAAGCTCATGGTGTACAATACAGCCCATGGCGTAACAATGCAGCGCTAGTGGGGAAGGACTCGAGCTATTGATAATTTATGACTTCCAACTTGACCCTCAACCAAAACGTCACATCCCATCCCCCCATTCCTATCAGCCAGAGCCTACAGTTGAATTATTAGCTTACATGCTTACATACAGTTTCCTGCTTTGGTAGGAAACTGGCTAAAGTCTGTATAGGGGGAGGGGGTGGTTCCGCTCCAGTTCAAAGAAACTGCGTTCACTGAATGCATTGCTGATGGATAGTCTGTCTGTGTAGATAGAGGGAGGTTATGTGCTGTTGGGTTGGGTTGGGTTGCGGTGGATCAGTGAGAAGCGCAGGCTTCTGGGGCATTTTTTCCCCAAACGATAGCAAGAAATATCGGTAACCCTTTACAATAATGGTACATTATTCGACCATTAATTCAAATTAACAATTAACCAACAGTTAATAAACACTTAAAAAACACTCAATAATTAACGTATAATTTATTAATAGTGTTCATGTTTACTAATAGCGTTGATGATAATTTAGGTATTCATGAACTCATTATCTAACCCCTATTCTAATTCTATTTAATAATTTGTTTTACTGTTGCAGTTTTTACAGTCCAGTTAACAATAGTTAACTTAATTTACTAATGTAATTGAAGACTAATAGTCAGCTGTTAATTAAATGTTGGTTAATTGTTAGTCGATGCTTTGTTTGTTTACTGCATTAACTAATGTTAATAAATGGTTAATACTGTTATTGTAAGGTGTTACAGAAATAAACACAATGTTTAATCTAAAGAAGAGGTTTGACCAAGGCTTCAAGAACATGAGATACAGTCAACTGTTATTTTTCAATGATAATTCACAGCACACGTTATATGTAAGTAGGCCTATCCGAATGCATCCTCTATAGTATAACGATGTTATTCACTCTATACTCCCTATTGCTGTTAGTTGTCATGTGGCACAATATCGCGATTGACAAATGACACGGGCCTTAACAATGAGGGGTCTGGGCCCCTTCGATGGTGACAGATGTGTGATCATAAGAGATCGATACCATACTCTCCATCTCTTGATGTATGATGTTGGTGGTTATGTTGTAGTGAGGGCTTGAATGTCATCAATATGTCAATGGCCTCACAAAATAAATTATACTCTACTGAAAGCTATGTGTGTGTGTGTGTGTGTGTGTGTGTGTGTGTGTGTGTGTGTGTGTGTGTGTGTGTGTGTGTGTGTGTGTGTGTGTGTGTGTGTGTGTGTGTGTGTGTAT
The DNA here is from genome assembly GCF_964030765.1 of Micromesistius poutassou. Taxonomy (NCBI): domain Eukaryota; kingdom Metazoa; phylum Chordata; class Actinopteri; order Gadiformes; family Gadidae; genus Micromesistius; species Micromesistius poutassou. Next base: position 1,653,328 of record NC_140271.1, on the reverse strand, counting down.
GTTTATGTGTGCGTGCACATGGTGTGTGTGAATAGGATAGTCTAGTGGTGGTGCTGGCTCAATCCCAGCTGAAATGTTCTGGATTCGATTCCCAATGCCTTAGTGTCTACCTCGCTCTGTAAAAAATGGAAATGTGTGATGACTGAAAAGTATATACTGTGTCTGTTGTTGTACGATCAGCTAGCAACATTAATTACTATTAATAATACTTTTAATGCTACAGGGACGGTGGAAAAACTTTTTTGATTTGGTGCTTATAGTCTATACTGAAATATTAAACAAGCAAACACACACACACACACACACACACACACACACACACACGCATATAGCACTACTCTCTCCCTCTCACTCTCTGACTCTCTGTATGTGTGTTACTGTCAGTGGTAAAATTAGATATATCTGACTGTCACTTGATTCTTAAAAGAAGATACTATACTCAAACAGGTTAACTCAAACAGCCAGCCAGTTAGCCTACCAGTCAGCCAGCCAATTAGCCAGCCAGTCAACCAGTCAGTCAGTCAGCGATCCAGTCAGCCAGCCAACCAGGAGACCTGATTTGTCAGCTGTCTGTTCCAATAACAACATAGCATCCAGATTCTGAACCAGAAACACACAGACAGCCATATGTGTGTGTGTGTGTGTGTGTGTGTGTGTGTGTGTGTGTGTGTGTGTGTGTGTGTGTGTGTGTGTGTGTGCGTGCGCACGTGTTTGGTCTGCGTGTGTCTGTGGCTGTGTGAATTAAGCTAATAACTTCATCTTGTAAGTGCACTTAAATAGCACACGTCTCTTATGCTCATATACTTGTGTATGTATGTATGTATGTATGCATTCATGTGTGTCTGTGTGTGCGTGTGTGTGTGTGTGTGTGTACATTTGTGTGTGTATGTGTATTTTTCTGACAATGTCACAGTGATGTATTATTGATCAAGGAGCTGGCTCTGTGAACACACAGAAATAATGAAACCAAGATGACCGGCATACACACAAACCAACACACGCACACACATGAGAGACACATACACACCACACACACACACACACACACACACACACACCACAAACACTCGAGCCACACACCCAGCATAGACAACAACACACACACACCCCAACAGACACACACAATAACAATCTAGATGCATTCGATGTTTGACGTGGAAACAAAACCATTTATTATTACATTTCCATTGTTTGTCCTTCAATTAAAAAAACGACATACACAACAAGTGTTTGAACAACAGCAATTTTGCACATGAGTTCGCACATGAGCATTACTTCGTCATGAGGTTAATTTGTGTCATTGTTTAGTTGTTTTGAACTTGTTTTGAACTTGTTTTGGACCATATTTTTGTTCGATGCTGCTCTCACTCCCACTCTCTTAACTTTTCCTCTCACTCTATCCCCTGGCTTTTTTTTTTTTTGCCTTTTCTACCTCTAACCCTCTCTGCTTTTTGTTTTTCACTTGGTGTCTCCTTCTTGCTTTCTGTCTCATGGTCATTGTATTTACCTCCCTCTATCCATCTCTCTCTCTTCCAATCCTAGCTATACCACCCTCTCCTTCTCTATCTCTTTCTCTCTCTCTCTCTCTTTCTCTTTATCTCTCTCTCTCTCTCTTTATTTCTATCGCTCCCTTTTCATCTTTATGTTTTCATCACGCTTTCATCTCTCTTCCAGTCTATGTATCATCCCCCTCTCTCTCTTCTCTCACTATGTCTCTCTCTCCATGTCTTTCCCTACCTCTCTCGCCCCACCATGGTGATTAACATAAATTACCACCTAGGAGAATTATGTGATGACTCACAATGCAATGGCTCCATTTTACACCCTCTGGTCCCACGTAGGGAGGACATGTGTGTGTGTGTATGTGTGTGTGTGTGTGTGTGTGTGTGTGTGTGTGTGTGTGTGTGTGTGTGTGTGTGTGTGTGTGTGTGTGTATGTGTTTGTGTGCACACGCTGATGTGCACACACATGTGTGTGTTCTGTGTAGGTGTGTTTCAACAAGCGCAAGCGGAGGTGATGTCAACAAGTTTGTAGATCAGTGGGGGGGGGGGGGAGTGTGGTTAGACAAACTAAAGTGATCTTTTGGGGGGGCTGTAATGTAAACTAACCCGCTGTGACAGTGAGGTGGGGCTTTGTCTGTGTGTGTATCCTTATGGGTGTTGGTGTAATGTGTGTGTGTGTGTGTGTGTGTGTGAGTGTGTACGTAATGTGTGTGCGTGTGTGTGGCTGTGATTGTGTGCATGCATGCATGCGTGTTAATGTTCACAGGGTTGTTTTTTTTCACACTCACTATTTTTAGCTCACTGGCGAGGGAAATTCTGACAAACTAAAAAGTTACCCAACCCGGAGGATTCACACAGACACACACACACACACACACACACACACACACACACACACGCATCCTCAGGCTTTTAATATCCCTGCTAAAATCCAATCTCCACACCTTACACCTGGTGTCATTCCGCATAAAGTGAGAAATGAAATCACTGCAAACGATTCAATGGTAATACAGTTTGTTCTTAATGTAATGTTACCTAGCCAATCTCTTCATCCATTTCTATTCCAATGCGAATGTCAGAAGCAGTTGCAGAAAGTGTGTGTTCTTTTGTTGAAATTATTATTTCAAAACAGGAAGTCTCATTGAAATTACAAAATAAAAGCTGAAGTATAGGATACACCCATAATCACAAATACATGTAAAATATATACAAAGATTTACTTACAAATGAGTACAAACTAGTGGTGGGCATAGATTTTTTTTTTAATCTAGATTAATCTAGATTAATCTTGGAATCAATCTAGATTAATCTAGATTAAAATGGCTCATTTGAATTCTGCCGAAGGAATTCATAATATGTGTGTGATACCTAAATAATGACTAAAAGTAAGTCTTTGAGAATGGGTTTCTCAAGCCAGGTGGAGCATTAGACCAGGGGCTCATCTCCTGTTTCCAAAATGCATCACAAACTCAAACGCGGGAAAATATAACGCCGCCGGGACGCCCTCTCGCTACAGGTCCACGGGACGCTCGTCTCCGGTGCGCGTCGCGGCGGCGTTGACGGCAGACGGCTGGTACGCGTCCGCCTACTGCCGTACCAAGGCGGGCAGCTCGGAGGAAGATTTGGATTATTATAACAACAACACCAATTATTTTGACGCTCTGATGTCACGATCAACCCAAAACGTGTCATCGCTCACCCAAGTTGTTTCTATTATCATTGCTACATTGTCTCCAGCATATGGCGCGATTATGGACAGTATATTTTATTAAACACTCAGCTTCTGGTTAGTTCAACTTTGAGAATAGATTAACGGCGATATTTTTTTTTATCGCCCGATAAGAGTCTCGCGTTAACGCAGCACATTAACGCCGATAACGGCCCATCACTAGTACAAACACAACTTTGTTCATAGACTACAATCATCCCGTCCCCATTCCCTGCTCCCTCCCTCTTGTCTGGTCCTAAGCTCTCATTCACAAACACATGTGTTTGAACCCCATCCTGGAGCAAGATTCCCTAACCCCATACCAGTTCCTGTGCATGAATTTGCGTAAGTCGTTTTGGATAAAGAAAACGTCTGCTAAAGACTAAATAGTGAAATCTCTTATCTTCTAACATGGACATGGCACGGCATACATCCCCCTAAGGCACTCAGATGCACGTGTACGCACGTGTACACACAAACCCACACACAAAGACAGACACATTTATGCATGGACTTCTGATGAGTGTAGTCCTCTGATCAGAGCACCAAGGACAGTACGTTTATCTCGAGGGGTAATAGCGCATAGGTACCACTGGTGCACATTATAATTGGCTTCCTAATTAGTTTCAGAGTTCAATTAGAGGCTGACAACAACACACACAGGGGGTTGTTTTGTCTCTCTCTCTGTTTGCGTTCCCTTCCACCGTGCTTTTTCTTCTTCTCCTTGTTCTACCAGTCTTCTTAAAGAAAGCGTCTTAAGAGGCACTTAAACTTTTCTCTCTCTCTCTCTCTCTCTCTCTCTCTCTCTCTCTCTCTGTCTCTCTCTCTCACTCTTCATCTCTGTCTCTCCCTTTCTCTCTCTCAGCCAGACCACACAATGCCCTGACTAGCGTTTCACTCTTTCTTCTGTAATTTTAGAGGAAAGATCATATGCAGGCCACGCAGAGTGGGGCTGGTTTGCCAGTTTTCCCTCCCTGCGCTAAAAGGATAATTAAGAGATTGTAGCAGACACAAAAGCAGTTACTTCCGCTGGAACAATTTCCCTTTTTACACAAGGGAAACAAGGGACAAGGGATCTTAACCCAGGTCTTATCATTTGCATAAGAGCGCCCCTTTGATTTTGATTGTCAGCGTATGATGGTATGAGCTGAGCAACTGGACAACACTTCCGCCAGAGATTCTATCTAGAAATGAACCTATCATTAGTCAACATAGACGCAATCGAAATTGGAGGTGGTTTTGGTATCTTGTGGATGCCTACATCTCTCTCTTTACAACCTCTACCACCTGTTTAGACAGCAAAAACATCTCTCTTTGCATCGCAATCTCACAACCATTTCCGATTTACAAAACGGTTGTGTAAGCAAGGCCTTTGAATCCATTCTGGAACACTTTCCATTCCTAGTTCATTTAGTAAAGTAAAACAATACATCTTTGTTCTCAACCGGCTCCTATTCTCGGCTTCTCCTCATCTTCTATATGAGCCAACTTGCTTCACCGTTCTGTATAAATGTTTTTCCTTGGGGTAACAGATGAACTAGGTGTAGCCAGAAAACTTTTTCTTCTTTCCTTGGCAAAAGGTAGAAATCCCAATTAGGCCATGTGGAATCAGTAGCATCGGCTTGCCTGGGGAACATTGCTCTTGTAGTTCTCTATTCGTGTGGTAGTTTATGGCCATGCCTTTCCCGTACCAATGCCAGCAGCCTGCTGCTTGCTGAGCCAAGCCCTGCGGGGATGGAGATAGAGGCGGTAATGCTTCCTCATTCCCCTGGCTTCTGCTGAATCATGACTGCTTATGACCTGCCGGAAAAACAAAAGTTGATTCATTTTTTTAGGTTAGGGGGCGGGATGGTTTTGTTGGCAGGAAGTTTGACTCCCGCGAGGGTTACTGGTTCGAACCCAAAGGCCCACCTGTAGGCATCCTTGAACACAATCCCTAATCCAGCTCCTTAGGGAGTTTTTAATACGTAGTTTGGCTGTACTCTAGACGTCATTATGACACTCAGATATAAAAAAAATAAATACTGTCAAGCCCTGTTTTAAGTATTGGTATCAGATACGGTAGGCATTGTTATGTGCAAATAGATCCCCACATGATCCACATGATTGACGTAGCTTAAAGACTCTGACCTGAGCCAAATCAATTAAAAGACCACGTAGGTAGGTGACTTTTATCCCGTCCTGTACCCGAAAGAGAGATACGGTACATTCACCGCACATTCCGCTCACACAGTCAAAAAACCCTCTGAGATTTACATCCAAGGCTTTTTGCTGGCGTCTTCATTCAGTAGGACTTAACACACCCTGGAGTAGCTGATTTAGAACGTTCCGGATGGCGGCCACGGCTCTCTGCCAGACGAAAGTAACGACGGAGTCCTAAGAGCCTTGGCAGCACCAATGTCACCCTAGAATGGTCATTTATTGCTCCAGATGGTTTTAAAGGCTAATGGAGCACTGGGGAAGGTTATCCCCCCCCCACCCTTTCCCTCCACATCCACCTTTGACAAGTTTGAAGGTTGAAGGTTTGATCCTCGGCCGTGTCTCCGTTTTCATTGAGCAAGATTGTGAGGAGTGGCTTCGCATTGAGTTTGCTGGGGCCGTATGTTGTTGTCAACTCATTCAAGATTCAAGAGATTTTTTGGTCACATGCATACAAGTATACAGCGAAATGAAAAAGTGCCGCACTGCCGCAGAAGCAGCGCAACTGGGGAAGATATGAATATGTTAATGAGTTATGAGTAATTCATTGTAATTGTAAATTAATTGTGATTTAAATCTTGAAGATTCCTATCGATGTTTTAATCTTGCACTAACTAAGTTAAACGTGTAGTTAAAGGCCTAATTACTAATCATGCCTTTAATTACAGCTGCAACAATATTAGGGTAACTGTACATGAGAGTTCCCGAAAATAAATTTATATGGAATTATGACAACATGAAAGCTGCTTGTTGCTTACTGCCTACATTTGTGTGTATATCTGTGTGTGTGTGTGTGTGTGTGTGTGTGTGTGTTTGTGTATGTGTGTTTGTGTGTGTGTGTGTGTGTGTGTGTGTGTGTGTGTGTGTGTGTGTGTGTGTGTGTGTGTGTGTGTGTGTGTGTGTGTGTGTGTGTGTGTGTGTGTGTGTATGTGTACAGGTTTGTACTATGAAATGTTTCTAAATAAAACAAACAGAAGTAAGAACGGTATAACAAATATAACAAATATCAGCATAAATACCAGGGGATACAGGTGCTGGCAAGGAAGATCGGAATGGGAACAAATTATGTGCAGAACACTTCATATAGTTAATATAAATGTATTTGTATTAGTTATACATTATTCTGCTTTACCAATGTGACTGGAGGCAAGGATGAATAGGTGGATGGAGCGCTGCACACTCAGTGGGGGGCGACAGGCTTTGAAGTTTGAACATGGCCTTGAATAGCACTTGAATGCTGCATGTGGCAGAGAGACCTTAGGATAAGAGGAGAGAGTGAGAGAGAGAGAGAGAGCGAGAGAGAGACAGAGAAAGAAGTAGAGAGAGAGATAGAGGGAATTAAACATTTGAGTAGAGGGAGGGGGAATGGATTGGAGGTGGACATGGGAAGAGAGGGGAGAGAAATGAAATGAAAAGAAGAAATGATAGAAATGAAAGATGGAGCAAGATGCACCGAGGCTCAAGGGGGAGAGCTACAGAGCGGTCGAGGAACAAGTTAAGACGTGGACGAGAGGGCTCTAATAGCATCAGACAGGCAGAGAGAGAGAGCGTGTGAGAAAGAGAGACAGGGCGGGGAGGGGTGTGAGGAAGATGGGGGTGACGGTGGAAAGTGAGAGAGAGAGAGAGAGAGAGAGCAAAAGAATGCAAGAGTTAAGGATGAAAAATGGAGGGAGGGAATGTAATGAGGGAGAGGGCGTAAGAGATGTGTATGTGTGTGGTGTTTGTTTCCGGCAATACGGTTTATGTGTAAAAAAAGATATGTAAAAAATCTAAGGCAAAACATGTAACTTTTGTCTTCATAGCCATAACCTTTTTTTTACTCGCTAGTAATCTGTAAAAAGTGGAGCCGTTTTGTATTCAGTCATCATAGACTTGAATGTAATGAACAGAATGGACAACGACGACCAACTAGGAGACTTTCTTGCTTTCTTGCTTCTTGCAGATGCAACACAATTAAGTACATGCTACACAATTAAGTACAATGAATGAATACAACCTGCATTAAGTGTGTTCATCAAGTGCCAGGATGTACAACAAACAATAGTGCAACAGACAAATAAGGGACTGAATGGCTATGTAGAGTCTAGGTGAACTCTGAACAGGTGGGTTTTGAGTCATTTGAGGAAGCTGGTGAGCGACTCCGTGGTGCTGACACCAAGATAGAGAAGAGTTGTGATTTAGCTGATCAACCTTTGGTTGCTCTTAGTGATGGTGGTATCAGACGTCCAGCTAAGGTAGTTGAGCGGAGGGATCGAGCTGGGGTGTGTGGTTTGACCAAGGCTTGGAGGTAGGCAGGGGCAGTTCCATCGACTGCCTTGTATGCCAGTACCATCATCTTGAATCTGATGCAGGCTACTACAGGGAGCCAGTGGAGGTGGCGGAAGATGGGAGTCACGTGGGAGAATTTAGGTAGGTTGAACACGAGGCGCGCTGCCGCATTCTGGATATGTTGCAAAGGTTTAATAGCAGAGATCGGCTAGGAGCGAGTTGCAGTAGTCCAGGCGGGAGATGACCAGCGCTTTGACTGGAAGCTGAGCTGCTTCCCTTGTGAGGAAGGGCCGTATCCTGCGGATGTTGTAAAGTCAAATCTGCAGGATCGGGCCACTGCGGTGATGTTGGAGGTGCAACATAACTGGTTGTCTAGTACCACACCAAGGTTTCTGGCAGTTGGAGACGGAGATACAGTGATGTTCTCGACAGTGACCAGTAAGTCCAAGTGAGGGCTATCTCTCCCCGGTATTAGGAGGAGCTCAGTCTTGTTGAGGTTAAGCCTCAGGTGATGGGCAGTGGTCCAAGTGCTGACGTCTGCCAGACATTCAGATATGCACGTTGCAATCAGGGCTTTGTCAGAGGAGGGGAATGAGAGGAATAGCTGGGTGTCGTCGGCATAGCAGTGATATGAAAAACTGTGTGATGTAATTACAGAGCCTAGAGATCTGGTAGAGGGAGAACAGAAGGGGCCCCAGTACAGAGCCTTGAGGGACACCAGTGTCAAGTGTGCAAGGTTTGGACAGGGAGCCATTCCATGTGACCTGATAGGTGCGATTCGACAGGTAAGATGTGAACCAGGATAGGGCCGATTTAGCAATGCCAAGAGTGGGTGGAGGGAGGATGGTGGGTGGAGGGAGGGAGGATGGTGGCAGGGGTAAAAGTGGAGCTGATGTCCTTCACCTTCTGGGTAAAGTAGGTGACAAAGTCGTCAGCAGTGAGGGAGGAAGGAGGCAGAGGGGAGGGAGGGGTGAGGAGGGAAGAGAACATGGAAAATAGTTTCCTTGGGTTGGAGGTGGAGGAGTTGATTTTAGACCGGTAGAAAGTTGATTTGGCTGTTGACACAGTGGAGGAGAAATCTGAGAGAAGGTGAAGATAGTGAGATAGATGATTAGGACAGTCTGATTTCTTCCATTTCCTCTCAGCTGCCCGCAACTCTGCTCTATAAGACCGCAGAGATTCGGACAGCCAAGGTGGAGGGGGTGAGGATCGTGCAGGTCTGGAGTGGAAGGGACAGAGGGAGTCCAAGGAGGAGGGGAGGGAGGATAGCATGGTGTCTGAGGCTTCCTCAGTGGATAGTTGGGAGAATTGTTCGACAGAAGGTAGTGAGGACAGAACAGTTGAGGCAAACGTAGAGGGAAAGAGAGATTTCAGGTTATGGCGGCTGGTGACAATGTGAGGGGTAGAGAGGAGGGAGGTAGAGGACTTCGGGGGAGAGAAAAAGCGATGGTCAGATATGGGGAGTGGGGTGACAGAGAGAGCCAAGGTACTGCAGGACCTTGTGAATATCAGGACAAGTTGGTTACCAGCTTTGTGTGTGGGGGGAGAAGTGGAGAGTGTCAAGTCAAAAGTGGCGAAAAAGTTGGTTAGTTCAGGTGAGTGTAACTTCTCTGGTAGGATGTTGAAGTCGCCAAGGATAACGAGTGGTGTGCCATCTTCTGGAAAGCAGCTGAGGAGGGCATCCATCTCGTCATAGAAATCACGGAAGGGACCTGGAGGGCAGTAGATCACTACATTGAAGAGCTGGATAGGCAGGGTGACAGTGACAGTGTGGAGTTCAAATGCAGATCTGGCCAAGTGTTCTAGTGGAAGAACCTGGTAGGACCACTTCGGCGAGATGAGGAGTCCAGTCCCTCCTCCTCGCCCCGATGGTCTTGGGGTGTGTGAGAATGAGAAGGCGGTGGAGAGGGCAGCCGGAGTAGCAGAGTTCTCTGGAGTGATCCAAGTCTCTGTAAGGGCCAGAAAGTGGAGGGTCATAAGGGATGCGTAGGCCGAAATGGAGTCAGCCTTCTTGACCGCCGATTGGCAGAGTCCTCCCATCACTTCGAGGTCGGTGTAGGTAGAGGGCGATGGGTGGCACAGATTGGACGGGTTGCTGCGCCGAGCAGAGGATCTGCAGTGGCGTCTCCTCTGGTTGGAGACCCTGACGGTGATAGAAGTACGACACATAGCTACAATTATGGCTGGCCTCCTAGGGCCTCCTCGAGGGACTCCCACAGAGAGACTTCCTTTGTCTTTGTTTCCCGGGCCCGAGTTACGAGAGAGAGAGAGTTACGAGAGAGAGAGAGAGAGAGAGAGATAGAGGGGGAGAGAGGGAGAGAGAGAGAGAGGGGGGAGAGAGGGAGAGAGAGAGAGCAAGTGAGAAATGGAGTGAGAGAGAGATGCGTGGGTGAGGCCAGGGGGAGACAGAGAGCTAAAGGGATTTTTCCAGACTAGGGGTAGAGATCACAGAGGGCTGGGAGGGGAAGGAGTAGAATAATACAGAGAATGGGTGAGAGAGAGGGGGGAGGGCGAGAGTGAGAAAACTTGAATTGAGAAAAAGAGATGAGAGCAAGAGGACTGGAATCCTCTGAGAGACACATGATGAGTTGGGGGTGTTGAAGTTTTTCATCAAAATAAAAGCCCTCCCAACTCTCACCCCAAGGAGGGAGGGAGGTGAGAGAGAGAGAGAGAGAGAGAGAGAGAGAGAGAGAGAGAGAGAGAGAGAGAGAGAGAGAGAGAGAGAGAGGAGAGAGAGAGAGAGAGAGAGAGAGAGAGAGAGAGAGAGAGAGAGAGAGAGAGAGAGAGAGAGAGAGAGAGAGAGAGAGAGAGAGAGAGAGAGAGAGAGAGAGGCCATGGGGGAGAGAGAGAGAAAGAAAGACAGGCCATGGTGAGAGAGAGACAAAGAAAGACAGGCCATGGTGAGAGAGAGACAAAGAGAGAGGCCATGGGGGGAGAGAGAGAGAGAAAGAGGGAGGTCAAGGGGTCAAACGGACAACAGTGTCTAGTGTGAGTACAACACTTCACAGTACGTAGTTGTATAAATACATTATTCTGCTTTACCAATACTGATGGAGGCAAGGATGGATGGGTGGATAGAAGGATGATGATAGTTGCTGGAGGAATGGATTATGGACGATTGGATGAATGATTGGATGTTGGAAGATGATTTGATGGATGGATGGTTGATTGGATGGATGTTCAGAGGGTTGATAGATGGATTAATGGAAGGATGAATGGATGGATATACTGACTTGTGTGTCCTTGTGTGTCCCTGACAGTTTTCCTCTATATGTCTGCCTGTTATTATCAGGGGGTCAAATTAAACCTGTCTAGTTCTCTTTGTCAATGTGACTTTCCCCAGAAATATGCACAGATTATTATGGGGTATTTAAATTTCTACTCAAAAGGGTTTCATGCCAGTGAAGCTGTTAATAACCAGTAGAGCAATGTACAAAACACCAGTTCTGTGGTAGGTCTGGTAGCACTTAACAGAGAATAACTGCATCTTTATCATAATTAATATAGCAGTAGTAAATATGAATTTATATCATTCTTTAATTTATTTAGCGTTTATAAAGTGTTGAAGACTGAATGAATGAACCAATGATTCATTCGTCAGACTCATTGGTAAGCGCTGCTGATTCTCCTGTATGTGTGAACAACATATCCTGACATTTGTACCCTGAAAATCTCCTGAAAAAATACTACCCCTGAGGTAGTATTTTGTCTGTAGGAAATGTAAATTACCTTATGTGTGACACCACTTGAGCTGGCGTGTTGATGATGCTTCGGTCTGCATTTGCATGTCATTGAGTGGCACCCTAAATGATAATCAGCCTGTTGCCTATTGTTCACTGAATGGTTAAAAAATATTTAAATGTTGGCACTGCTTTTCAGAATAATTTGTGGTGAACACTGAAAGATATTTCTTATCATAACCCTAAAAGTACACATCATACAATAAATTTCAATACATGAGTTCACAGCTGCACGCGTATAAAGAAAATGTTTTTCAGCAAAACAGTTAGCTGAACATTACAGGGTCCCGTCTCCCGGTTCCACTCCCTGTTTTCTTAGGTAACACAGAAATCAACTACATTTCTCCCAGTGTTTGTTATACGTGAAATGAAGCAAAAAAATACTCTCTCTTTCTCTGGTAATGCCGTCGTTCGCAGCACCTTTCTTCACTGTTTCTTCTATTTGTCTCTAACTCATGCTCCAATCTTGCATTGATCGATGCTTCGGATGTTGTGGATGCAAAGGAATATATGATGCATTGTTGCAGCAACAATAAAACCCCCATTAATTCTACCGATGCATATGCATATACAGCATCAAGTGTGAATCACCCTCAGGGTCAAACCTCCTGATATACGATGGTGGCGAAAAATGCGGAGGACATGTCTGAAAACGGCTATGGATAGAGTTAAAATCCTTAACTTCTAACAATCTATCTTATAAACCATTATCTAATTAACGTATTAATTAATTACAAATAATTTATAACTGACTATGAATAGCTAACTAATGAGTACCCATGTATGAACAATGCTTCATAAAGGAGGAAATCAATATTTACTAATTAATTAATTAATTAATCCTTGAAAGTTGCAGTTATTCTAAGGTGCAAACTTTGTTTTTGTCTTATGCCAAAATCATATAAATGGGCCTTCCTGGAATGTCCATGGGAGTGTTCTTATACAGTGTTTGAAATCCTAGCCACGATAGACAGGTCATTTGAGAACCATCTTAACCACAAAGATAAACTCTTCAAATGTTCTGCTCCTACTCTCCTGTGCATGTGAAAGTAAAACACAAATAGGATTGTGTGACTGTATATTACAGTTGTAGAGCTGTCAAATGTTTTTTTTAAGACAGTAAAGGGTCTACCACAATAATCCTTCTGATTCATATGAGAAACGACTGCAGACCTTGATATAGAATATCGATTCTTTAAAGCATTGCATGGTTTTGAAAATAGTCAATAATGCAAAGGTTTACAATGGCCAAGGATCTTGCAGTTACTTAAGCTACGTAAAAAAATGTCTACCATTATAAAATGGAGGCAAATCAGAAGTAAACTAAGTCCATTGTACTAGTAGCTCTCTGGGCTTGTGTGCCTTGTTGACAACCTTACTGTAAGTGCCTTGTGAGTGGAACTGCAATAAGCCTGGAGGTAATATAGTTTATCGGTCTCTTGGAAGGTTCTAAAAGCTAGGCAAAGTGCCCTAAATGTTTTTCCGGAAGTTAGCAGTTCCCTAAATATACACCAGGTTGTATTTAAAGCAATTTAATTGAATAAAAGTTCAAATAATGTCATGAACTTCCGTTCCCATATACATAAATTGTACTTTTCAGCAGAGTCCTGTGGAAGTAAGGCCTAGAGCAATCAAAAGCACATAATCAGCATTGGAGCAACTAGAAATGTAAGTGCTGCAGGAACCGAGAAAAAAACAGCCAAGTGCAGTTTTTACTGTTGGAGTCAGATACCAGGATTGGTAATTATTATCATGACTTTCTTTATTACAACTTTAAATTGTGCAACATCGAAAGATTTGTCAGTCGTGTCCCCCTTTTTCTCTCTTGTATTTTCTTATTTTCATAAAAGTTTTGAATTTTTTTAACATATCCACACAATTGATTTACAAAGCAATACCAATTAACAAATAGCGACCAAATAACGACCAACAAAGCAACCAGTCAGCCATCTCATTTACGATGTTGCAGTTGTGTGTGTGTGTGTGTGTGTGTGTGTGTGTGTGTGTGTGTGTGTGTGTGTGTGTGTGTGTGTGTGTGTGTGTGTGTGTGTGTGTGTGTGTGTAAGTGTATGTATGTATGTATGTATGTATGTATGTATGTGTGTGTGTGTGT
>NC_140271.1:1629798-1637298 GCF_964030765.1 Micromesistius poutassou | reverse complement strand
CTAAATAAAATAAAATTAATTAAGCAATAAATTGAATGCCGCCATATAGCTTGTTGTTGCTGTGAGGTATAGGTAAACTGGAAGTGGCTATATAACCACTTGTTTGTGTGTTGTCTGAAATCGGACTCAGTTTTTAGCGTACTCACTTAGTGATTGGATATTACTGGCGGGGAGGCGTGTGCACATGCTACATTCATGTGCTCCTCTAGACTACATGATTTTTTTCTGTTTTTTTTTTTCTTCTTTTTTTTTGCAAAACCGAAAATGCCAAAATTCTCAGACTAGAATTGAACCGTGGATGGCGTATTGAGCGGTTAGATTGTATATGGAGTATGTCTGCACAGTGTGCATGTGTGCACGTGTGTTGTTTCCCCCAGCTTAATGCTGAAACAAGGATGTCCCTTTGTTCAAGGTGCTTGTGTTATCCCAGCGATGAGCCCTCCGTACTGGAGATAAGTAGGCCAGGCCTGCACTTTAAGAGCAGGAGAGGGTCCCACATCCCGGGGGGGGGCGGGGGGGGCTCTTGTCTGGTCGGGGTTGTAGTTGCTCGCTGCACACGTAATTGTCCTCGGATGTACTCACATCCACGCACACACGCAAGGTTCAACACACTGGAACTAAACACACACAAACACAGGATCTGCTAACACACACAGACACCCTCTGGATAAAAAACACACACACACACGCACGCACATTCAGGAATTACGAACACATACAGTATATGTATGTATTTACTCACAGTGATGGATTATCTATTTGCATGATTTGTATTGCGCTTTGTATATGTATGGACACACAAGAGCACAACACAGACACACACACACACACACACACACACAGACACACACACATGCCCAAATGCATGTTTTTACTAGGGTGGACAATTGTTTCACTCCAACACAACACTCACTCGCACAGACAGACAAACACACGCACGCACCATGCATGCACGGCACGCACACACACATGCACACAGAGACCCACGTGTCACCCATGGGTGGGAGGCGATGGCAGCAGAGACAGGTCATATTTAATTAAGATGTAATTAGCCGTGTTCCGGCTCAAACCCGCGGAGAGAAAAATCCGTGACCCATCTGTCCCCCCACCACCTCCCCTTCCCCCCCTATCTCCTCTATTTCATCATTGGCTCTTCTGACAATACACACACGCACACACATTCACAAAGAGCCAGCCACCTTGTAACCAAATGGGAGGACAGAGTGTGTGTGTGTGTGTGTGTGTGTGTGTGTGTGTGTGTGTGTGTGTGTGTGTGTGTGTGTGTGTGTGTGTGTGTGTGTGTGTGTGTGTGTGTGTGTGTGTGTGTGTGTGTGCGTGAACAAAGTTACAATTTAAAACGGGCCTGACTCAGTAGAGAGCTGATTTCCAGCAGGTTCCTGTTCTGCAGCACATATAACACGTAACAGGGACAAGGCACAGCACACATTACATTTACATACAGCACATAACAGGGACATCACAGCACGTCAGACATCAGTCGGACAATCATATAGACAGCAGACTGAGCACAGACAGTGATCTATAAAAGTCAGTGTTTGCAGGTGTATGTGTTGAGGAGTAACAGTTTATAGGCTTTTTTGAACTGTGTGATGGATTGTCATGTTCTAATGTGATGGGGAATGCCATTCCAGACTTTGGTGAAACTATGGATGAAGGACCTCTGCCCATAGCCGTTATTGTATGCGGGCACTGGGTGGAGGGCCATGGAAACACATCTAGTGACTCGCACTTGGGGCATGTTATGTGTTGGTAGTTTAGCCGCGTCTGTATTGAATTGACCCTGATCCATGGCAGAAGAGACGGTGCAGTGTTACTATCCATATCCACAGCTTCTATGTTGACATTTATGGTCAGCACATTTACTGCAAAGCCCAACTAGAACATCTGCCTTTGTTTCAGTTTGACCATTTGCAGCAATGGTGTAGACATCTTCAATCAACAAAGGAGTGGTTCTTTCATTTGACATTTATTTCCCCTTCTTTTACTTAATGTTTGTGAGGAATATCTCGATAGACGCATGGAGATCTTTATTATGCATCCTGTTTCATTCACCAGCATTGGTCTTGCAATCAACAGTTATTTTGAGTCTTTCGCTCATTTTCAATAACCATTTCAATAATCATGTTTTATTCCTGTCGTTTTACAATTTCTTGAGATAGCTCTTGGTTATGCACCGAGAGCACATCACCGTAACGCAACAATCTTGTCCCTTGATCATCAGCTGTGTCTTCTGCTTTATGGCTGACCTAACTTTACCACCATGGGCCCTATCCTGCACCCAGCACAATTAACTTTCTACACCGACGCAAGTATGGTTGCAAGTTTGCACCCGGCGTAAAACTGATTTTCCCCTGCAGCAAACTCGCACCACTATACTTACGCCTGGAGAGGCCTGTTATGGCGCAAATGATACATGGTGCTATTTTTCTTTAAAAAGCAATTGCGCCACTGACCGGAAAATACCTGGTCTAAATGCACTAGCGGATAGCCCAGTTGGTGTTGCTATTTTACAGCCGATACAGCGGTAAGAAGTTGTACTTGCAACAATGCATCTGCAAACACTGTACAGCAAAGACATATTTTCTTGACACACACATCGTGTGCAAGCCCATAACTTTTAGGATTGATGAGTATTTGATCTCGAGGAAACATAATTTTACCACAAGTGAGTGTTTAGAAGAATGTTGCTGTCGCTGTCCATGGTGCTGAATTAGGTCAGCACAATTGAAAGACAATAGAGACCAACAAAATTGCATTGTGGGATATCTCAAGACATGAGGCAGTTACAATCCAAGCATGTGTGTCTTTAGATGAGGGTGTGTATATCAAAAGGTGCTAGTGTGTGTGTGTGTGTGTGTGTGTGTGTGTGTGTGTGTGTGTGTGTGTGTGTGTGTGTGTGTGGGGGGGTGTGTGTATATGAATGTTTGTGTCTGGTGTATTCATTCTTTGAAAACTCCCTAAAACATCTTAGAAGATAAACACACACACACACACACACACACACATCCAGATGCTCACACGGAACCATGCCGGCACACACTCACACACATGCACTCACACAACAACAACAAGACCAACTGTCTCAGTTACTTTCATCTCCCCATAAAACACAATTTTTGTCCTCTTTTTCCACGCATCTCTTTTATTTTTACCACTCTCATTAGCTCTACTCCCTCCTCCATCTTGTTTCCCATGATTCCTTTTGTTCATTAGCCAAAAAATATCCAGGTTTCCAAAGACTGCTCCTTCTGTAACACCAACACACTGTACAGTTTTAATCTCCCAGCTCCATCCACCCCGTTCGCGCTGTTTCTCCCGTTTATACATTTCAGTTAAGTCTTATCTGAACTATTTTAGGATGAATCTCATACACCAGCTTCGGATATAATGTGTGGAGCACTTGAGGACAGCACGTGAATAGTTGTGGTTTGTTGACTGTAGTTTGGAATGTTTGTCAGTTTTTCTTTTATGATATTTCTTTAAGTATTTTACATTTGTTTATTCTCATCTTATTTTTCTCCTTCGCTTTGCATTCTTCCTTTTCTTCCTTCCCTGTTCATCCCTGCTTCCTTACTTCACTCCTCCTCTTCCTTACTAGCTTCCTGTCTTCCTCCCCTCTATATTTCCTTCTATCTTTCCTTTCCTTGCATTTCCGCCTTTCTCCCTCCCCCCATTATTTACTTTTTTTTTTACATTTCTTTATTGGTTTGTTCCTGTCTTTTCTATCCTTCCTTCCTTCCTTTTGTCCTTACTTAATTCCTTCCTTCGTTTGCTCAGTATTCTGACTCAAAGTTCTCCTCTGGTGCAACTAATCAATGACCCACACACAAGGCTTTCTACTTATGAAGAAATAAAGGCTGACGAAGAGGAGGAGAGGAACGGCAAGTGGCCATGTTGAACACAAGGATTAAGAGAAATAACTATTATCATAGATCAATACTTAATACCTTAATACCGTGTTTGTGTTTGCTGCTTCAGGTGAACATTGTCCAAAGTTTAAACAATGATTTAAGTGGATCAGGAGGTTATTTTTATGAATTACAGAATATAAATTAATCTTTGGCCCACTTATCAGTTAAATCACAGTTGCTAATTTTTTTCGTCTAAAGCATGTGGTTGGGCAAATGCACACATGTGCACACGCATACACACACACACACACACACACACGCACACGCACACGCACACGCACACACACACACACACAGCTGACCATGTCATTGCCCTGAACTCAAAATCAAATTTCTCCTCCACGTTTTATCCTGACACGCATTCTCTTAGAGTCACTCGGATAAAACAAATAATTCTTACAAGTAACACATGCTCTAAAGTACACTTCCACGTTGCCCCTTCGCACACATGCCACCTAAATCAGAAACGCTGCCTGCTTCCAGACAGCGGACAAATGCGGTGTCCGCCTTACAGCTCGTTCCCCCTGGGCTTTCGTCACGGTGGAGATAAGTAGGCCTGTGGAACAACGGACGACTGGCGAGCCAAAGGTGTGAGTCCCCAGAGCAGGAGACCAGGTGGGCTCGGGAGGAATATGTTAGCATTCTGATAAATGGAAGCATACTCGAAAACCAAACGCAAAAAACCTCAGGGTGGCAGACGCTTACGACACAAGCATTGGCAGATGCTCCCAAAATTTTGTAGTGATATTTTTGGTTGTGGCAATCTATTTTTAAAGGTGACTCGTTTTTTTTTTCTCTCTTTTACCGTTGTTATTTTCCCTTTTTTTTTGTCGACGTCGACTCAAAACCTTGCCGCCGTTTGTCGCAGGAAGAAAAGATGGATCCCCGGGATTGGAGTGTGAAAACGATGGAAGCGCAGATGGCAGTCGGTGTCAGGGAGAGAAGAATTGGAATAAAAGACGAGAGAGAGAGAGAGCGAGCGAGAGAGAGAGAGAGAGAGACGATATAAATGAATATATACTGTAAATGCATGACAGGAAAATAAAAAATGGAAGGGAGTGTTGAGGAGACAATCGATGGAAGTTAAACCAAGGTCGCACAGACATAAGAGGAAGAATTAGGATAGAGGAGAGACTGTGAGGAATTATGCAGCGACGTGGAAGCGACGAGACTGGGTAATCTTCTCTGCCGCATGGAGGGTGGGGGTGGGAAGAGGGGGGGCGTTGGCTGGTGCGGAGGCCATGGAAGAGTGATGTGTTCAGACGATGCTTATCTAGGATGGAGACGGATGACGTCTGCAGGGATGGGAGCCCATAAGGTCTAGAGAAAACCAGAATGCTCCGAATCTGAGACAATAAAAAAAATGGGGCAGGGGGAGGGAAGACCATGGAACGGAATACCAAACACGTGTCACCTTCCCTCGCTGTCTTAATCATTCTGTTAACCTTTACCTGTTTGTGTGCGTGTAGTTGTAAGTGTGTATGTGCATCTGGGCGTGTGCATCTGAGCATGTGTGTATGTTTTACAGTCGATAGCCATGAGAAGTGTAGACCCTTCTCATGGCATGACGATGGAGATGGATTAGGGAACAGAAAAGTAGAAGACAAGCTTTGAGAGTGGTAAAGCAACAGAGGTTGCTTAGTATCACTCCTTCCACCCTAGGGCGGAAACCAACGATTATTTTCAGAGTTGATTAATCATTCAGTCTATAAATTTGAATAAATGATAACAAGTGCCCGTCACAGGATACCAGAGTGCAAAGCAATGTCTGAAAATTGTCTGCTTTATCTAACAAGCAGCCAGAAATAACTAAAGTATTAATTTGATGATGAACCATGAAATATTACAATTTCTGAAGCATTAGACAGCAAATGTTTGGTATTTGTACTTGATGAATGAACTACTAATCGAT
This sequence comes from Micromesistius poutassou, assembly GCF_964030765.1. Lineage (NCBI taxonomy): Eukaryota > Metazoa > Chordata > Actinopteri > Gadiformes > Gadidae > Micromesistius > Micromesistius poutassou. The sequence continues at coordinate 1,631,454 of NC_140271.1, read as the reverse complement.
TATAAAATGTGCTTTTATAAATCAAATAATCTAAATAATTGTTGTAACCATACTACAAAAAACAAGATGTGAGTTAAGATAATGTTTTACAAATTTAATTACTCTTTGTTGTCAACAAACATCCTCATAAAAAATGCAATCAAAGACTGGGAACATTTGAGTCCTGCAATGACTTCTGGGTAAACTTTGATGTTTGCTTCTCAGAGTAATGACCTCCTTTCCCCGTGTGATCTTCAGTGCATTCTCACCTGAATGGGTTTACCACATGTGGTTCTGAGTCTGGCCTCATCCGGTACTGAGCTACAGAGTGACCGGGCTCCAGCCAAAGCCTCTGAGATTTCAAAGTCTCATTTGTCTGCATTTGTATCAAAGGATGTCATTCTGTCCGAGGAAATTCCGAATGCGTTACAAAAAAGGGTTTTGCCCCGGTTAAAATGCAAGATAGAAAAATACAAAAAAAGATAGAAAGAAGACCTTCAGCATTCAAATGATAGAATTGGAGGAGGGGTGGAATGAACAAACCAAAAGAAAATGTTATATTCAGAAAATATTGCTGACCAGAAATGACGTACAATGATAAAGCACGGCTGGTCTTGGGGAAAAAAGGGAGGGGGGGGAGGAGGGGGGGGGGGAGGAGAGGGAAGATGATGGTGAGATGGGAAGAGGGGGAGACGGCTGAAAGGCGAAAAGTAGGTGGAGAGGAACAGATGGGAAGAGTGACAGGGAAAAGAGGGAGAAAGGGAAAGCAAAGCTGTGAATACAAGATTGTTTCTGCTTTCCCCCTGGGCGGATCAGCAGGCTGCCAAGAGACCACCTAACAGCCGGTCTCTGTCGTTCAATAAGGAGCTAGGAAGGAAGGAGACCACCTGACAGCCGGTCTCTGTCGTTCAATAAGGAGCTAGGAAGGAAGGAGACCACCTGACAGCCAGTCTCTGTCGTTCAATAAGGAGCTAGGAAGGATGGAAGGAAAGAGACCACCTAACAGCAGGTCTCTGTCAATAAGGAACTAGGAAGGAAGGCAAGAAGGAAAGAGCTCACCTAATCTACTCTAGTTCAGTAACTCCTTCCTGTCGGAATCAACTCTACAGTTTAAGTTTGGAACAGCGATGATGTGTTTTAGCGACAGCGGGCACAGCGAGAGAGCGGTTAGCTACTCGTCATATCAGGGTCTGGTTGTGCGTCGAGAGTTGTGATGCTTAATTTAGGAGGTCGCCTAGGTAACTTCACGTGCCAGAAAACCCTCCCCCCCTCTTACTCAAGAAGAACGGCAAAGACCCCCGCTGTGCATATCTGTGCTGGGCGGATGATCTAATTCTGGGATGAACCCTCCTCTCTCTCTCTCTCTCTCTCTCTCTCTCTCTCTCTCTCTCTCTCTCTCTCTCTCTCTCTCTCTCTCTCTCTCTCTCTCTCTCTCTTCTCTTCTCTTCTCTTCTCTTCTCTTCTCTCTCTCTCTCTCTCTATCCCTCTTCTCTCTCCCTCTTCTGTATTTTCTCTCTGTTATCTCTCTCTTCTTTTATTTTTCTCTCTCAGTCTCTGTCTCTCACTCCCTCTCTAACTTTCTCCCACCCTCTCTCTCTCCATCTCTCTCTCTCTCTCTCTCTCCCGCTCTCTCTTTATATATCTCTGTCACTCGCCTTTCTCTCTCTCTTTGCTCTC
>NC_140271.1:1602298-1624798 GCF_964030765.1 Micromesistius poutassou | reverse complement strand
TTTAGCAGAGACGCCTTGCCTCGCCTATAGAATGCTGTGGGAAGCCCTGGTACTTCAACCGTTCATTTTCAAACGTTGAAACCATGCAAAGTTCCCAAAAAAGAAGGCATCGTTCAGCCGCATTTGTAAAAAGATACAACACATCTGGCCTGACGAATCAGATTCAAGTCTTAGTCGAGGGCAGGCCTACAACATTTTTTAAAGTCATACTGGTTTGTTTTTCTCGGGTACATGAGGGTTTGTCTCTAGCGCTCGCTTACGGCTCCCCTGTCTGAGCCGTCATTTGTTCCTGTTTCATGGCTGACCTTGGGGCGACCTTGTGCGACCTTGTGCGACCCATCATCCGACGTCGGGCAAGCGGATGTAACCGTGGGAACGGTCTGACACCATGTTTTAATTCCGAGAAGGCATGTACCTGTCTCCTAGCGTCATGCTCCACATTAACCTCGGTCTGGATCACTTCACGAGAGAGAGGTTTGGGAGGGAGGGACGGAGGGAGAGAGAGAGAGAGAGAGAGAGAGAGAGAGAGATGAGAGAGAGAGAGGTTGGGAGGGAGGGACGGAGGGCGAGAGAGAGAGAGAGATGAGAGAGAGAGAAGTTGGGAGGGAGGGACGGAGGGAGAGAGAGAGAGAGAGAGATGAGAGAGAGAGGTTGGGAGGGAGGGACGGAGGGAGAGAGAGAGAGAGAGATGAGAGAGAGAGAGGTTGGGAGGGAGGGACGGAGGGCGAGAGAGAGAGAGATGAGAGAGAGAGAGGGAGGGAGGGAGGGACGGAGGGAGAGAGAGAGAGAGAGAGAGGTTGGGAGGGAGGGACGGAGGGAGAGAGAGAGAGAGAGATGAGAGAGAGAGAGGTTGGGAGGGAGGGACGGAGGGCGAGAGAGAGAGAGAGATGAGAGAGAGAGGTTGGGAGGGAGGGACGGAGGGCGAGAGAGAGATGAGAGAGAGAGAGGTTGGGAGGGAGGGACGGAGGGCGAGAGAGAGAGAGATGAGAGAGAGAGAGGTTGGGAGGGAGGGACGGAGGGCGAGAGAGAGAGAGAGATGAGAGAGAGAGAGGACAGGAGGGGTTTAATGGAAGCAAAGATGCCAGGGTTTAAACAGAAAGTAGAGACAGGTGTCCCACTGAAAGGCTGCTTAAACGGTGTGGAGGGCAGGCTGACTCTACCATGGGACAGCTTAGCCAAAATATCTCTTCATGGGTAGGAGAGTGTTGGGGTTACGGTGTCAAACAGCCAATGTCCTTGACCTGTTGGTATGTTTGAGCAAGCCTAGCTCTAACTCTTACCTGCTCTTTATAAAAACAGGTATCTGAGATCATTTGAAGTTGCTTTGGAGATAATCTGCTTAATAGTAAAATTAACATTTCAGCCTCTTGAAGTTTTGGCTCCATGTTAATAATTTCATGTCTGATAGATGTGGAGGTGTTGGTGTGTAGGATGTGCAGCGTCTAAGGGTCTGGTGTGTATTTGTAGTGTAAATGTGTGCAGGACGCCAACAACCACTGGGCTGTACACAGGCCCGGCGATTGCCATAGGCGAACTAGGCGGTAAAATGTGTTGGGGGCGCCCAAATGAAACAATCCCGATTCCACCCCCCCCCCCCCCCCACATCAACAAGACCGATCGCGCACCCCCCCCCCCCTCAACAATCCCGATTGCGCGCCCTCCCGTCAACAACCCTGATCGCCCCCCCCCGTCAACAATCCCGATCCCCCCCCCCTCCCGTCAGAAACCCTGATCAGCCGCCACCCCCCCCACCCCCCCCCCCCCCCCCGTCAACAATCCCGATCGCGGGGGGGGGGGCTCGGACGGGGTCTCGCCTAGGGCGCAATTCAGTGTAGAACCGGCCCTGGCTGTACAGTTAATATAATGGGACTCCATCTTATAAGTAAAGGGCAAAGTGCAGAAAACGCACAACAAATCCAGTATGATCAAAGACATACACACACACACACACACACACACACACACACACACACACACACACACACACACACACACACACAGAAGCACATATCTTCTTCTTTGTGCAGCACATACACAACCCGACGCCAGATCTAATCCCATCACTGCGTTAGACCCAGCCATGCATGAGGATGGGTGTCATCATGTGTGTGACTTGATGTGTGTGTGTGACCTCTGTGGTTGTGTGTCTATACCTGTATGTTTATGTGTGTCTGCGCTTTTGGTGTGGTTGTGTGTGTTTGTGTGCTTGTGTGTTTGTGTGTGTGCGTGCGTGCATGCTAGTATGTGTGTGTGTGTGTCCACACGCATGTACCCCTGCTGTAATGTTTGAAAAATAACATCAAAGACGAGCATATGCTTTGGTGTGTGTGTGTGTGTGTGTGTGTGTGTGTGTGTGTGTGTGTGTGTGTGTGTGTGTGTGTGTGTGTTGGTGAGGTTGTGTGTGTTGTGTGTGTGTTTGTGCGCGTGTGGGGGTGTGAGCGTGTGCGTAACAGCGTATGTGAGTGACAGCGTCTGTGAATGTGTTTGTGTGTGTGGGTGTATGGGTGTGAGCCTGCGCATGTGCCTGACAGCATATGTGATTGAGCTTGTGTGTGCGTGCGTGCGTGCGTGCGTGCGTGCGCGTGTGCGTGCGTGCGTGTGTGTGTGTGTTTGTGCTGGGATAATGATGAATCTGACGCCTGACAAATAAATACAGCAGTTAGAACATAAGGACAAATGGACGAAGCATGTAGCAGAGACATGACTTATTTAATGTCAGACAGACATCAAGGTCAGCAGGAAGCAGCTGGGTGAAGAGTGAAGAGATGGTGTTTGCAGACACGTCGACCGCCACTCCTACTTCTACTACGGTGACCGGAGCCATGCTGCTCAATAATCCTCATCAGTGTGTCATGACGTGATTCAGTTGTCGTGTTATGTATTACTATAGGTTTCTATAGAGGATGCTGATTTTCAAATAATCACTCACGGATAATGTGATGAACGTGCCCACAAATATGTCCGATGAGGGAATACGCAGCGTTTGATTTAAACTGCCACGATACGTCACGTTGAACAAGGATTAGGAGGATTTCATCCTTATTGAGAAGATCAGACGGAGTAATTGTACAAGGATTCTCTTAGCACACTCTTGCGAGTGTGTGTGTGTGTGTGTGTGTGTGTGTGTGTGTGTGTGTGTGTGTGTGTGTGTGTGTGTGTGTGTGTGTGTGTGTGTGTGTGTGTGTGTGTGTGTGTGTGTGTGTGTGTGTGTGTGTGTGTGTGTGTTTTGCGTGGGTATGTGTGTGTATTTGGACACGATAGAGCTGCCTGTGCAGAGATTTCAATTTGAGACAAACAGGGCATATTATGTTACACGTTTTCAAAGTGTACACTTTTATCTCTAGATATATTTCTACTGATATACTCGGATGTACACATCCACCAAATGTCACCTTATCTCTCTCTCTCTCTCACTATCTCCTCCTGTCACTTTGGGTGAGTGGGCTGATTGATCTAATCAATTTATATTGTTGAAACAATCAACGCTTGTTAAGGAGTGATTCCTATTCAGGAGACCGCAATAACCTCATTACTTTCCTTACACGCTCACCCGGTACCCCCAACAACGGATGGGATAATGAGCTCATTAATACTATAATAAATGAAAACAATGGTTGCAAAGACACAGAGAAGCAGGCAATACACTGGGAGTAAAATAAAGGAAAGGAAAATATATAGGAAATTCGGAAATATATAGGGAGGGAGGGAGGGAGAGAGGGAGAGAGAGAAGGAAGGAAAGAGGGCAGGAATGAAAAAACAAAGGAAGGAGGAGGGAAAGAAGGAGGGAGTTAGGGATTGAGAAGAGGGAAGGAATGAAGAAACGAAGGGCTTCCTTCCTTCCTTCCTTCCTTCATCTGTTAAGGATGGAGGAAGGATGGATGAAAGGAAGGGCTAAGGCTAAGAACTAGGGCTGATCAAAGTGCAGTTAGCTCCAGAAGACTAGATTTCTGACTTGGGTTTTATATTCATGTCGGGGGGACTCTACATTAGCCCAAATTCTGAAGACTTCTAAAAACGACACCAGACTTTAGCTGACTCAACTAATGGGCTCTATGCACGCAGCACTTCTGCATTGGTCTCAGAATGCTTCTACAGATGTTACACTGAATTCTGCGACCCACCGAAAAGTGTGACCCAAGGGGGGCGCTGTTGAACATTTTCGGAAACATGCACGAGTTTGAAGCGTAGACAGGCGTGAAGTCAAGCTTAAAACGTAACGTTTGTATCGTCATCGACACGGACGTAATTTGGGGGGGGGACACAGGGGACATGTCCCCTGCACTTTTTGAAAAGGCCGTTCTGGTCCCCTGCACTTTTCACCGTCCAGAAACAATGTTACGCTATGGTAAACAGAGACTCGTCAGGCACTAGGACCAAGCGGAAACGGCCGCTCGAGCTGAAGCCAGTTTGCTTTCGTTTAGACCCGCCCACAAGCTCCTCCATTGGCTCTGCATTCCTTGTGTGATTGGCCGTCCCCGCTGTCACTCCATCAGGTTGTAAACAGCACCAGGACGCACAGAAAACACAGTGAACTGAAAGAGTTAGAGTTTTATTAAAAATATTTGTGTCCCCCCCACCTCTGAAATCAAAATTTCGTCCCTGGTCATCGACACCCTGATTTGATTTGATTAGCGTTTTACAGACCCATACTATGGATCAACCTGCTTTTGCCCGGTTTCCCAAAACAGGGCAAAAAAAACGGATGACGATACAAATGTTACGTGTTAAGCTTGTGCATGTTTCCGCACGTGAACGACTTCTTGCCTGTCTACGCTTCAAACTCGCGCATGTTTAAAAAAAAAAAAACAGCGCTCCCTTGGGTCACACTTTGCGGTGGGTCGCAGAAATCGGTGTAACACCGAAACCGGATTTGTAGAAGCATTCTGTGACGACCCTGGTGAGCCGTTGACTCCACCCTTGCTTTGACTCCACCCTGGCTGTTTGGTTTGCCTGTCCTCTCTCTCCCTTAATAGGTGATGCAGTTCAGGTGTGCCTGATTGGCAGCAGGATAAAAGCCCTGCATTTCACAACAGTCAGGCTGCTCCCTCCTCCTGGTGTGTTGGTTTTCTTTGTCCTTTGTTTGGTTACACATAGACTGACTTTGCATGACACTATTGGTTACTTACGTTTAACTGACTTACACCACACTTCTTTATTTTTATTCAGTTTAATTCTGTTAAAATTATCTTCTTACTTTAATTCTTTATTATTGTAAAACGGCGTGGTCTCCCCCATTTCATGTTTCATGCTAGAGCCAGCATGTCACAATTCTGAGACCAATGCGGAAGTATTGCGTGCATAGAGCCTATTGCAGGTATGACAGTGTGATCATGTATCCATGAGACTGATGGTTTAGTTCAGTTTTACAAGAGAACAGAGAGCAACCAAACCGTTGCCATCTCTGCACAGGAGCTCATATCAAAGGCAGTTAGAGGGACGTTTCAATCATTCACCTGAGAGAGAGACTGGCAGAGTCCGATAGAGAGAGAGACTAACTGAGCTGGGTAGAGAGAGAGAGACTTAGAGAAAATGGAATGCTAACAGGAAATAGAGGAGAGAGGGTCTGGGGAGTGGTGGGGGTGGAGGGGTGGGGAGGAGGCTGTGATCAGAGGGAGTATGAGGATGGATGAAAACGGTGGGGAACAAGCAGAACAATGCGAGAGGAGATTGCAGAGAGTGTGTGTGTGTGTGTGTGTGTGTGTGTGTGTGTGTGTGTGTGTGTGTGTGTGTGTGTGTGTGTGTGTGTGTGTGTGTGTGTGTGTGTGTGTGTGTGTGTGTGTGTGTGTGTGTGTGTGTGTGTGTGTGTGTGTGTGCGCGTGTGTGTTTGTAAGTGCGGATGTAGGTGTGCATACCTATGATGTAATTCAATAGGATAGTATTTAGTAAGACAAATATATTCTTTCCCTTTCTTTCTCTCTCTGGCTCTTTTCTACGCCCTGCACTCATCTGTTGTGTCTGTCAGTCCCCTCCCTTCTCTTATAATGTCTATCCCTGTGTGTTAAATGTCACTGGACAGCGTGCACATGCAGCCGCACACAGAGAAATGTCAAGCATGGTAAATGATTGACATAGCCTTCTCCCTGCTGCTGGTGTGTGTGTGTGTGTGTGTGTGTGTGTGTGTGTGTGTGTGTGTGTGTGTGTGTGTGTGTGTGTGTGTGTGTGTGTGTGTGTGTGTGTGTGTGTGTGTGTGTGTGTGTGTGTGTGTGTGTGTGTGTGTGTTACAGTGGTAATACGGCGGTGTGTTCGTGTGTAATCTTTGAAAATAACTTCAAACAAGAGCATATGCTTTGCTGTGTCTGTGTGTGTGTGTGTGTGTGTGTGTGTGTGTGTGTGTGTTTATGTAGAAATGTAAACTAAGCAGCTTTAAGTCACATTGTGGGCGCATGATTCATATGAATAGATGGGATATTTCATGAAGCCGGGCATGCGTGTGTGTGTGTGTGTGTGTGTGTGTGTGTGTGTGTGTGTGTGTGTGTGTGTGTGTGTGTGTGTGTGTGTGTGTGTGTGTGTGTGTGTGTGTGTGTGTGTGTGTGTGTGTGTGTGTGTGTGTGTGTGTGTGTGTGTGTGTGTAGGCTTACATATAGATGAAAGGTTAAACAGAGTGCAAGTTCACGTTTGCGTTAATTGGATTTCTAATCATCCTGTGTGTGTGTGTGTGTGTGTGTGTTTGTTAGTGTGTGTGTGTGTGTGTGTGTGCGTCTGTTAATGTGTGCATGTATGTCTGCGTATAAGTGTGTATGTTTGGACTTTAACATTACATTTAACATGTGTTAAATGTAAACCTTCTATGTGTCTGCACTCACACAGTGCAGTACATGTGTTAATAATAATACCACATAAACCATGTGAAGAAAGAAATGCATCGGCCCATGTTCCCTTTAGTCCTTCCAATATTAAGTAACAGCGAGAGCCATAGACGTACAGGAAGAGAGCTAGAGACAGGGGGAGGGAGAGACAGATAAATAGACATGGAAAGAGAGGGACAAAGAGCGAGGGAGAGAGAACGAGAGAGCGAGAAAGATAGAGAGAAATACACATACATAATGGTTGAGAGACAAAGTGAGATGGGAGAGAGAGATACTATTGACATATGGGATGAGAGACAGAGAGAGCGAGAGATAGATAGAAAAAATTGGAGAGAGACAGAGGGTTCGAGAGGGATACATTGACGTAGCGGGACTGAGACAAAGGGTGCGAGGGATACATACACGTGGAGGGAGAGAGAGAGACAAAGAGAAAGATAGGGAATAATGGGACCGGGCTCCTTCTATAGAATAGAGTAATATCTTATAATTATAGGATTAGCATACGATGGGGGGGGACATTGTTGTCTGTTCCTTGAGGAAATCTGACAGCAGACGATAACAAAATTACAGTGCTTTCCCCACCCAAGCTGTAGGTCCAGAGGGCCACTCAGAGGGTGGGCTTGTGTTAAGAAACACTGTGTGTTATGTTTTTAAAATTCTGTGAGTCCTAACTTTAAAACATGAATTACATCTATTTATTTTTGTTGTATTTAACCTTTATTGCAACCAGCCAAATAATTTAGGAACAAATTCGTATTTACAGTTTGCAGCCTGGCAGGAAGATTAAGCTGCTTCTGGGAGAAGGAAAAGTCACAGAAGTAGCAAACAGGTTTTTATGTAGGTTTTTTTTTTTGTATGGACAATTATGTTATTAATCAAATCTGAAATGGAATGTTTAACTTTCCGTTGTACTTGTCTATCCATGTAAAACTGAAAACTGTTTTCTGCTATATTGTGGTCGTAAAACCGATTGGTCAAGCTAAATTAGATGAACCCATGAACCCCGGTACGGAAGCATTCACATAGTGTAATGTAAAAGGCAGTCCGTAGAAGCTTCCACAACAGATGGAAGACAATAAATATAGAGGTACATTTCTGCTTTGACTTTTCATTTCCTCTGAATGTTTCCTCAGGAAAAGTTTGGATAGATTGTGTTCCCAAGTGTGTGCATGTGTGCGTGCGTGACACACTCAAACACTACGAAAATATTGATCACAGTTTGGTGGGGGTTTGTCCTCTAAGCCGCCCCCCCCCCCCCCCCCCCCGTCTTCTCTCTGTATCGCAAATCAAATTCTCTAGGATCAATACGCGACTCTCCTCACTCTCCGTCAGGCGTTGATATCCTGTTGTAATTGGAAAAGTGCTTCGTATTACCCGAGCAAAGATGTTGACTCAGTGAGTCCTTAAGGGAAATGCAAACATTTTTCACTGCAAGAGACTTCGACAACGCACCGCTTCCCCTACGATAAGAGTTAGACTTCAAACAACTTTTGACAGTGTTCAACTTGGCATTGGACACACAATACCCCCTTTTTTGTGATCTACTCTATGAAACACAATGCAGTTTAGTCAATACCAATCTTAAGTGGCTGTAAATACCCCAATGGGGGAAAAGCAATTTGCTGCAAGTGGAATGGTACTCGAAGGTGGCAAATGTGTAATGGGATTACTACATTCTCCCCCACAATAAGAACAGCCTCATTTCATCGTTGTCTAATCCAACCGAAATCACTTGCCATGTTTTCCACCTACATAGAAAGGTAGAAAAATGCATGCTTACTTTTGACATCATTTGGCATTGTAGGTGCTAACCTCTATGGTTAATAGTATACCTTCATAGGTAATAATTGATTACAAACGTAATGCTATAATATGTAAATAAAGCCAGAATAAATACATAAACACATTTTACAAACAGTCTCTGACAATGCAAATTCCCAATAACATTATGAACAGTCACAGTTCCTGACTATGTGACTTATTAAGATGAGGTTAAGTCTAGTTCTCCAAGTCCACAACCACCTTGGTGCAGGGACAGACCCAGTTCTGCAGAGTCCCAACACAAGATCATTCATAAAAACACAGACAAAGGAGACACGGGGGGCCGTCTCTAGTATTTATATCGCGTTGGCCTACATTTTAACATTTCAACATTTTAACAGTACCTCAAGGATGACCGCACAGGGAGGTAGGGAGCTATGATTATTGTTAAGTTGACTGGACCTTACATCCTCCTCTCTCTCTCTCTCATCCCCTCTCTCTCTCTCCTAATGTCACAAATTGTCACTCTACCTTCATTTATCTTGTGGGTGCTCTTGTTTTACTAGTACAGAGTGCATACACTCTGTAATTATCATTTTTAGACAAACTTCTTTTGGTGTCACTCTATCTCTCTCACTCCAGCCTGAGATCGAGGGAGAGAGAGGAGGAATTTGAGGGAGAGAAAAATAAAGCGCAGGTTGCATCAACCTTCAAATTTAGACAAAAATAAGCTAGGACAAGTAATAAGGGAAATGGAGAATCAATCTTTGACCTGCAGTATGCCAGAGAGACAGATGGATTTGTTCACTTTAACTGTACCTGCTATGGAGCTCTGTTTAAAATAGTTCTAATAATTGAGCAATTTGATCTAATGCATTGTGATTGCTTTCTATTGATTTAAATGCTTAGAGGAATAAGAGGAAAGAGGAATCAAAAGAGCAGGAAAGCCACAGCTACTAATTCTGTCTTTCTTTCCTATTATATATATAATACTCTCTGTTTGTGGCTTTGTTAGATAGGTGGGTAGATAAATTGATTGATTTTATGTCTATCTATCTTGATCCAAATAAAAAGTGAACCTATCTCTGCCCTCCCTAATTGACTGGCATTCTCTTTTTTACTTACTGAAAATATTTCAAATGCCTCACCACCTTTCGCTCCTTAATTTCGTCTCTGAAGCAGACTGCCCTCTGTCCTATCCCCGACCTCTCTTATCGCTGTCTTATCATATCCTAATGTCCTTTGTCTGAGTTCCCTCTCCCCCTCCTTCTTCTTCTTCTCCTCCTCCTTCTCCTTCTCCTCCCTAACCTCCTTCTCCTTCTTCTCCTTCTTCTCCTTCTCCTCCTCATGTTCCTTGTCTTCCTCCTCCTCCTCCTCCTTATTCTCCTTCACCTCCTCGTCCTCCTCCTCTTCCTTCTTCTCCTTCTCCCCTCCTCCTCTTCCACACACACACACACGCACGCACACGCACACACACACACTGTGGTAACATGGCTTTGATCTCCTGAATTTCTTGTACTTTGCTACTATGTGTGTATTTTTGCATACTTTGCTTTGTTGTTGTTTTCGTAAGGGTCACGGCAAAGAGTTCTCTGAATTTCTGGGAACCCGAACATCTCATTTGCCTGTCAAATCACTGGAGACATCTCCCCCAACCCACACACACACACACACACACACACACACACACACACACACACACACACACACACACACACACACACACACACACACACACACAGCCTCAAACATGTGGGGCCCACCCACCATGTCTAACACTGATTGATATGCCAGAGAGCCAATCACAATCTCCCTGCATTGGAGCCACACGTGTGTGTGTGTGTGTGTGTGTGTGTGTGTGTGTGTGTGTGTGTGTGTGTGTGTGTGTGTGTGTGTGTGTGTGTGTGTGTGTGTGTGTGTGTGTGTGTGTGTGTGTGTGTGTGTGTGTGTGTGTGTGTGTGTGTGTGTGTGTCTCTCTGTTAGGGGGGGGGGGGGAAGTGAGTGTTTGCGTGCATGCGTGGATGCATGTGTGTGCGTGTCTGTGTGCATGCGAATGGGCTGATCTGCTGGAGACGGCGAGCACCTGCGCGTGACCTTCAAGGCGCCAGCGCCCGTGGTAGCCACACGTCCTGCTGGTTCTGCCCAGCCACACTCAGGCCTGGGATCGCTTGGGGTGGTGGTTGGTGGTGGTGTTAGTGGTAGTGGTCGATGCAGTGGACCGTTGTTACTGCGTGTGTGTGTGTGTGTGTGTGAGTATGTGTGTGTGTGTGTGTGTGTGTGTGTGTGTGTGTGTGGGTGAGTGTGTGTGTGTGTCTGTATGTTTGAATGTGTTTTTGGTTCTTTTGAATCGCGACGTGTGCTTCTGATTATGCAGGCTGTGTGTGACTATTGGAGAATATTAATGGTGCATTCATTTCCAATGCATTAATTATCGTCGTCTTCACCCAAGAACTGATCTCTATCGCGCTTTTTCACTCCATCTCTCATTCTCTCCCTCTTGCTTTCTCTTGTATCCCTATCCATAGTTCTTGCAAGTCCACAACATTATTAATATTAATGTGTTATCATCATCCACAGCAGTTGATCCTAATTAGTGTTGTTGTGTTTTTAGGAATTAATTCCCCAGCTTCTCCCCATGTCCGTTTAGTTTTTGCTGTTGTTTTAATTAAAGGGCTGACCACCCCTCTATGGTCTATATATTGTGAATTGGCTTCCAAGCTTGACCAGCTTCAACTGGCGCTAGCCACATTGCTTACTGCTTATTTCCTTAAGAGGAAATGTAACTATTTTCTAATAAAACAGAATACATCTTTATATGCATGCTGTGAAAAAAATTGCTGTCTGCAGTTCTGATTCCTGGAAACAATCACTGAAATGTTGGACCGGTGAGGTCGTTGGTTCAGGATTTGCTTCCTCGATTGGCCCATTTTGGAAAAATGACGTCAACGGATAAACTTTTACACGCTTCTTTTTTTTAGTGAGGAACAGAGTTGATGTTGCACACCGCACTAAGGTGTGTAAAGCAGTCCCTTATACTAGAAAATAGCCGAGTGTGACAGTTCCCCCCTTAGGTAAGTTCAATCTGGTGATGTATGTTTATCTTCCTAAACAGATACCCTATGTGTACATCCCATATCTCCCAGGTTCTCCATCCCACCCCAAGCAGGGTAATATCTTCAACTTGAATTAAATGTTGAACGACACTGGAGGGGATATCAGTAGTGCTACTACTAGCTGGAGAAGTGGTTTCTCTACAGAGCGCTAGTAGCAGCACAGGGTTTAGCTGCGGTAAAGGGATTAGTGCTGTGCCCTGTGTTTTCCCGCTCAAACGCGCTCTGCATCCCTGCCTCTCTTGAGTGTGTAATTCCTCAAACCAGTAAGGGGCGATTGCCGATTTCCTTCCTCTTCCTCGCTTTGATAGCTTCAGTGGGTTAATGACGTGGTGTGTTCCTCATCTGAGCTAGGCGCTCGTGGTGCTAGGTTTAATGTGACGAGTTTAGTGAAGGACAATGCAGTGGCTGGTGACTGTTGGCCGTTTAATAGTGCCGTGTGTGTGTATGTGCGTGTGCTTGTGTGTGTGTGTGTGTGTGTGTGTGTGTGTGTGTGTGTGTGTGTGTGTGTGTGTGTGTGTGTGTGTGTGTGTGTGTGTGTGTGTGTGTGTGTGTGTGTGTGTGTGCGCGTGTGCGTGTGTGTGAGGTGAATGAGCTGAGCGATTGGACGGCCACTGCTGCGCTTTACTGGTGCTGCTGGTAGAATATGGATGAGGTCTTCGGCTCTTCCTCTCTTCCGCTCTTCCTCACTCCGTCTTCCACTCCCTCTCTCCCGCGCCCCGTCCTCCTCTCTTCGCCAGCCTTTCTTCCTCTCCCTCAATCCCTCTCTCCCCCGTTCTCCTGCGCTCCCTCCCCCTCACAGTGATCCAATGTATTCCAACTCTTCCTCTTCCTCTCCTCCTCTCCCTCCCCCTCTCTTCCCCATCTTCCTCTCTCCAGCCCTCGTAGCCGCATATACAATGTGGAGGTTTGACTACTAATGGTGATATACATTTATAAAGGACAGACACAGTCATGTTAATGAAGGCTTACATAAACTACAACATACAATGGTTCACACACACACACACACACACACACACACACACACACACACACACACACACACAAACAGACTCACGCACCTGCATAAACAAGAACATAAACTATATAGTAGCATGCATCAGGAGACATGCAAACACATGTGCAAACAGATGTGGAGATGGAGGTCGCAATAAGGGAACACGCACACAGCAACTCTACTACACCTGGCTGGCATGCAGACAGCAAGTCACACACACACACACAATGCTACACTTGGCATGCGCACACACACACACTCACACGCACACACACACACAGAACACACACAGAACACTACACTTGGAATAGGCACACACAAACAGACACACACACACTCACACACACACACACACACATACACACACACAGACACACACACACACACACACACACACACACACACACACACACACACACACAGACTTCTGCACACAGGGGATTTAGAGCGATGGAGATTGTGAGTCAGTAACTAGGCACACTTCCTGTTCATCAACCGTTCAATCACATTACAGGTCTACCTCGATCACTCACGAAAGGACCAGTACTGCATGCTGGAAGCACACATCCTCCTCTCTCTCTCTGTCTCCAGAAAACGGTCTCTCTATCTTATCTCTGTAAAACCCTGTTTGTCTCCCCCCTCGCGTTCTCTCTCTCACTCTGTCTCTCCGTCTCTCTCTCTCTCTATCTCACTGCCTCTCTATCTCTCGCTCTCTCTCTCTCACTTTCATTCTCACTATCCCTGTGTCTATCTATCTCTCTAAGGGTGGGTTGCACCAACATGGTTTAACTTAATCCTAGTTTAGCCCTAAACTAGGATTAGTAAATCTAGGTTTAAAATTGGGTTTTTAATTAACCAGAGGTGCGTTGCACATCTCAATTTTAACCCTGGATTAGCTAAACCAGTTTAAACAAAGATTAAAGTGAGATTAATTCATTTTTACTGTCCGCCATCTTGGATTTTGACCAGATGTAAAAAAAAAAAACAGAGAGAGTATACCTATTAAATGTCCCCAAACAGCCCCAAATGATAACCTATCTCTAACCATAGTGCTAGAACTTTTGATACTTTTTAAATACATGTCTCACGGCTGAAGTTACATAGTTACTAACCATAGGTTTATAACGGTAAGAACTAGCTAGCACCTAACAACCAACTAGCAAACTCATTTAAGCAGCAGCTAGAACCTAACCATGAATTCAACTTCAAGACAGAGGGGGTCCAATGTTTCAACGTTTAAAAAAAACCTCCATCCAGCGAATACATCCAGCCATGTTGTCAGTAACACTACAATACTCTGATTTAAACCTCTGGTTTAAATAAAACTGCTAATCCAAGTTTATCCTGGGTTTAAAATTACTGGTGCAACAGACTTGCATTTAATCTAGGTTTAAGTGGGAAATTAAACTGGGATTACCTGGGGATTAAATTTAACCTGAGTTTCATTTAAACTGAATTTAAACCAGGTTTAAAGTTTGGTGCAACACGGTTAACAGTTAAACCTTGATTTAATCCAGTTTAAGAGTTAATCCATGTTGGTGCAACCCAGCCTAAGACACAATCTGTTTCTCTTGCTCTGTCTCGGCCTCTAACACGCAACACACACACACACACACACACACACAAACACACTAGCAATCAGAGCCATAATTGCAGATTCACGAGATCAGGTTATTTGTGTAGCCCTTCATCAAAATGACAGCCTCTATAAAACTATCGCTTTATTACATTAAGTAAAACACACACACCAAACAAATAATCTCAACTGAATTGATTAGTCTCACCATACACTTGATTCACCTGTCGGGAATATCAAGTAACGCTGTCGCAGTAATGAATATCTACACCGCAGTGGACACCACTGTCGTCAATCACCTGAACATGTCAAGCACGTGTTAAATGCACCCGCTCCATGTATGCATCGATATGAGATCACATCTGATTAGATTACTGAGAGTGATTGTTCCATTTATTTTCAGTCATCCACTTTGTGCTTTGTACAGCCGACACTAGAGGAAGAGAGGTCTTGACACACAGGCGTAGTACGCAAACACACACACACACACACACACACACACATCTCGTGTGTGTTGCTGCTTGTATGTTAGCTGTGCTTGTGTTGCGGCTGCTGAAGAGTTTAAAAAGTACTGCATGCTAACTAGCATCACCCTATTTAGCTATCGCTCTCTCACTCTTCCTCTTAGTCTCTCCCTCTCTTTCTCTATTGCTATATCATCTCTATGCCTCTCTATCCTGCTCTCTCTCTCTCTCTCTCTCTCTCTCTCTCTCTCTCTCTCTCTCTCTCTCTCTTTCAGCCTCTCTCTCCTCTCCTCTCACTGGAGATTCTTTTTTTTCTCCTTTTTTTCCCTGACTCGTTCTCTCTCTCCCTCCCTCTCTCTCTCTATCCATCTCTCCATCTTTGGGTGCGTGCCTTCGTCTGCATCAAAGGGCTGTTCAGTACAGTAATATTTAATAGAGGGACCTCGTATGCATACTCCCAGTGCTTTCTTCCTGCTTGCATGCATACATAATTAACATGACACTTGTTCAGCGACCAAAAACTAGACTGACTTTCTGTGAGTCCAAATGCCCCACACTTTCCCTCATCTCTTTATTTGCATGTTTGCATGTGAGTGTGTTCCTTTGTCTGGTACAGACAAAGTAGAGTAGCAGTATACTTAGAGTAGAGTATACTTTTGTGTCTGTATGCATACATAATCAGCAGATTGATGTTGATGGTGGTGCTGCTGTTGTTATTGTTGTCATTGTTGTTGAGTTGATGTTGTGTTTGTGATCCTCTGTGTGGCGGTATGTTTGATCGTTGTTGATGTCGTAACTCCTGGAGCTAGATTCATGTAGAATTACAGAATAAAGACTAATCTTAGGCAGGGAGTGTCAACCAAAAGTAAACATAGACACTGTCATGCAATCCGGTGTGTTTTATGGTCAAGGGAAACCCTTTTATAACTTCAACTTCAACTTCAAAGCACTTTATTTGTCCCCAAGGGGCAATTTAAAAGGGCGCATCACAGTAGCTTCAGGGACACAATCAACAAACATAAGCAGCACGCATAAACATACGCAGCACGCATCCTGCACAATCAACCAACATACACAATTCACAGACACACTGCACAATCACACAGCACACACCGCACCTCGTCATTCAACACAAAGTAGTAGTTTTAAAGTTTTTAAAGTGCTTTCTTAGTGCTTCAAATAAAAAATAAAAATAAAAGTGCATATAGAAGGCAATTCTAAACATATGTTCATGAATCAGTGATCATTAATAATCTTGTTTGGTATTTGGTATTCTTGGTATACAATGCCTTTATGAATTGGGTGTATATGTTGGGTGTATATGTTAAGCTTTCACTTCAAACTATGAAGCAAACTACCCTTAGAACATCGTAATTATGTTAAAATCTTGTTTCAAGTCTTCACTTCAACTCCCTGTTACAAGCCGTCACCAAGTGTTTGATTATAATTATTAATACAGACTGGAAAGGCTATGATCCTGTGTGTGTGTCTGTGTGTTTGAGCTTGTGTGTGTGTGTCTGTGTGATTCGGTCAATGCACACACATGTCAGCTTATATGTGTGCGTGTGTGCTTGTGTGCGTGTGTGTGTGCTATTGTCTATGCATTTGTTTGTACATGCATGTTCAAAGTCAACACAATTTAACCCTTACTTAACCCATCAATAAACCATCAATACACCATCAACGGTTAACCTACTGTGAAGTGCAGAAATCTACCAATTGTTGCCTATGCTTCCAGGGGGCAGGAAACACATGTAACATGTAATATACATCTCTCTTAACATGGTCCCTGTGAGACCCATGTGAGGTGTAGGATTACATATGACGGGGATGAGGACTATATGTGGGAGATAAGGATATATGCATTGCCTTGGGGCCCGCTTGGCCCCTGTGTTAAAAGGTCATGTTCCACACTCAAGATGACTTGAATTATTTACCAGCTCATGAAGAGGTGAGATTGAGGATGATATATAGGCATGTGCATGTGAATACTTATATCTGGATATAAATGTGCATGCGCACACACACACACACACATTCACATACGCACATGCCTAATCATACACCATACGCACACACACACAACCCAACAACATATAAAATCGTAATCACACAAGCATACAACCACACACACACACACACACAACACATACACAGACACACCTACAAACATGATGTCCCCCCACCCACACAAACACACACACACACACACACACACACACACACACACACACACACACTCATAAACAGACATAACCACACATAACCACACATATATGACCACACAACCACATACATACACAATCACAGAACAGAGGCACTGCTCAGTGTGAGCTTTTTATAACACAGTTTGTGATTGAATATACTGGTAACCTAAAGATGACCTTTTTCTGATCTAATGGCATTAGGTTACTATAAGGTCACTGTTGTAGGCTAATGTTAACCTAATCCTCACCTCAGGCTAACACTAACAGCACACTCCTTTCAAAAACAGTTTATCAAGTATTGTGCAGATGTGCAGTATAAAAAGGTTATTCTGTGCATTTAAATACTAATACATGGGTCATCGACATACTACAAAACACACAGTAGTGATAATAAAGAAGAATAAAGAAAAATAAAGAAATAAGCTATTAGCAAGAGTCTGTGTAATGGTGCACACGACCAACTCCAACAAACGCCAGCAAACAACAACAGCGGGCCATAGTTCCATACCAGTTGGCGGTTGTTGGCTGTTGTTGAATTTATGTTTTTTGTTGGTGTAGGCCTACATGTCAATTATCATAAAAAGTAGCAGTCCGCAGTTTGCAGTTTTGGCAGACTGCAGTCATTAGTTTTTCAAATGGCTACTTCCACCAACACTCTTTAGTTGTTGTTTGTTGGGGCAGTGTGCAAGCACTGTAAGTAACTGAAAAGTAATGGCGCATTTCCACCGGAGGGTGCAGGGCGGTTCAGTCTGCAAAAGTGCGGCACGGGTCGCGTTTCCACCGCCAAAAGTGGGCGTGACCCGGACTGAGCCGTATTGAGCCGTACTCGTCTCACAGTACTCCTCTGTTGAGGTACTGAGACGCCTGAAAGGGTCCCGGCAAGTTTGAGCTACACACGCCGTCCGTTGATTGGTCGACAGAGTCGTCCCTTCCGTGCAACAGGGGGATAACAAACAAACACAGTACCCGAGAGTTACCCGCGAAAGCTTTGTTTATTGAAATGTTGCACAAAAGTTTGCCGTCCTTCTTGGACGTCCTGCATTGTTGCTTGCTCTTTGTTCATTGTGCGGAATTATTAGCAGGCTACACTGTGTCAGGCTGCTCACGATCATGATGCTTACGTAGCTGCTGTGGCTATTGCCGTCCGGCTTAAACCCCGCCCACCATAAGGGAACAATTCTAACTAAAACTAAAATATTTTTAGTTTTGGTTAGAAATAAAACTAAAAGATTTTTAGTTTTGCTAAAAGATTTTGCTATTTTCTATACATTTTACAGATAACCTGAAAGTGAACCAACTGTTGTCTTTTGGCTCATGTAGCTGTCCATGTTGCCGCTACACACAGATTAAATTCAGTTGGATCAGATGTAGCGATATGAGACGTGAGCTAGCAGTTCAGCTAATAGCTTCGTACATCGCAATCATGTAGGATTAGCTTTGTACTGCTAGACTGAGCCGCTGGGTCGGATCTCTTAATCTTGTTTTCCAGATATGAGTCGATGGGGGACAAGGTCTCATCGTTTGCTAACAAGGTTATTCAGGGCTAAACAGAGGAGGACCACAAATAATATTAGAGTCTTAAGGATACCTGGGAAGATTGTTGTTGTTGTTGTGTGTCCGTTAGTACAAGGAGCAACATTTCGTAAACTAAGTTGTAGAAATAGCAAGAGAATACACAAAATAATACACAAAAGTGTTTGCATGTTCACAGGCAAATGTTCTTGGTTCTTTGAACCAAGAACATTTTGGCTGTGTCAAACACCCTAGCTACGAGACTATGATGGATGTTTTTTGGTGACGGGCTTCTTGCGCCCTGCGCAATTGAATTTCTACACCGACGCATTTATCGTTGCTAGTTTGCACCCGGCGCAAAGCTGATTTTCCCCTGCAGCAACCAGGCGCCACTACACTTGCGCCTGGAGAGGCGTGTCGGCGAAAAGCAGAGGCGTGTTCCGGCGCAAATGATACTTGGTGCTATTTTACCGATCTAAATATTGCGCCAATGCAATTACGCAACTGACCGAACAATTCCTGGTCTAAATGCACTAGCGGATAGAGCAGTTGGTGTTGCTATTTTGACGTGCCATGGCAGGTCAGAACTGCAACATACGCTTACACACACGTAGGCTATACACAGCACAAACATGCAAACGATTAGCCTGATTTAAAGATTATGATGTCAAAGATTGTTAATATGAGTGAAACTGCATAGAACATGCATTTAAATAATAATAATAACAATAATAAACTCAAGCAAAGTATATTCCAGCCTCCTAAAACAAAATCTTGTGTAACAGCTGATACAGCGGTAAGTTGTACTTTTAAATCACTGCATCTGCAAACACCGTACAGCAAACACATATTTTCTTGACACAGACATCGTATACAAGCCCATAACTTATGGAGCCAGTATCCTGTCATAATTCAAACCTGAAAAAAAAAGTTTCAAAGGCTTGTAAGTCTGTGTTTGAAAACTCAACACCTTGTAAAAAAGGTTTTGCAACACTGAAAAAAGAGATTATAGCCAGAAAAAAAATGTCAAACATCTGCAAACATGATTTTGTGTTCTATTTTATCTTCTTCATCATTTTCCCCAACACATTTTCAAAGCTAAAAAATTTTCACAAACACATTTTCAGAGTTTCAAATCTGACACTGTTCTAACAGTGTATTACTTTGTTTCCCGGTTTCGAAACCTTGTAAATGGGATTCTGCAAACAGGTGTTCATACATTGAGAAATACATTTTGAAAGGTTGAATATTTATTTTTAAAAACTTGTAAAGGTGTAAATTTACACCATTGCAATGTATTTTTTCAGAACTTACTTTTCAGCACTGACTTTTCAGAGATTTGACCACACGGGCGCAAGCTTGTGAGTCACGTGATTATTGACAGTGTTCTATCGCTGTTTCGTTTTGAAACTCCTTTAGAGTCAGAGGTCTGAAAACGTGGTTCTGAAAAAAGGAAAAAAAACACGTTCCTGGGGGCGGGACCATCTTGCTCTAAACCTATTGATTGCTCTCTGCTGAGGTACAGTCCAATCACATGCGCCGTTGACCGGTGTTTCAGTTCAAATGGTGACCGTGTTAACTGGTGACCATCCGCCGAATGCGTCGCTTGTTGCTGTTGTTGTAGCTGTCCTTGAGAATGCCTCTTCGATTTGTTAACAATAAAATGTCAAAAACATACCCATCTCATTCGTATTTGGAGTCTAATTGGAAGAAAACGTGTCACGTAGAACCATTTTGAGCCAAAATGAATGGAAAATTAATGTTTTTTTTTATATTAAATATGGGATTCGAACTCATATCATTGCAGGGGGAAAATATTTCAACCCAATGTGCCGTTAAGCCACAGAGAGTTCATCACCTGCAGTACTAAAAATCACAACTAGTCTTCTTCCTAAGAGCAGGAGGCAGCCAGATCAACTTGTGACCCGACTGTCCATGTTATTATAGGCCATGGTATTTGTCTCGTTTCCAAAAAGAAGAGGCCATTACGCCAGTTATTCAAAACCTAATGTTGCGTTTCCCTCGACTGCCTACAACCCAGCTAAAAAACACTGTTATGCGCTCTTTCGCTATCATTTCGGTCGCCTGATGTGGTGTAGTCTCTAAGCAAAGCAGCGAGCTCGAGAATCAACGTGACGCAAGGCAGTATCACTCTGAGGCACAACGTTTATTCAGATCAACAAAGCATACGTACAGGTTGTTCAAGGGATCACCCACCTAGGTTTCAGCCCAACCCATTTTAGATTTGCGTCGGGCGCAAAGCTCATTTATCTCGCCGTCATAATAGCAACAGCGCCATAGAACCGCACACAAAGCTACTTCGACTTTGCGCTTCACGTCTGCGTTTCAGACCGTCTAACTAGGGCCCTTTAAGTGAATGAATTGCAATGCGTATTTTGGGTTGTTGTTGTTGTTGTTGTTGGTGGTGGTGGTGGGTGCGTACTGTTCTAGATGAAACAGTGAATCTGGGTGAAGGAGATAGTCCTGACAGTACTAAAAGTGAGTCCTCGTGAGTCCTTGCGACTTCTGTGCTGCTCCTGTGGTCACAGGCTATTAGAAGGAGCTAGAGATGATTATGCAACACTCACACACACACACACACACACACACACACACACACACACACACACGCATACACACTTGCTCAAGCAAAACAAGAAAACAGCAAACAACTGGCATGCAACAAAAATGCCTGTACTGTGTTACTATCACACACACACACACACACACACACACACACACGTAGATACGCACACACACACGCACAAGTTCATTTGTGACTTGGATAACTATGCATCACAATTAGGACATGTTAAATAATTGATCCTGCAGCAGTTATAAGCTATATGAATCAAAAAAGAGAGACAGAGACAGAGAGGGGCGAGGGGGGGGGGATGTTCACTAATGGTGTCACCTTGAGGATATAGGGGAGGGGGAGAGTGGTTAGAGGAGACATTGTAGATAAAGAACAACAAGTAATGCAATGGTGACATGCTTACGCTGCTTAACGTGTCATTACATAACCCAGTGAAGTGCACATGAATATGCATATATTTACACGCACACACACGCACACACACACACATACGTGTCTTTTGAACACACAAACTAAAGCACACACCACGCATACATTCCGAACAGCCAAAGGTGTGTGTCTGTGTGTGTGGTGTATGTTGGGTGTGGGATGTTTGCAGTAGAAACATTGACGCAAATAATTATGTTGTTTCTCCGTCTCTAGGGAATGAAGGTAGAAAAAGATGGCACTCGTTGATCACCAGCGTTGTTGATACTGGTACACTAGCATAACTGAAATAGGGGCGCGCGCATAATACATTTTTGCAAGCAGCATCTGTGTTACCCTGCTTACCCTGCCTGTGGTGCTTCTCTAAAGCCATTAACCCAAAAGCCAAAACAGTGTTCACACCTCCTCTCTTTAGGTCCTTACTCTCTCTTGGCTTGTATCTCAACACTGTTCTCATCACTCCTGCTTTGTCTCTCTGGGTCTTCACTTTGTACTTCCACTTGACCGTTCTAATCTACTTCTACTCGTGTCTTTTCTCTTTCAGAGAGGGCCGCAGCCCTGATGAATGTGATTCACACTCAAAAAGACACTATAGTGATACGTATTATGTTCTGAGCATAGGTTATGTTAACACACACACATACAGCATGTACCTAATGGAGGCTACTGGCCTTGTGTGTGTGTGTGTGTGTGTGTGTGTGTGTGTGTGTGTGTGTGTGTGTGTGTGTGTGTGTGTGTGGTGTGTGTGCGTGTGCGTGTGTGTGTGCGCTTGTGAGTGAGTGTGTGTGTGTGTGTGTGTGTGTGTGTGTGTGTGTGTGTGTGTGTGTGTGTGTGTGTGTGTGTGTGTGTGTGTGTGTGTGTGTGTGTGTGTGCGAGAGAGATAGCGAACGTCTGGTTGAATGGAGAGAGAGAGGTTGAAAACATTCCTCATCGTTGGAGTCAGCGTTCTGCTGAAATGAAATCACTTCATATCCTCCATTTAGCACACAAAAGAGCGAGAGAGGGAGCAAGAGGGAGAGAGAGAAGGCACAGAAAAGAAAAG
>NC_140271.1:1595225-1602098 GCF_964030765.1 Micromesistius poutassou | reverse complement strand
ACATTTTTTTTAACTCTGTGTGTTTGCATTTCTCCATTTAGTTTTTATCCCGCGTGTTCGCTATGTGCATCTCTGCCTACAGTGGTTGTTGCTAGATCGGGGCAACCATGTGAATCTGCATATGAAACAGCTATGCAAATGCTCAGCACTTCATTTTAGTTTACTGCATCAGCATTACCTAACTCAGCACTGAGAGTGCTAGTGGTTTCAGCTAACCAACATCTCTTTACTACTAAAGGACACCTCAATGCTATGTTCTATATCAGGCAGAACGCTAGCTGAATAGCGCTGTTTGTGTCAGTTATGTCTTTCAACACATTAAATGTAAAAAAAACCTTACTGTCAACATTTAATCAATAATTTCGATTATACCGTAATTAAACACCTCGACTGGATATCTTTTTGACCTCATGTAGGCCACACTCACAAGCCAGTAGGCCTACATCCTTACATTACAATAAACCAACACAAACAACCATTAACAGTGCACATTCTCACCTATGTGACAACGCATGTGGTTTGATTGGCTTTCCCGAGGCTACTGTTCCCAGATCTCTGCACACACTGGGAAGAGGCATCCAAAGAGCTGGTCAGTCCAATGGTAGGATTATATACAATCCTTGTATCCGTTTGGTGTCAAAAGGACACCCATAGACCCATGGTGTTGCGTCGGTAATGAACACGAGTTGAACCCTTGTCCTCTCCCGTTAATCCCCACTCATTTGGGACTCTACCGATACCAGACAGAGAGAACAAAAATGTACATGGAAAAGGCATTGTTGTGAATTTGCAATTCATTTGCGTGCGAGAAATGGAAGCCATCAACCTCTGCATCGAGTCTTTAAATATTCATGCACACCTTCTTAATACGCTGGTGATGTTTCTCTGATCTCCCATTTGAGTGGGTGATAAATATCTTATACGAGACATGCTTCCAGCAGCTCTGCCCTTCTTTTTTCCAGAGGACCCCGCAGCACATTTCCTGCTCGGAATTATACATTAGAGAGCTGTGCTCAGTGCACACGTGCATGCTCGTGGCCATATGCACGGCCGCATATCATATGTTAGAGACCCGGTGTGTGTGTGTGTGTGTGTGTGTGTGTGTGTGTGTGTGTGTGTGTGTGAGACACTTTTTTTGACATCACTACCTTGTTGACAGTGTATCATACAGGTATCATTTTTAACACATGAGTCCATGTCTGTGGACATTTTGAAATGTCAGATTATGTCATCTAAACATAACAGCTGTTGCCACAACATCATCTGTATGTGTATGTGTATGTGTCCATGTGTAGTTAAACTGTATTTTAATATATGCGGTACAAGTGTGTACGTTGTACTATACACATGTTGGTCATGCTATTTTATGGCTAGTTTGTGGCTAGTTCACCTTTGGTAACTCAAATAATTCTCTCTCTCTCTCTCCTCTCTCTTACCCTCCCCCTCTCCCTCTTATACTCCCTTTCTCCTCTCTCTCTCTCCCCTCTCCCTCTCGCTCTCTCTGACTCTCTCTAACTCTCTCCCTCTCATTATTTCTCTATGTATCTCTTTCCCCACTCTCTCATTCTCTCTCTCACTCTCCCCTGCTTTCTCTCTCTCTCTCTCTCCCCCTCCTTCTCTCTCTCACTCTCTCTCTCCCTCGCTCTCTCCCCACTGCTCCTCTATGTCTCTCTCTCAGATCATAACCACCTGAACAATGCAGCTTTGCCCCCTCTGGGTCCTGCCATGGCGCTGTCCCATCCCCACAACAACCTGGGCATCGGCTTCAACAAGTACACATCCCTCAAGGCTGTGGGTGAGTGGACAAAACTCTTGCGCACACACACACACACACACACACACACACTGCAGCCTCTCCAGCTTCGGCTTGTGGGAGTTTACAACGTTGCTGATTGGATGTGCTTAAATGACGAAAAATTGAATTCACCACGTGGATGTGGATTGTTCAAAAACATGATTGCACCAAGCAGTATTTTGCATTAAGTTAAACAAATCAACTCCCACCTATTTTGTGGTGCCGTATGTCTACACGCTCACCCAAGCTGTCCCGTGATCCTTTGCACCACGGAGTTGGGCCAGTCCCTGGCTGTAAAGCAGAGATTGGACACGGGCCATGCACATTATGATCAGAGTGAGCGATGACCACACCGAGAATTTGGATCTCGTGACAGGGTTGTGGTGTATGACAGACACATCGTACCAATACCTATTCACAATTCATTCAACACGTTATCCAAAGCGACTTCATAACCATATTACATTACATTTATTTAGCTGATGCTTTTGCCCAAAGTGACTTACAATAAGGGCATTCAGCAATAAAGATATAGCCCCAAATGTGCAACAATCTTTGCAGTACACAAATTCATATGAAAGGATTTGCAGGTATACATATCCATAAGGATAAGGTAGGGGCTGGGGCATTGTGGCTCACGGATGACAGGCCGTGGGGGCACACAGAGCTGTCCCATAGAAAATGTCTCAGCCCTGACATATTTTGTCCCCACCAGTGACAAAATGAAAATAGTACGCGCCCTTGCTTATATATTACTGCAGTCGAGCTCAGCACAGAGCCATTTAGTTAATGGCTTTGTGATGGCAGCAGCACTCCCACATTCACCCACCAATTTTGAGATACAGTTACCATTCAGAGAGCGCTGCCTTGGATTTATAATGTCACCGCTTGCATCCATTTAAAACCCAACTGAATTATACAAGAGCTTAATGGATAAATAAGAATAACGGAAAAAATGAAATGGGAAAACAAGGCATTGGTCTGTCTTAGCATTGTGGTTTACAAGGAATACCTCTCTGTGTTGTTGGTACAATATATATTTATATATATATATATATAATAAATGCAATTTGGTGGGAGCTTTTTACCAAAGCATATTGTTGTTAGTGTATTTCTTGTTAGCATGGGGTGGTCCCAGTGGGAATTGAAACCTAAATCCTGCCAGTGTTGAGGCCATATTCTGCCAGGACCAGTTTTTCGATTTTTAGATACAAACAAACAGTTCAGTCCTTGATTGATTTTTGATTGCAGATCTGTATTTACATTTCCTACTCCATTCAATTTTAATTTGTCTATTGATAGAGAGTATTCAAATTCATATCCTCATGTCACATACAAAGACATTAGCTGTTTTGTGTGCGTGCATGTCTGTGTGTGTGAATTGTGCAATTTCTCTGCTCAATTAGTCCGTTCAGCTGTGCTAACTGAGGATAATCAGCATCTTACGTTGATCCCTGATTGAAACTCTAAAAATGCTTTCAACTGTTCCTTCCTTCTTACGTCATTAAAAAAGAAAGAATTTACAAACACGCTGGTTTTGATAGCTATCTTCCTTTAGCAAGCAGAATTCACAGTGTTTTTTATTTGACTCCGATCCAAAGTCTGTTTGAACCCCTATATATCCACCATCTATCAGTAAGTGTCCTTTTGCAAGATGGGCCTTTATCTACATTCTCCTTGATAACATCCATCCAAAAAATGCATTGCTTTGGAAAAACTTTTCAACTTAAGTGTGGATTCATCGTCAGTTCGATTTAAGTTGAAATACCGGCTACTTCCAGTCATAACTGAGTTTCAGAGGAAAGGCCATCTGAATGGCTCCAGAGGTGGTTGTCTTAACCACTTTACAATTGCTTATTATATTATATTTAAGTTGCAGAAATAACACCCAGTTCCTGAACTGAAAGCAGCGGTCATAATATCATTGTCCCCGGCAATTTATAGCTGTTATTGATCGGCTTGAACTGCAAATCAATATAACAGCTAACTGACAGCAGATGCTTATACTTAGAGAAAACAAAACATGTGTACTACGTAAATGGTGTTCAATTCAGAGGGCCATTTTATTCCGGATTACTACTGTCCCTTAGCCTGGAAATCCAGACCCACACCTAGAAAGCTGTAGGATCTGGCAACGAGTAATGAAAATGGCCCAAATCGAGGGGCGGCACCAAGCATGCATTTGAAAATATCACTGCACACAATTGGACTACGACCAATCAGAAGAATACAAGGGGTGATGTATCCAGACCAGCGGCGCTAACCAATAGATAAGACTCTTGCCGTATCCGGTTGGTAAAACAGCAACGCTTTTGGCACGCCTATATCAGATAGACTCGCTGAGCAAATTCAAAGTGTGCTCTCAGGGTAACTGTCCCTAGTGGAATACCCAAAACGCTTGTTTTGGGTATTCCATTAGGGACTGTACTTTTCACATAAGTACTGTTAATTCTAGCATATGGAAAATATAAGTTTACCCATAATGCCGTACAAGTTCAAGCTCAATTCAAGATCAATTGTTTTTGCTCAGGTCAACGGTTCCCATCCAAACTGTCTCTGTTTTAAGTCATACACTACACCGTTAACTTTACACTGCGGCCTGACACATATGTTTGGATATGACAAAAAACATGACAGCCTATTATAATAAGGCCAAATACACACATTAGCGCCACACTTTTAATGGGTCACAAGTGACTCGGTGCAGAGTGACAGAACATGTCTGAACAGCAGACGGTCAAACACACTGGCTACTGCCCTGAGGCTGCAATGCAGCCGGACACACACACACACACACACACACACACACACACACACACACACACACAGACGTGATGCACATGAATGCACACATACATACGCAAACACAAACAACCTCACACCATGCACATGCAGACATACACAGACAAACATATGTATGAGAATTTGTACAGCGAGCTTGTCATTATTTTTGCAATAATGACTGGATCAATGTACATTATCGTGTTTCTTACATGGCTACTTATTAAAGAAAAAAATCAACCCGTCAAATTATATAGTCAGGATTCATAGCAGCAGTCTGCTATTTAAGCAATATCAAACGAGAGAGTTTGCATACAGAATATCATCAGCTCATAAACGTTTTCTGAACATTAACTTTCTACTTTGTCCAGGTCTACACAATATCCCATGCAAGCTACTTTTATTTGTATATTTCCTTTTATTTTGCAACCAGTCAAAAAGGAGTCTGTCACTTTGGTGTCATGTGTGATTCTGAACAGCTTACGATTGTTAATGAATATAATGGTTCATATAAACACCTGTAGAGCGGAGGGATACATGTAGCTATAATTAAAAGTGCACCTGCTGTTATACTCTATTTCCTGCTGTTATACTCTAGTTGAATGCCTCTTGTCCAATCAAATTCCTTGGTCGGCAATAACTGTTGTATAATCAGATAAAACAGACCCTGGAATGCCTTCATTGAGCAATCAAAATTGAGTATTCAACAAAGCTGTGTAATAAATATAGCCTATGTAAACACATCCTTACCATACTGTCTGTGATCTCAGCACTGAAGACAGAGAAGGTTGCAGCAGTGCTGATGAGACATGACATGCAAACATGTACTCTTTTAATCATAGTACTTGAGAAAGAAGGAAAGTAGTGTTCTTTTGATCATAGAAGCCTAAATGTACAGTTGGTCTTATCCACACTATCTTTCCTTCTCTGAAGGACTTTGATGAGATTGATTCAAAAAGAGCCTGCAAATGTGGAGCGGAATAATAACTAAATTATCTTAACTAATTTAACTTAATACCCTAAATAACTAGCTAATCAACAAACTACCTGAACTAGTTAAAAAGCAAGCTCACTAAATAGCTTAACAGCAAGCGCACTTAACTATCTTACAGTAATGGCAAGATAAGTGAACTAAACAGCAACGCAGCAGTTAAACACATGGCTGTGAAGCCAGTGAGGTGGAGAAACAGCTGAGCCAGTAGGAACTTTGGTCACAAATGATGTTTGAGTTTCTCTGACTTTTTTTTTCTCAAGTCAGACCCACTCACTCCCAGAGGGTAGCAAAGGGGTCATTGTGTGGAAGCACCAGAGCTTAGACCAGAGGATTTGTGGTCTTTATTCTTGTAAGAGTCCCACTTTTCTGAAAGCCGTCGCAGTACCTTTAAATAAATAAAAGTCACAGCGAGAACAGCACTGTACTATATCACTTGATCATTTTCTCGCTTTCTCTTTAGTTCTCTATCTTTGTATCTCTGTCTTATAAATGTCTCCCTCACAACACACACACACACACACACACACACACACATACACACACACACACACACACACACACGCACACACACACACACACACACACACACATACACATACACACATACACACATACATTTCAAGCAAGCATAGATAATTCAAACTCTAATATATATTATAATTTTCTTTCATTTACTTTTTTGGTGCATTTCTTTCAAGTTGTCTTTTTGTCCTTTCCGTCATTATTTTAAGCAAAATATTATTCTATCACAGAAATGTTGACTACCCTCTTTCTATCCCCAAAAAAGAATCATCTAATATCACTGCCAAATGCCAACACCTGAACCCTTACTGCTAGTGCACACACACACACACACACACACACACACACACACACACACACACACACACACACACACACACACACACACACAGGTGAGTTATGTGTGAGCCCTCTCCAGCCAGTCTAGTGAAGCAGCCCACCATGGTAGTGAGGACCCCCACTGGGGGAGGACAAAGTCAAGGATAGGACACGCTATGGTCTGGACCGGCTATAGTCCTGGCAAATCCTGGTCCGACCTGTGCCAGATTTAACCAGCCGAGACGACAACTGAGTCATTGTGAAGTCTTTTTATGCCCCACTTAGCCACTCTTCGTCACTGTGTTACTATACTACGATACAAAATATTGGTTAGATATTATAGTATAACTTAACCCTGACTTCAAAGCATAGGGAAATTGTGTGTGTGTGTGTGTGTGTGTGTGTGTGTGTGTGTGTGTGTGTGTGTGTGTGTGTGTGTGTGTGTGTGTGTGTGTGTGTGTGT
>NC_140271.1:1577725-1587725 GCF_964030765.1 Micromesistius poutassou | reverse complement strand
GACTGGATGCCTCTTTCAAACCCAAGGCATTTTACACGTACATTTTCTATTGATATTGTCAGAGGTTTATGTGCCATTAATAGGGCATACCCAACGACATATATGATTCGTCTTTATACAACTTTGCAAGTAGTGATATATATGACTTTTACAAAACCTTTTGCACGTGGTGAAACTTATGTACACACAAGTGCACACGCACACACCACCTTACACAATAAAAAGTACCAGGAATTTATACACCCTGGCTAATCCATGCATAACAGAGTGATCTGCTATTTCCTGGATTTCGTCCACAAATTGGAATGGCTAGAATAGTACTGGAAACCTATTTTTAATAAGCTGTTAAAACTCCCAAGTCCCAATTTTGTCCATAATAGTCCTGCATGCAGACGCTGAAAGGTGATTTTCACAGAGAAAATCACCACAGAGAAGAGATCTCCGTAAACTTCACGGTTAAAAAAAAAAGTAACATTATACGCTTATACTATCTTCTCTATTCCCTTAACTTGCTTGACTTTTATCTGCCCAATCAGCCACAGCGTTTTTTGTGGGTTGTTTGGTCCCAGATTCCAGTGGGTCTGTTCTCAATAACTAAAGAATGCATCAGAGGTTTGCCCGAAATACAAAAGTGGGGGGTGACGAACAAATATGCAACTGTAAAGCAATAAGCCCCCCAAGTCATCCACCTCCCTCTCATTTATCTCCACTAAAGTGTATCAAGGGGTTGAAAGAGGACATACAAAACATGAAAATAACACAGAAAATGTAATATTTTGTGGCATCGCATAGGCTTCACTGATACGGCTATGAGTTTTCATTTCTTTATTAAAAACAATAAAGAAAAAAGTGGAAAGGGGGGATTTTGGGGCAATAGATATATATCAGCTCTTCTCAAACTCAGCCAGCTCTGAAACCCATGTTAACTCCCACCTTTCATCTGTCCGATGAAAGGCGTCGTTTATGTGGACGGAAGGGAAGGCTGGTAGCAGTTTCTTTCGGCTGCACTTTAGGGTCGGTTCCTTTGCATGAATGCGAAACACTTCCATTTTGAGACTTTTAAATACTGGAACTGAGAACTACAGACTTTGTCCTTGTAAAATCCATGGTAAACATTGTGTCTATGGCAAATCTTCAAGGACAAACAGAGCAGCTATCTCCATCACAACAGACCACATGGGGACAAATGGACGAGCAAACTCCCGTAGTTTGATAAGAAAGGACTTTGTCTACCAAGACTCCTCCTGAGCATGGATGTTGCTTACAAATGGCATCCCAGAAACTTCTCATCAGCCCAGGAAATGAGGAAATGCTGCGATTGCACTGATTGAATGATGAGACCAGTGGATTTTAAAGCAAGGTGGTTTTACATCAAGAAGGGGGAGAGTGGTGGGCTGTCTGGGGGCCGAAGGGGAGAAATGTTTGCCCCTGACAAAGTCAACAGGATATAATTTCTTCTTCCACAAGACACTTGCCCACCAAGTGCACACCTGCACGTACACTCGAATCCAAGCACGGTGCGAGGACTATGGACCCCGTGATGTAGGTCTGCTGCCGTTTGTATCTTGAGTCACGTTGTGTCTCTCGGGTCCCTGAGGGGGCAGAAAGAAGGACCAAAATACGTAAAAAAAACATGGTAGACATGAAGCAGATGGATGGATATATAAATATATATACACATATATATTTATATAGTCAATAATGAAAACAGAGAATGCTATGGCTGTTTTTTGATCATCAGCTTCATGTTGTCTACTCTGACTTGTCTCAACACATTTTTTCACGTGGTCCTGAATGACTGTTGTTCGTTAAAAGTTTCATCTCTTAAAATAAGACGAAGCGTAAAGTATTCTACAACAGGTGACCAGAATGCAACCTGGTAGAGATACTTCGCTATCCCTAGCAATATACTGAGTATGGTGTAAATATCTTTCTGCGTTTGTTTGTTGGTTTGTTTCCATTTGAATTGTTTGTTTTGTTTTTGTACTGTGTTTTCAAGAATTGTACACAAAAATGTGTGTGAACAATAGAACAATGATTTCAAGTGCTTCCAGATTTTTAGAATCAAGGTCATTAACATCTCCCCCAGCCCCCATTTTACACACATATACACATGCAATACACACCTGTACATACACATACAAAAAACACACACATCTATCTGAATAAAATATAAAAAGATATAGACATCAATGAAAAATAATGCATCGTATCCAACTACATTGAACCATCTGCTGAACCATGAAATGAAACGTTTTTTTCTGTGCAGCTTTTACATTCTGCAACATGAAATTAAAAATACTGAAAAACCCAGAAAAAATATTTTAAAAAAAAGACGTCCCATGCTGTTTGATAATTAAATGGACAGCTCTTAGCTACCTTGGATTGCTATGTTCTTCTTGTGTATATATGTATGCCGTGCCATTTGTGTGCTGTGAACTTCGTCATCTTACTACAGCTTGTATAAGGGCTTTTTGTAGACGTAAAATATAAAATGGACTCACTGACGTCACAAGACATTTCTCCCTGGAGGTTTTTTTAAGAGGAAGTGGGGAGGCAAGATGACGAGTTTGAATTTCCCTATGTATAAAAAACACAACGACAAGAAATGCGATATAAATAAAGTTTTGACTGATTCATCCACTGCAACAGTCTACAGTTGTGGATATCTTCCCTCTCTTTCATTCCCGCTCTTTTTCTACTTCCTCTCTCTCCATCTCACACTTTCCCTTTTTTCTTTTATTATCCTCTCTCTTTTTTCACTCTCTCCCTCCTATCTCTCTACCCTGAGGGTAACAACAAACAGACACACACACACACACACACACACACACACCCCCTCCTAGTGCATGTGTAGTAACGTAGATCTTTGGATTATCATCTCCTTATGTATTAGCAAAATTTGCAGATAAGCAGCCATGACAACACTGCAGCTTACTATCACAGAAGAACATAAATAAACAAGTAATGACATAAATAAACAACATAAAGAATTGGAATGAAATAATCAAGAAACAAACAAATCCTAGCAGAAATGTGGCCTCAAGCGTATCTCTGGCCTACTTTGATATGTTGTAAGTTCCTCATCCTGTGACAAAATAACATTGTTAAACAAATGAAATAACTAAAATGATGTTGCGGTCCTGTACTGGCCTGCATTGTGTAAGGTGGCAGTACGTACTATAAAGACGATGTCAACGGCTACAGCAGCATTGCGCAGCAAAGTGTCAATTGATGAGGTTCCTTGATCGCTTTATGAATGTATTTGGTATATAGTGAAAAACTATAGG
This sequence comes from Micromesistius poutassou, assembly GCF_964030765.1. Taxonomy (NCBI): domain Eukaryota; kingdom Metazoa; phylum Chordata; class Actinopteri; order Gadiformes; family Gadidae; genus Micromesistius; species Micromesistius poutassou. The sequence goes on along the minus strand of NC_140271.1, from coordinate 1,584,435 downwards.
TCATAGCTTACGAGCAATGGTCTTTTTACATTGGGATTTTCAGCATGATTAAAATAATGACAAATCATGGACTGTACACATACATTTGCAAAAAAGCGACAATCATTTTAATTGTGCCACTGTTGATTAAATTTTTGATGGCTTTAGCCTGCGCATAAATCAGTTTAACTATCGCATGCAGTCGGTGCTACAAGCCATTGCTTACTTCATCTGTGGTACGTAAATATAGGGTGCTTTTGATAACATCTATGTCTCATCTCTGACTGAAACACTGATCCTAGCCTAGTTATCCAACAGGGGAACAACCTCAAAAACTAACGTCTCCAAAACATATATATATATTAAAGAATGCACATCCGCAAACTGCCTTTCGCTCAACTATTGTACACTTGGATTAAAGAGTGTGTGAAGATCCGTTCTAATTAAATCCTCTCATCAAATAGCATGGCTAAAGGGCAGAACATGCTCGTCTTCACTGGCTATTTGAGGAGCGTCCGAGCAAGGGTATAGCTTTTAGGACACTTATAGTGTAATGTCACTTGTATGTGAAGATATGGGAGGCTTAGACTGGCTTGGACACTTTGAGTATAACGCCATGATGTGTGGCACATTTCTAAGATGGCTCATTATAACGCGCCTACACAATGACAATACCAAAAAAGTATAAAAAAATGGGTCATGGCCATGGGGATAACACCCACCTACTTCCTATAACTCTTAGCGCAAAACTGTTTTTGATTTAATTAATAATGCATTCTCTCTACAGCTGTTTGTCTGTTCTGGGCTGCAGTAGAAACATTGAGGTGCAACACGGCAGCCCCCATCCATATGAAGGGCTCACGGAAAAAACAACGAATTCTTATTTTTATGGGACTATAAACATTATTATTATAATTAAAACATGCGTTTGAATATTATATTCCATTTCTGCCAAGTACTTTCCACTAGATGCCCTTACATTTTTCCCACTTGCCTTTAAGGTTGACGGGTAAGTGACACTCATTAGAGTACACACAGGGAATCATTCAAAAACGTGCGCTGATTGGATGGCAGCCCGCGGCTGTTACATCACATTGTCCACCAGGGGTTCTCCCTTCTAATGAGATAGATATCATATCTAACAGATATGAGGGTGAGCGACGTGTGTGTGTGTGTGTGTGTGTGTGTGTGTCTTTATGCGCTGTGTTTACTCAAAAATAAACAGCATCTCTCTACTCGCACCCTATCTGTCTCTCTCTCTCTCTCTTCCCATCCTCTCTTTCTCGATTGACCCCCCCCCCAGAGGAGCACAATCTGGAGTTAGTCTGATTTGTTCTGACATCATCGTGGGGTGGGGGGGTGTGGAGTGGGGGGTGGGGGAGGGACATTTCCTGTGGGTACGGAGCTTGCCGTCTGTGTTTTGTGGGCCCTGTCCCCCAAGTGTCGTGAGTTCATCTGACAGCAAGCAGAAAAACACTTCTGAAAAAAACCTAAAGTGCAGAGGCCTTGTTTGCCTCCTCCTCCTCTCCCCCATCCACCCCTTACTCCTCTTCTTCCTCCTCCTCCTCTTCTTTATCTTCCGCCTCTTCCCCCTCCTCCTCTTCTTCCTCTCCTTCATCCCTTACTCCTCCTCAACCTCCTCCACCTCCTTCCCCTCATCCTCTACCACACCCTCCTCAATTTCCTCTTCTCCTCCCTCCATCTCTGCTGCCAACTCCTCCACCACCTCCTCCTCCTTCTCTGTGTACAGGAGCTCTCTAATGTGATGAATCAGCAGCCAAAACACAGCTCCCCACCCAGCAGGCAGCCAATCAACAGAGATATGAGCAATGAGAGACGGCTATAGGGCAGGGCTCCATTAGAAACAAGCTTCCGGGGGAATTGCAGGCGTGCGTTCGGCTAGCTAGCATGCTTATAGTTGAACCATGTTGTTGTTCAGCTGGTGCTTTGCCAGGCTTTGGGACAACAATGACATGTTCAATGGGTTGTAAGATTCATTGTGTTGGTGAAGTTTGGAAGTTTCTGCTCTAGTAGAGTTATTATTTATTTTGTTTTGTTCCTAAGCATGTGCTTAGATGAGTGTTTGTGTGTGTGTGTGTGTGTGTGTGTGTGTGTAAGGGGTTGGTGGGACGTCGTCTTGGATGTCACAGTTCATCTGTGTGTCCTAGGGGCTTTTGGGACCATATCCATCAAGAGCGCAAAGAGCCAAACACCACCACAATATGCACATGAGAACCCTCTCTCTCTCTCTCTCTCTCTCTCTCTCTCTCTCTCTCTCTCTCTCTCTCTCTCTCTCTCTCTCTCTCTCTCTCTCGCTCTCTGATTGTATTATATGAGCTTATTACTCAGTATACATTATACATACCAATTTTACAGCATGCCTAAACACACAGACACACAATGCCAATATTTGTCGCCCCACCCCGCCCCCCCCCCCCACACACACACACACACACACACACACACACACCACATTACCCGACGCTTATGCACGCGACACCAGACTGAGCTCCTGTGGCAGGCTGTTTCCTTGCAGGTCAGAGGAGATGCGAGTGTTACATTAGCATCACTTATTCAGCCACCAATGCTAATGGGAATGCTAATGCGCTAGATAAAAAGGTTAGCAACGTACGCGGAGAAAAGGGCTGCGAGACCAAAAATGCCAAGGGTTTTTTTTGTTCCTCCACGGGCGTCTCCTGTGATATTAAAGCACACAATAGAAAGGTCCCATGACATCACCACTACCCCGGGCATGTCTGTGAGCAGATGTCACACCGCTGTAGAGTAGAATAGAATAGAATAGAATGGAATAGAATCAATTAGAATAGAATAGAGTGTTCCGGAGTGCTACAGTCAGATGGATGGGTGCAACGGGAAAAAAGAGTGTAACAGCTTTGCCGCACAGCAACGCCGCGGTCCTGAAAAAATTATATAATTTTTTTTTCCGTGGATGGAGGCAGAGTTGGCATTTCACTAGTGGGGCCATTGTGCACGTGAAGGCCGGAGGGGGGGGACATGAGGAGACACCTGACAGAGGAAGATAAGAGAGGCAGGGGGGACACACACAGAGAGCTGGGCCTCACAACAGATCAGGGACCAGCAGAAGGATGAAAATAAGCACGGGAGAGCAGAGGGAAAATTTAGCATAAGAGAGAGGGAGGGTGAGAATGGATTGAGGGGGGGGGGGAGAGTGAACGAGAGCGGAGAAAGCGAGTGAGATCAGGGGGCAAAAGCGAGAGAGAGAGAGAAAGGGGGGGGGAGAAAGAGTGCGGGAAATAAGGGGAGAGAGAGAAGAGGGGGGCAAAAGGAAGAGAGAAAGTAAGGGGTGAGAGAGAGAGGGAAAGAGGGGGAGAAAGAGACTGACAGAGAGGGCGAAAGGTAGATATAGAGTGAGGGTGTGAAAGAGGGAGGAAGATATGGGGGAGAGAGGCACAAAGAGTGAGAGACGGAGACAAATATTGTGAGTGAGAAGAAGAAGAGAATGGGGAGAATATCACACATTCGAGGAATTCGGCCAACAATAGACAATGGAGAGGGAGAGCAAGCGAGACCGGCGCAAAATAACAGCAGGTGGAGACAAAAGGAATCAGAGAGAAAAGAGAGGTGACATTTTCAGCAAGACACAGAGGGAGAATCAGAGAAGAATGAAAGAGAGAGAGAAAGAGAGAGAGAGAGAGAGAGAGAGAGAGAGAGAGAGAGAGAGAGATCTGCAGCAGCCTTAAAAGAGAGAGCGGAACACAAGCAATGAAATCCAAAACAAAGTGAGGCAGGGGGTCAGGGGAAGACAGAAAATAGGAAGTACACACCGGCGGAGCAATGCAGTTGTTGTGAAGACAAAAGAAAAGCCCAAGAGGTCCAAATCACTCGGTCTGTCCTCTAGTTGCCCTTGGGAGAATCTGGAGGAAGCGCAGCATCCGCAAGGTGGCTAAACTCCCTCATTACACCAGACACCAGGCCATCCCCATGGGCTGATTGGCAGAAAGAAATGGCAAAATGTTGAGAAATGGTTTAGTAATGATGCATTTTTTAAACAAGTCTGGTTAGTCCAAGACACACAATCTCAGTGGGTTCAGGTGTGTCTGGAGTAAACGTGACAAAGGAGGATTTGAAGGTGTTTGGAGATCAAGAAGAGGTAAAATACTCCATGTCAAGAGGTGGGAGTGCTGTTAAGTCTGTTTGACACCAAGCTGGATGGATCTGGGTTCCAGGTTCTCAAGTCTAGTGTCCACAGTCTACATATTGCAAGATACTTAACCCAGCTCATTAATGACATCAAATTAATAATAATAAATAATAACAATAAAATAAATAGGGACTAAAGTAGTACATTTTGAAATGAGGAAGATTTGATTAAGTATGCATCTCTAGTTCTTTCTCTGTATTGTATATGCATAATGTATTTGTATATATATACAAACACACACTCACCTACTACACATACTACACATAAACAAACGCACACACATGCATGCAGGCTGGCGCAGCGATGGCGTTATCAATCTGGTGATCTTTGTCTGCAGCAGGTATCTGTCACCACACACCTGGGGAGCACACAGACCGATAAAGACTGTGTGTGTGTGTGTGTGTGTGTGTGTGTGTGTGTGCGTGTGTGTGTGTGTGTGTGTGTGTGTGTGTGTGTGTGTGTGTGTGTGTGTGTGTGTGTGTGTGTGTGTGTGTGTGTGTGGGGGTGTGTGTGTGTGTGTGTGTAAACCGTGAAGGACACCTCTTACCGTCAAAAGCTGAGGGATATATTCTGTAAGGACATAAGGGAGAGAGAATTATGATGAAAGAAAGAAAAACAGAGAGCTCAAGAGCAGAAAACAGAGGTTGAGGAAGGGGTTTAAAGGGATAGAAAGGCGATACACAGCCAGGGAGGATGAAAGACCAGAAAGTAGAGAGGATGAAGGTGTGTTATAAACCTGCGATCAGGACGATGGAGGCTGGTGTGTACTAGAGGAGGAGAGGAGCCTGGATAGTACAGAGAAAATGAATGAAAGGGAAGTGAGAGAGATGGTGAACTCCGATCCGAAAGGCTTTATGTTCGCTCCCCAATGTCCACAGTGTCCCTGTAGTCTGTCCCTGTAGTCTCCTTGTGCAAGAAATCCCAAACCCTACCTGCGCGTAGTGACATAAAACTCTTCACATTTCATTACATTGATTAAGCTCACGCTTATGTCTGACACAACTTACAAAAAGTCCACTCAACAATGAGGATACCCAAACCCAAAAAGTGAAAGAATCATGCTTAATATACATCATAGAAACAAGAGATAGAGAACGTTTCTTCTGTATTTCTTTAAGATGAACTGATTGAGTTTTCAGTCTGCAGTGGGAGATGGGTTGGGTTCAGCTGAAGTCAGTGGAGAGCCAGGGCTGCAAACAATCAATATTTTGTTGAGTGGCAGCCCTCGTAGTTTGGGAGTAGCATATAGAGCATAGTGGACGGCCTGGGGTGTATGGTTTTGACCGCAAAAAAATACATCTGATAAATGCCTTGAAAGTCGCAGTGAAAGAGCAAGGTCGGAGAATGAACGAAGTGAATGTCATTCTCTTTCTCTCTCTCTCCATCGTGCTTTACATTCAAGCCAGGGAGAGAGATTGAGAAAAGAGAGTGGTAGAGAGAGAAAGGGAGAGAGAGAGGGGTAGAGACAAACAGGGGGGGTGAAAGAGTGAGGACTTCCAGAGGGGCCAGGGCGCCGTGTGATGGATGTTCTCCATCGATTTGTCCTTCTTCAGCTTTATAAACCCAATTAAACCTCTGTTCTCTGGAGAAACCAACAGTCTCCACCAGCCCTACTCTCTCTCTCTCTCTCTCTCTCTCTTTCTTTCTGTCCCTCTCTGTCTTGCTCCACCCAGTCCTACTCTCTCTCTCTCTCTCTTGCTCTTTCTCTCTTGCTCCACCCAGCCCTACATCCCTATCTCTCTTCCTCTCTCCCTCCACCCAACACACACACAACCCTAACCCTAACCACACATACACATACACACACACACACACACACACACACACACACACACACACACACACACACACACACACACACACACACACACATGGATGGACACACACACACACACACACATTCAGACGCACACACAGCAGATCCTTATCGGACACCGTTCAGCCCTTTGATCAGCCGTATTGATAAATGAACCAGTTATTACTGTCTGCAGCCCCCTCTCACATACCGACAAACGTCATCTCTGTCACGATCAGACTTTTTAACTGCCGACAATTGAGTGAGGTCAAGAACTTAGTCGCTTCTCTTCTGACCTTTGTTTTAACCAGAGTAAACCTAACCAAAAGTTTTTTGCTTGAGAGCAAACTTGATAATGATATTAAAAACGATACAGAGAAAAATATGAAACAAAGATACCACATAATGAACGAATAAAATAGGATATAGAAAACATTGGAAAGAGATCTCCCCTCCCCCGCCTCCCTTTGCGACCTCATCAGTGATGACCAATGGCACGTGAGGATCCATGGATGGTCTTCTTTGCGGACAGTGTGACGGGGAAACGAGAGGCAGGCGTCAGGAGGATGGCCCATAAATCCTGATGGATCAGACGGCGACCAGACCCCCAAACCACCTAATTAATTACCACTTAGAAAATTCATGGTGATTGGAAGCATCCATTACGAATTGAGGTCTGAGTTTGCAAGGTCCTGAGTGTGTGTGTGTGTGTGTGTGTGTGTGTGTGTGTGTGTGTGTGTGTGTGTGTGTGTG
>NC_140271.1:1570225-1572725 GCF_964030765.1 Micromesistius poutassou | reverse complement strand
CTTGTCATTAGTTCAGTCATAAAAGTAAACCATCCGCCTGTTTGTTTTTTGGAGCAGGGCTCTAAAGCCATCTCATTACTTATTCACTGCAAGCACAATCAGACCATCTGCTTCTCATCTCAGACGTCAGTTGCAACATCATATTAAAATGACCTTGAGAAGCTATGAAAATGACCTTGACGAGACAGACCCTAATTCTCTGTCTTGTCGCTCTATGTATAGATTGTTATGGGGGAATAGGATTTGTGCACTAGGGGGTTAGCCACTGTGCAACCCCTTGTGTATCCATTGGTAAGTCTTCATTTCTTACTTTCTCCTTGGTATTCTCCATCCCCCCTGGCAGTAATTCCCTGGTGTCTCTCTCTCTCTCTCTCTCTCTCTCTCTCTCTCTCTCTCTCTCTCTCTCTCTCTCTCTCTCTCTCTCTCTCTCTCTCTCTCTCTCTCTCTCTCTCTCTCTCTGTCTGTCTCTCTCGCTCAGTACTCTCTGTGAAGCCAGAGTTCGGGCCTAATTAGTGTTGCCCTTCAGGGTTCATTCGGGCCCCTGGTTATCTCGGTGCTCGGTCCCCAAACGCGGCCCCAAGCGCTCGGATCCTCCTCCCAAAGTCTGCGTCGTGGTGACATTGACGAGGCGTGCCAGCGCTGGAGGGAGTGAGGGTTTAAGAGTGAGTAATTGGACACCATCGCAAGATGTCATGTCTGGTTTTCCAGCAAGGTGCTCCTAAAGGGGCTCTCTCATCAGTCTCACAGGAGCCCCTGAAACGACTATATTATGTGTGTGTGTGTGTGTGTGTGTGTGTGTGTGTGTGTGTGTGTGTGTGTGTTTGTGTGTGATTATATTACGATTGACACCTAAACTAGGTCTTCATAATATCGGTGTTAATGCTTTAACCTACAGGGGTTAGATGGTTCGCATCACTTCAGTTGTAGAGTGTGGCAATTTCTTTTATGAGATATTACTCGGACAGATTAGATTACAAAGTAGCACACACTAGTTGTAGACTAAGTGAGTGTTTTATCCATACAAGAGCCTCCTCTCTAGTAGATTGAGCCCTGAACAACAGGGTAACAAAGTATTTATAAGGGAGTTTGTTTACCAATGCTGCCCTGGGTTCATCTTCGGACTATGAATAGAAGGTCAGGTCACCTTGGTTCATCTGGGGAGTATAAGTAGAATAGAATAGAATAGAATAGAATGGAATAGAATAGAAAGCCTTTATTGTCTTTATACACAGTACAATGAAATTCAGAAAGCAGCTCCTTAAAAGTGCACACATAGTTAGCACAATATAAAATAAAAGACTATACAGTATGAATATGAATGCACAATAACTGACTTGAGTCCAAGAGCGGCTAGCAGCGTATTGAACGGTAGAGGTAGGTTATGTCTGTATGTCTGTAGTGATCAGTGCAAATATGTCTGTGCAGTATATATTAGCGCAGATTTGAGTTCAGCGTGGTGACAGCTTTGGGAAAGAAGCTGTCACTGAGTCTATTTGTTCTGGCCCTTATGGACCTGAAGCGCCTGCCAGAGGGCGGCAGGTTGAAGTGATGGAAGCCGGGGTGGGTGGTGTCTTTTAGGATGTCTCTGGCCCTTCTGAGACAGCGGGAGTTGTAGATGGTGCTTAAGGAAGGCAGAAGGGCAGCCGATGATTTTTTTTGTGCGATGTTTGCCACCCTCTGCAGTCTCTTCCTGTCGGCCTCCGTGCAGCTGGAGCGCCACACTGACACAGCGTAGGTCAGCAGGCGCTCCATGGTGGAACGGTAGACGGTCACCAGCAGCTGCGTGTTGCAGCTGCTCCTTCCTGAGCACCCTCAGGAAGTGTAGCCGCTGCTGGGCCTTCTTGACCAGCGCTGAGGTGTTGTTAACCCACCAGGAGAGGTCTGCAGGAATGTGGACCCCCGAGGAATCTGAAGGACTCAACGCGCTAAGGTAGAAGGTCAGGTGACCTTGGTTTCATCTTGGGAGTGTGCTCACACAGAGCAGATGGCATTGGACCGTGTCCTTGTGCATGGGGCCCCATCAGGTCATGGGCTAAAACACATTGGGGTGTTAGCCTTTTGAGAACATCTGATTCTAACTGAAGACCGGTCCGACCTTGACCCTGTTGAAAGCCTTTTCCAAAAATAAATTAATGGTGGCGCCAAAGGAAATTGAAGCAATCTACGGAGCAATCAAAACGGTTTTATCCAAAATAGATTTAATAACCGCGTGAAAAGATGAACAGATACCTGCATAGAAGGCCTTTCTCAGATAACAATATTTTTCTGCTTTGATTCTAACCGCATTTGGTAAGAGCGAAAAGCGCAACGTTAATCTGATGGGCTGGCATTTATTTAGAAACAAAGGCTGCAGCCATATTTGTAAATCAACTGCAGCCCGACTGATATTTATTGCGAAGCGCACTCATGAATATCAGGATGGTCTCCCCAGGCTGATGGAGTGGGATTAAAGGTATAAATAAATGAGGAAAATAATGTTGTTATAATGTTGTTCCTCAAA
>NC_140271.1:1542725-1565225 GCF_964030765.1 Micromesistius poutassou | reverse complement strand
GTCCAACCTCCAGGTAGACACGTCCATCCTGGTTTCCCTGGAGGAGTAGTTGGTCACCAGAGACCTCCTGGATGGAGCCCTGGTTACAACTACATCCTCCTACCTGGTGGTTTCACCAGCTATAAGCTACCCAGTAGGACACGATGTTCATTGTCAGTTGCATAGGCTTACAAACATCAGCATTGAATCAATGATTCTTATTGGATTCAATATTGTTTTTCATATCAGTTTGGAAGGTTGGGTCATGCTACTAGTTTACACTTCCTGATATAATACACATATTTAGAAACTACAAAGGTTCTTTCTTAGAAGGCAGATGACAAAGGAGGGTGACAACATGGTGTTAATTGTGTTACAATTACAGATTTAGTGAAAAGCTGGACCACTGAACGGGCTCGGATATGCACAGCTTGTCAGCAACAGCTTGTGACCCTCACTCTCTAGATAGGTCTCTCAAACAACCCACGTGTTTTCTTATTTGAAGAGCTCCTTCGCTACATCTCATCGCTAGTTGTAAACATCGAAGAACAAGGTTTTGTTTTGAAGAACCACAAAGGTACAATTAAAGATATGTACATTTGTTCAAGATAGTATGTTGGAATAAATATATCAGTACTTGCACTTGGTTCTATGAACATCTTTACTGTACCGACAGCAATATATTGTTCTTCACTTCTTATGACAAATGTACTTATTGTAATTCACTTTGGATAAAAGTGTCATCTAAATGTAAATGTAAATGCAGTGCAATGACAGTGTGCAGTAAGTAAAGCAGATTAGTGCTATTTACAGTTCAAAGCAAATGGCTTCAGGGACAGAGACCATATATCGCTTGCTCGCACGCACAAGAAGGGTAACCCGGACAGTTAGGAAGAGCAATAGCTTTTATCAGCAACTGGTATACAGGTCCATAAGCTCAGCCTGACTTCCAGCAGATATTGTGCCACAGTTGTGAAACAGATGTGACACAGATGTGTCATGTTGATGACACTGATGACACTGACAGTGATTAACAGATAAAAAAGCAGCTTTCAGGACAATTCTCTTGTGGCTACAACTGTACCCCCCCCCCCCCCCCTTCTACACACCACCACTGTTGTGATGTCATAAGTCGCAATTACCAGCGATGGATCTTCGAGGCTGTAGTGTTTTGCTTTTGAACAGTTTGACAGTTTTTTGACAGTTTTTTGTGCGTGTCAATCAAAAATGATTATTCTTGCCTGGTGCTTTGACTGGAAAATGCCTACCTTTGTAGATACACCACTTTCTCTAAGACCCTTCACAGGTATGGATTAATTGAGAAAGTTTTTGATGTATCAGTAACCAAAAAGAAACGTGCCGTGCCCTTAAGTTGAAGAGGCAGCACAACAAGCATTGTATGCAAACAAAATAGAGTAAAAGTAAAGAAGAGTTAGAAGGTTTCTATTAATGTGAATTTGGTTTGTCGGCAGGTCATCTCAGAGAAAAGCATCTGGAACGGTCCAGATGTCTGCCTCTGAGGATGACGTGGCATTCTGCTCTCCCCCTGACCTCAGAGACGCCCTGGTGTCTGGTGGTTCTTGACTCCGCCTCAGAGATGGGATCTCTAAGTTAATAGCTCAGGAATATTACAAAGTTGTAAAGCACTGTACTGTCCCCACAACTGGTGGTGACTATTGCTCTAACATGAAATATCTGTCTGCAGGCATTTTGGACACACACCATTGTTAATTAGCGCTCCTTGCCAAATATTAGTTGGTGACCAACTGTCGGCTTTGGTCTTAGCTAGTGCCGCTAGCTCACGGTCATTAAAAACCAGTACCTTTCAATTAAGGCGGCGTACTTTTCCCTTGAGCCAACACAACACACCGTAAAAGAAAATTATGTGGAGAGGGTTGGTACGATGAACTGATGAAGTCTGATACTGTTCGGACGTCTGTCTTTGAGTTGCAGCAGTTAGCTCAACCCCTGACCTCGGGACGCCCTGACAGGTGGTCGTTCTTGGCTCTGTCCCCAGAGATGTAAATTCTTAGTTGATGATTAAGTGGTGTGCAGGTCATCCTTGAGAAAAGCAGATAAGTACAGACCCAAGATGACGCGGTGGTCAGCTCCACTCTTGACATTGGGTACGCCCTTACATGTGTTCATGTACGATTGAGTTGCCATATTCAAGTTTTTTTAATCATTCATGTCGTCATTATTAAATTATATTGATTATCTAAACTTAGCACAAAAAGTAAGGAAATTTGTGTTTGGTAGATAATTTCTCTGTGGTAACAATGCTTTTTGGCAATGAATCTTATACTGTTGGAAAGCCTGTTTAGTTCCCTTTCAAATGGTGCCCCATTTCTAAGGAACATGCATTTGTGGGATGAGCAGCAGCGCTGAGTATGTGGGTTGCGCCCATCAAAAATTTGCCAAATCTTTTCTGCCATTGCCAAACAGGTTATTTTACTGTTGCTATTGACACTTGTTTTGAACTTCTGGTACCCCCAGGTGCTGCCAATCAGGGGCCCTACTACTGTAAGTACAGCTACAGTCAGTAAGTGTCTGCTCCAAGAATCGGCATGCCGCGTTTGACTGATCTGGATAGGGCCCTTGTGATAGGGCAACTTCAAGCTGGTGTTCCGCAAAACCAAGTTGCGGCATTATTTGGAGTGAGCCCTAGTACCCTCTCCAAACTGAAGGCCAAGTTCCATATAACGGGGGGTGTCAAAGACAGGCCGCGAAGTGGGCGTCACAAGAAGACGACACCCAAAGAAGACCATTTCATCACCCTGTCAGCACTTAGGTGCCGTAGGCTGTCTTCTACAGATTTGCAGTCAAGGTTTGCAGGACGATATGGCCGATGGCTCTCTGCCCAGACAATCCGGAACAGACTACACGCAGCCAATCTCCGGTCTCATAGGGCTGCCAGGATTCCTGCCATGACTGCCCTTCACCGTCAGGCCTGTTTGCGCTGCAACCGGCAACACACTGTACATGTTCAGGTGCACTGGAACCTGAACATGTGGAGGAACGTTATGTTCAGTGATGAGTCCAGATTCTGCCTACGGCAGTTGGATCATAGGGTCAAAGTAAGTAAGTAAGTTTAATTTATAGAGCACACAGCATACACTGACCAAAGTGCTGTACAATGTCAATAAATAAAAACAAATAGTAAAAAAAGTGTGGAGAAGACGAAGAAGATCTCCCTCACTGGAAAAACGAGGCTCGTCATCATTGGAGGCAATCTCAATGCAGAGAGATATAGAGATGAGATTCTGCAACCAGTGGCAATCCCATATCTCCACAGTCTGGGACCGAACTCTATCCTCCAAGACGACAACGCTCGCCCCCGCAGGGCGGGGTTCATCAGAGACTACCTCCAGAATGTGGGAGTGCAGAGGATGGAATGGCCTGCCTGCAGTCCTGACCTCAACCCCATTGAACACTTGTGGGGATCAGCTTGGGCGTGCTGTTCGTGCCAGAGTGACCAACACAACCACGTTGGCTGACTTGCGACAAATGCTGGTTGAAGAATGGGATGCCATCCCACAGTAGCGTGTGACCAGGCTGGTGACCAGCGTGAGGAGGAGGTGCCAGGCTGTTGTGGCTGTGTATGGTTCTTCCACACGCTACTGAGGCTCCTGTTTGTGAAATGAATCAATTGTTAAATTGCCAATACGTCTTGTTTCTTCAAACTTCAATCATCCAATCCACCAAACACCAAACGAGTCAATGGCAGAATAAGCTGTTTGGCATTGGCAGAGAAGATTTGGCAAATTTTTCATGGGCGCAACCCACATACTCTCTGCTGCTCATCCCACAAGTGCATGTTCCTTACAAATGGGGCACCATTTGAAAGGGAACTATACAGACTTTCCAACGGTATAAGAATTATTGCCAAAAAGCATTGTTACCACAGAGAAATAATCAACCAAACACAAATTTCCTTACTTCTTGTGCTAAGTTGATATAGTTCCATCCCCTTTCAATAAGAACAAGTCCTATGACAGCTGGAATAACAAATGTGGAAGGTTGTTACAGAAAATCTCCATGTAACAATAGTAGAGCTATTTTTCTAGTACATCCAAAACATATGAGCAACAATGTATTTAAGAGAGACAACGTGCGGTCATTATTTTTATTTTTTTAATACATTACAAAATAATAACTTAAATCTCCTGAATATAAGCATATAAACAATGTTCATACATTTTATGAAACGTACAACAAAACGATGTAAAAAAACATACTGAACATATGCCTATCTAAATGTCTTATAGAATATAGTCTGAAAATCTGTTAAAATGTCTCCTATGTAGCAGCAAAGAACAGGAATTGCATAACATAAAGCAGAAGGTAATGTTACAGTACAGGGTTAAAAACAGTTTGACTTGTGCATCGATACAGTTCAGTAGTTACCTGTTGGCAAAGCTTGTCGATTAGTTGGTTTGTAAAAAAAGAAAAACTACAAACGAAGAGCTCGCTTTCTCCATTTAATCTCAAAAAGTAATTTGTAGTTGGTTGTTGTCTTTAAATTAGAATGAGTTACTCTAAAACTAATCACAATACTTTTGTGTCTCCCTCTTCATGGGAATTTTACCTTAAAAAAGTTCTTAACACTTCGTTTGAGCTGTTATGGAGATATCGGAACAGCTGATATTATGATGGCCTAAACAATAACAACATTAAGTCAATATATATAAAACAATAACATGGTTTATAATGAAGAAAGATAGTCAGGGGCTCAGGATAGTGGTTAGGTTCTAAAATTGTTGAATGATTGCATGATTCCATGGAGAATCTTGTGCCTTGATTTCAAAGCTAACAAAATCAGTATGCAGTAACGTGAGGACAACATTCTGTACATGGCAACTGTGCGATATATAATATATACCAAAATGATACAGGAACTAAGGTAAGGAGTTTGGTAAAAAATATAAACCAAAGTAAAAAAGAAATGGAACATAAAAACAAAAAGCACCCTACCCGAGAATAGACTTATTGAAAATCCACTTCCACCCAGATCTTACCTCCCTCATTTTGCATTCATTATTAAAAATCTGTAAACAATATAAATGCATATAGTCATTAGGGGGGTTTCCAAGTAAATGCAATAGTTTTTTTTTCTTAAATGGTTAATAGCATGTGGATAAAGGTTGAGTTTGATTGATCAGTCCAGTCATAAAGGGCTTGTGATAAGATGAGACTAACATTGCACATGTGTTCACAAGTTCACAGGGTAGATCACTAGCTTTCGGCTACACCCATCTCACACTATGCAGATGCCATGCTCCTTTTCACTGTAAAGACAAATAATTTGAAAAAGTGGTTGGATGTTTTTGACCATAACCAACCCATCAATCAATCCTGAAGCTGGATTGATCATATGACATCCAACACATTTTGTATACATGTGCTCAATAAAAGAGCCATTCATTCAAATTAATAAATAAAAATCCTGAATTCCAGTTGGCGACTACGATGCGAGTGACCTGGAGAACACCCTTTAAAAAGATTGGGTGCGCTTGGTTTAGTTGTTGCGGCCCCCATTGATCACGTTTCCTCCGGGGGGAGCTATATGGATAGAGTCCAGGATTGGCCGAAGTATCTGACCAAACGGCCTACAGAGAGAGAGACAGAGAGAGACACACACACACATACACACATATCGAGTAAGAGAGGGAGAGAGAGAGAAAGAGAGACGGACAAAGACAGAGACGGAAAGAAAATACAACCTTTTATAAACTCAAAACCATTACATTCAATGAGAGCGCTCGCACTGGCGCCGCCATACAGCACCATAGCAGCTAGCAGCACCATACATTGCCACCACATTAGTCAATATAAAACCAATAACAAAACATAAAATGTAATCTCGTGGGTTGTCATTTCCACTACTCTGCGCTGCATGGCGCACAATTGCTCGTCGTCGGTTTTCGGCGGGTGTAGAGAACGTTATCCTAATGTTACATCTTCAACACATGACGGCCATTTCTTGTCGGTACGACACACATCAAAAACAACATCAATATGGACAACAACTTAATGGAGGCATGGAGAATTAACATCAGCTACGCCACACTTACTTAAAAGCAACCTACATAAGTCTACTGAAAGAAACAATGAAGCAGAAAGTGACCAAAAATAAGAGCAGCGCTGGCGCGGGACTCACGTGGCAAGGACCTCGGAGGGCAGGTCGGTGATGTAGGCTGGGATGGAGTTGCCAGTGAGGAACTGGGCCACCTCATTGGTGAACGTGTTGCAGTTGTGCTCAAACAGTCGGTATCGGTCGCCTCTGTGGCCCCAACAACAAAGTGAGCATTTTTAATTGGTTTAACATAACGTTGAGTCTTTAAACTTTTTGACGAGTTGAGATCTGTATGTGCTCTCTCCTAGGAGGAGAGAGAGATGATGAAGAGAGGTAGATCTGTATGTGCTCTCTCCTAGGAGGAGAGAGAGATGATGAAGAGAGGTAGATCTGTATGTGCTCTCTCCTAGGAGGAGAGAGGGGAGACAGAGAAAGAGGTGATAGAGAGAGGTACACCTGTATGTACTCTCTCCTAGGGAGGAAGGAGAGAGAGATGATAGAGAGAGGTAGACCTGTAGGTCGTCTCTCCTAGGGAGGAAGGAGAGAGAGATGATAGAGAGAGCTAGACCTGTAGGTCGTCTCTCCTAGGGAGGAAGGAGAGAGAGATGATAGAGAGAGCTAGACCTGTATGTGCTTTCTACTATGGAGGAAAGAGAGAGATGATAGAGAGAGCTAGACCTGTATGTGCTTTCTACTATGGAGGAAAGAGAGAGATGATAGAGAGAGCTAGACCTGTATGTGCTCTCTCCTAGGGACGAAAGGTAGTCCATGAAGATCTCATCGGACACCTCGGTCTCCCCAAGCTCCACCACTGTATCTGGAGGCCCCAGCATCGTCCCGCCCTGACACGCGCACACACACACACACACACACAATGTAAACACACACACAAGCACACACGTGCACACACACTCGCACACACGCACGCACACACACACGCAGGCACATACACACATGCACAGGCACACACTCAAATTTTATTAAAACACTAACAATTTGCATAGTGCATTGCATGGTTTATTATTGTTATTCAATTCATTTACAAACAACACATTTGACTACTGAGAAAGTATACTATTCAACCTCCTGTGTGTTTAGCAGTACTGATGGAATTGCCCACCTCTTTAAACTGTGAGAAAGCCTTACCGGTGAACAGCTCGAAATGCCCACCCCTCCGAAGAAGAACTCGTCTCCATAAACTACTATGGCTGTGTGCCTGCCAACACAACACATTTGTACGCTATGGCTTTTGTATAACGCAAAACATATTGCAAAAAGGCAATGTTTGGCCAGTTTATTCGCTAGTACATTTGAATGCGCGTCGGGATTTAAATATTGATATTCAAATATCAACGGCGATGGCTTCGAATACATACCAAATGCCGTCAAGTTGTTTCCCTGTAAAGACAAAGATGCGCGTTAGTAATAGTATCACATGTT
The DNA here is from genome assembly GCF_964030765.1 of Micromesistius poutassou. Classification (NCBI taxonomy): domain Eukaryota; kingdom Metazoa; phylum Chordata; class Actinopteri; order Gadiformes; family Gadidae; genus Micromesistius; species Micromesistius poutassou. The sequence continues at coordinate 1,557,730 of NC_140271.1, read as the reverse complement.
TTTTATTTGTGTTTATTGCATCTGTGTTTAGTTCAACTCTTATTGGACCACCACGCTGGCCATTAATACCCGGTGGGATTAATAAACATATCTTTTCTGAAGCTCTCACAGCTTAATACTCTACAGTTTGCGAATCCATCCAAACGTCTGCAGCACCATAAGTCTGCACACCCGTCGGAGCACCGCTAGCGTCACCCCATAATCACCATCCTTTATCCTCGTCCTACAGCCCAACGTAACGAAGAGCAGGTATATAGGATCTAAATGAGTCACTTACCGAGCATGATAGGGCTGAGATTTCGTGCCATTCCTCTTGACAAGTCATAAATGTACAATTGTACACTGTACCTCGTAGCATTATTTTCCATAGTGGAATTTATGTAATCCTATTTTCTGCAAGCTGGAGAGAACAATTGCTACCGAGACAGCTGATGCTTCTGCAGCGGCAGCTTACCGGCCGGCTCCCGCGAAATGTCCAAAACCAAAACCCTGGACACCACAGCCAGCACTGATAATTTTTCTCAAATTATTTAGGAATGAGTGGATATTTATCATTCGATTGGAGCATTAACATTCTAGGCATACATATCACTGCAGTATAAAGGCCTTTTAATGGCTAAGCAGCGGTATCTGTTACTCTATTAGACACACCTTCATTACACAACAAAGTTGGCGCCCTCCAGTGGAGACTACCGTGGAAAAAAAGGATACAAATTGTTTATGCTAAGTATGCCGATTGTAAACTTTTGCTGCTCAAAAACGTGCTTCAGTTCCACATTTAGCCCGAGCTTCGCCTCGTTTTCCCCAGACTTAGCAAATAAAAAAACATCAAAATGCACTGCAATATTCATGTCACTTTTTCAACATAGAAACAATTAGATTTAGATTTAGATATAAAGTTGCCAATAGATTTAGATTTAGGATCTAGTTTTCGATTTCGATTTAGAATTATATACGATTTAGCTTCAGATTAAGCATTTCGATTTAGGATTTGGATTTAGATATAAAATGTCGATTTAGATTTTAGGATTTATATTTAGATTTATGATTTAGATTTGACATAGGCCTATAATTGTAATTATATTCAAAAAGTGAAATTGCAGTGCAGTTTGGAGGGGTGTTTATTTGCTAAATCTACAAAACGGCACCCCATATATTAGAGGGGTAGAACTGACAGACAGAGCGGTAGGATAAGGATAGAATCCAACATCGGTAACATAATGGAAATCGTTTCTTGAGGAATTTCTTTAATGCACGGGGTTATAAGAGTTTGAGGGCCAGGAATTCAGTTCATGCACCAGACCAGTATGTGGCGGTGATGCGCTATGGCCGTAATAAATAAGAAGAATAAGAAGAACATTTAATTAATTTATTCATTTTAATATATGTTTTCATATAACGCAAGGAATGCAAACGCAAGATATGCAAACCAGTGGATAAGAAAAAAAATGAAGAACTTAGATGGTGCACGAATACAATTTAATAAATGGATGCAAACAATAAAAATGGTATAAGAATATAAAGACCTTGTGGAAAAATAAACATACATGTTGTGTTACTGCTGCTTTGAAGGTTGATGAAAAATAAAATGTACCTCCATAGATATTAAGTAGACTAGGCCTAATGTTGTAGCCTATAATAAGGAAATGCTTATTATAGCTTATTATACATCCATCATGGGAACTACAGGAATGATAACTGTCGTAATTTATTGCACACATTAATTGATAGTCATTTAAAGCAGGGGCAGTTAGTTAGTTAAAAATTGACATTTGAATCAATGAAATTTAAATTTGTAAAAATAAAATAAGAAAGTCTGGGGTCCGTCATTGGCGCAGGCGCAGTGTTGTGTGTTTGACGTCAGCCCATCCCACCAGTGGCAGACCAAAATAGACCAGTGAGACAGTACGACACAGACAAGCTAACCTACACACCAGAAATGGCTTCCACCGGAGTTCTCCCCTTCATAAGGGGAGTGGACCTCAGTGGAAACGACTTCAAAGTAAGCGGACCGGGCTCTATTTACTTGTTATAAATCGAATGGTTAGCTTAGTAGCCCAGTGTGCCAGGCAGCGCACTACACCGACGCTAGCCCATGCTAAGAGTTTAGCCCACTAGCTTTGGGCGTTAGCCAGTTGTCATACATGACATGGCCCGACTGGACTGGGTCACACGTTGACGTCATAGTAGTGGGGTGTAATGGTCCCTTTCTGGTTTGGAAAGTTGCTTTAGATTTGACACAGTCTCCCAATTGGGTGTACCAGTCTGGACCTGTGGACAAAGCTTTACTTGGCTGACACTCTCACAACAAGTTCCACCGCCCAGAGAGTGTTTGTCGATGGCTGGAGTTAAGATGAGCCCATGGCCAGACAAGTGGTCTTGTTCCGTTCACAATCAGATCATCACGTCATTACAGCTGTTTAGGGGAGAACGGTGGGCTAGTATGTGTCATAACCTACTTTAGCCTACTTTTGGCAGCCAGTCTTGGTGATAAGAAAAGCAGTTCGTCTGGCAGTAATGACAGCTGGCATGGACCAGGGAGGAATTCAGGCGACAGAATAGCATGAGCGCTGGGTTCTCGGTTGACCCTCATGTAGTAGCTTCTAACAACCTCTTATTGCTTTCCCTTCTTTGCTCCCACACAGGGCGGTTATTTCCCGGAACATGTCAAGTCTATGAGCAGCCTGCGATGGCTGAAGCTGAACCGCACCGGACTGTGCTATCTCCCCGAGGAGCTGGCCTCTCTGCAGAAGCTGGTGAGTAGTTTTATACAGCAGATAGCCGAGCACTCGCAGCAGTCACTCATCCTCCAAACCAGAGGACCTGTATCATATCAGTAGACGCGGCGAGTTGTAGTGCTGCGGGTGTCTTTGATTCATTTTGTTTACCCTTGGGGAAAGGAATGTAATGGTCGTTCTACACATGCTGGTGGTGATACACTAAGGAAGTAAGAAATAGAGCTGATACATCTGTCTCTCTGGCCCTCTCAAGGCCTCTTCCATATGTTCATCATTCACTTCAGTTCAGAGATCACCCCTATTATTTAACATTCTTATTTGGTGCACCTTATGATGATTGTAACAGAATATGTAATGGCAATACCATTTAAGTTCATTTTAAGTAACCTCAGAAGGGTCGGTGATGTTCAACCTTCTACATGTTGCCATGACTCTGGAGAGATTATCTATTAATATGTTAGAAAGTCATGTAGTCTTCTTCTTCTCCTCAGAGGGGAATATTGGCAACGTAAATTACAATGACGTGTCATTACTTTGTCTATTGTTCTTTGTCTTTGACTATTTGTAATTTCTGCATCTTTATTCAAAAACTGAACATTACTTCAAATTCACAGTGCAGACTGAAGTGTCAAAATAACAGGTTATTGCTCCAACGTCCCTGAGCTATTAAAAGTAATATAAAATTATAAAAAAATATAAAAACATAACTGTATGATATACATTTATGTATATATCTACAAAAATGAAAAGGCTCCTTTCTTAAAGTGCACAAAATTTGGTTTTCAGTTGTTTAAAAGTGTAAAGTGACACACACACACACACACACACACACACACACACACACACACACACACACACACACACACACACACACACTATTAACCAGCTAACGCTTACGTTAGTTTAATAAACGTGTCATGCTTGTAAAGCTGGATAACGAATAAATTAAAACACCAAACGAGAAACAGGAGATACTAGGTAGATTTATAGTCCTCCGTAAAGTGCTGTACGTAGCTTCGGAGACCCTCTCCGTAGCTCTACGTGCGCATCCAATATTTTTTAACCATCCATCGACGCCAATAAAGGACCAAATAAGATTTGCTTTGGAAGTTTATTTAACACTATTTACATGGCAGATGCTTCATTAATTTAGAGTTGCTTACAACGGATGTCAACAAACTCTTCCCTCCCGGACATAATGTACACTTTACATGCACGTTCTTGCCTTTGACCTCAATGAATTTGAAGTAGTGCTTATATCTTCACCTTGAAAATGCCAACTTTTCATCGGATTGCTCCGGACTCGCCATCTCTGCTGCTTCTTCGAATCTGTTTGGTGTGTGTGTGTGTGTGGTGCGCGTGGCCTGGCTTGTGTGTAAAAACACAGGCTCCGATTGGCTACCATGAAACATAACTCTGCCTTAGCCAATCATAATCGCTTATCTCGTTGTTAAATCACACAATCTCCTCACTAGCAGTATGTGTGTGGAGCCAGGGGTGGGTTCGGATTACGCAGTTTATTCAATCAATTCATAGTAACGCACCGCATTTAACGTTCAGTAACAATAACGGCATTGTAACGACGGAAACAGTAATTAGTTTGATTACCCCGTTACTGAAAAAATAACGGCGTTACATGCTACATGCTACATGCTATCAATCGCGTGAGCAAAATATTGCAATACTAAACAGAATAGATTTTTTCCGCTACCACTTTTTGTACCTTAAAGGCCACAACCAGCTTTGTTTTGTGTTTGTATATATATACACGCCACCTGCTGGTAGGAAGAGTTATTCCCTCTTACGCAGGTGCAGAAAGTATGTGCTTGTTGGCTGTTGGCTGTAGTCATTGTGCTGTGTTGAATTGCACCTTTTTGGCCAAGACACTCAGACGAGTCTCTCGTCGCGGCTAGTTCTTTAACATTGTTTGGTGTGTCCGGGCCTTAACAGTATTTCTGTGCTGTTGAGAAAACTGTAACTTGCGCTTGCTGCACTGAACAATGTCCTGGGTACTGAGCTGTCACTCAGAAACTCATTAACCATTAGGGACGCATCCCTGAAATAAAAACCTGCTTAGGCGAAAGGTTTGTGTTGGAACTGCGAACCCACAGAGGGATAAAGTCTGATAACAGGGTGTCCGCGCATCCTTAAAAAGTCTTAAAAAGTCTTAAATTCATGTTTCTAAATTGAAGGCCTTAAAAAGTCTTAAATTCGTTAAAAATGTCATATGCTGGTCTTAAATACTGTAACTCAAGGTCTTAAATTTGTCGGGGCAGGACTATTTATTTTTTTATTTTTCTCGCGGGACTTTTCGGGAAGGACACGTAGAGAGGCTTCTTTCTTGCTAGATACTTGGTCGGAAACATGCCATTAAACTGCACTTGTACTTACAGCTTTTGAACCAGAGAGCACTGAGTATCACTTTATGTTCAATAAACAGACAAAAAGTCAACTTGAATGAGTCTCATTGAGTGTCACACATGCTATGCTTGGGTTGTAATACAGTGGGATCCCCCCCACCATCGCGTGCTTTAGGTCTTAAATTTCATTCAAGGTGGTATTAAAAAGGTCTTTAAAAAGTCTTAAATTTGACTTGCTGAAACCTGCAGATACCCTGGATAAGTGAGAACGAAGCAGAGGGAACTGTAAACAAAAGGACATATTAGAAAATACAAAGTTTACATGATTACAAAAACAATAGTTTGAAGCTATATGTTTTACCCTTGAGGTAAAACGTGCTTCAGTGAGTTTTGTTTGGATTACATGGGTACAAATCTGATTCCATATAGAGACATATTCAGCCGTTCAGCTTAAGCATCCAACAAACCAAGCAAATGATCCCTGTGAGAGATACAGTGGTTCACATTCCCTTATTTTGGGGTCTTGTTGTGTGTTTCACACATTTCTGTTATGTCAGCAATCACACACACACACCTGAAAGGATTATCTAATCCAAAGGCCATGGTAATGAGTTGGAACTTTTCGTTAGTGAAAGTGAATACCATGAGCTTTTCTAGCTTTATCTAAGATATGTGTTTGCTTACCTGACGTATTCAACGGTTCATTTACCCCTTGAAAAGGGTAAACAATGTGACATAGTGTGTCATACCGTGTCACACGGTCAACAGTATTTTAGTAAGCCCTATTCATTCACATTAACAGCTGTTTCCCTATTTCACTCATTTCACAATAATAAGTGATCATTTTCTCTCTATGATCTACTACTTTCATGTTGTTGGTCCAGTTCCCTTCAATGCAAGCTGAGATTAAAAAAAATTAAATCTCTGCTTCTGATGGAGTAAAACACAGTATGAACAAAATCCCAAATGGAGATTTTTTTTTTTTTTTTTTTATGTATCCAAATTAGTGTGGAGATTGCATTTAGTATTTTACATCAGATGTATAAATTCCTCAATCATGCGTTGCAAAACCATGGAGGGTATGGAGATGTGGTGGTTGTGTCTAGTTACCCTTAACTTAACTATAACTTTTTTTCTCTCTAGGAACATCTGTCTGTGAGCCACAACAGCCTGACAACATTACATGGAGAACTCTCCAGCCTGCCCAATCTGAGGGTAACCCAAACACTCACACTCACACAAAAAACACACAGGCAACATTGTCTACATTTGCATTAGGGGAGGGAATCCCTCCCTTGTTTTACTTTATTATAATTATGTATTTTTGTCTTTAATTACTGTCACTCAAACAACGGTTACTTTTTGGAAAAATAACGAAATGCCCGCTAAAATCCTTGTTTAACTGATTGACCCTATACTAAAGAAGGGTTGTATGTTGTTCTCTGTGTGCAGGCGGTGGTCGCCAGAGCCAACAACTTGAAAAACTCTGGGGTTCCCGATGACATCTTCCAGCTGGATGACCTATCAGTGCTGGTACGCTGACTGCTATTAGCAATCTCTCCATCTTCTGTTAGCTGTTGCTAGCTTCTCGTTGATGTCTCTAATTTCTGTAAGCTTTTGCTAGCTCTTGTTTGCTTGGCAGTCTTAAAAAGAAAATAAAGTAAAACATTTTTTTGAATTCCTCTGTATCACAAAGAGGACAGTATGGGCTGTGACTTTGCTATTATTATTATTATTAATGTTCATTATTGCTTGCAATGCTGAAATATTGTATGCAAAGAAAAATCAAGTCAAGTCAAAACCTGGCTGAACTCGTCTGATTCCGGCATCAAGACACCACTTTGGACTCTTGCAATTATATCTGCAATGTTCTAGCCTACATGAGTAACCAAACTAATTATCGTTTTCGACTACAAAAATAAGTGTTTGTTGCAGCCTTAGTCACAACCTCTCAGGTTGCAGGTACAATAGCTGTTTCTAGACTCTCTTAGCTGTGTCATGCATCTAGTCGCCCTCTGATTGTCATAGCCTGTATAACATAATGTATGTATAATGTGTATAATGTATCATGCCATTTGCACAAACATTTGTGTTTATTTGCTTGTTAACAACTCTGTTGCCATGGCAACGTGTACGTCATAAAGATGACCCTTTCCCACTTTCAATCATGGTGGTGAGAAGTTTAGCGTTAATGTTATCTTTCAGGACCTAAACATGAGGTCTGCATAATTGGTTTTCCTCAAGTGTTCTGGCATAGTTTTTAAGATCATGATAGTACAAGACAAGTTATGTTTGTATTGCCTAGCTACAGATTCATATCAAAAGACTTAAGATACTCCTTAGTGATGGATAGAAAACCCTTTCTTCCATCGGCATGTTGCAGCTGTTTCCTGTTTTATTGAGAGGAAGGGCGGTTGAAGTTACTCGACAGATTAGCTAGGTTGCTAGTCTTGAAATGGCGTGTTTTGAAAGGGAACTATTTGTGTGCTTCTTCCTCTGAATTCTGCTTGCTGTAAAAAAAAAAAAAAAACATTTTTTTTTTTTAGATGAACCTTTGTCCACAATTTGACCACAGCAACACTTGATGTAGAGCTCAAAACTTAATGTTGAAATTGAAAGCCATGATATATATATATATATTTTAAGGTTCAAACCAAATGGCCAAAGTCTACCTGTAGCATCCTTGAGCAAATTGCCTAACTTTGGTTTTTGAGAAACATATTGCACCACACCAACCGTTTTAGTCAGCAGCAAGACTTGATTTAGTACTTGAAAGTGTACCTTCAACCTGAAAGCCATGCTATACAGTGAATGTGAAGTTGACAATACACTGCTGATTTTGTGGTTGAATGCACCATGTTTATAGGTCGCTCGTTTCTGTCTCACAAGATGGCGCCCGGGCGTGCCATCACTACACGTTCCCTATTCTATCGTCTCCTGTCGCTAAGCTCTGCCCACATACACCTTCACCTGCCTCTCCGCTCCCACCCCCACCAGGACCTGAGCTTCAACCAGCTGTCCGAGGTTCCCCGGGACCTGGAGAACAGCAGGAACATGCTGGTCCTCAATCTGAGTCACAACGCCATGGAGGCTATCCCCAATCAGCTGTTCATCAACCTGACCGACCTGCTGTACCTGGACCTGGGGGACAACAAGCTGGACAGCCTGCCCCCGCAGATGAGGCGCCTGGTTCACCTGCAGACGCTCGTCCTCAACAACAACCCGCTCATGCATGCCCAGCTACGGTGAGCAAAGCGGTGCTCCTATTTGAAGGGGATCGAGTAGAATGGGTTTTCATTTTCCATTTGTGATTCTGAGCCAGAAAGAAACTGACAACTATACAGGTCCCTCGACATGCAGAGATTTCTGACGTGACGTGTGTGTGTGTGTGTGTGTGTGTGTGTGTGTGTGTGTGTGTGTGTGTGTGTGTGTGTGTGTGTGTGTGTGTGTGTGTGTGTGTGTGCGTGTGCGTGTGTAGCCAACTGCCTGCCATGGTGGCTCTACAGACCCTCCACCTGCGAAACACCCAGAGGACCCAGAGCAACATGCCCACCAGTCTGGAGGGCCTCACACACCTAGCAGGTATACACACGCACACACACACTCAAATGTTGTTTTTATTAACAAGTTGTGTTGCACACGTCCATTTTGGATAGACAACTTGCAGGGTTGCCAATATGGACTGCGTTTTGCATAGTCATGTGAGTCATGTAGTACTCGGCCAACGTGCCAGTACAAGCTCTATGCTGACATTGCCATGTAGACATCCTTTGAGTGTTATGGATTCCCACAGCACCTGTCCCTCAAGCCCCTCCCTCCCTCCCTCCCTCCCTCCCACTCACTCTCCTCTCCTCGCCCTCTCTCGCTCGGTCTCTCTCTGCTGCTGCCAGACGTGGACCTGTCCTGCAACGACCTGAGCCGGGTGCCAGAGTGTCTGTACACGCTGGGCAGCCTGAAGAGGCTCAACCTGAGCAGCAACCAGATCACGGAGCTGTCCCTCTGCATCGACCAGTGGACCCAGCTGGAGACCCTCAACCTCAGCCGTAACCAGCTCACCTCGCTGCCTGTAAGAACCAGGACCAACATGCATCTCCCCCCCCCCCTCCCTCCATTCCTATTATGTGGTAACTAGGGGTGTAACGATACATGTATTTGTACCGAACCGTCATGGTACAAGCACTTTTGGGTGGTTACAGAGGCGGGCCGCGGTACGTAAATGTGGCGTACATAGCGTTAATATGGTGAATGGAAAGGCTTGTTTTGCAGTGCGGAACTTAAACTTAAAACTCCCCCCCCCCCCCCCCCCTTCACAAATGTATTAAGTAACAAGAGGATACATAAACCATAGGCCATATCCTCTTTATTTGAAACAGGTTATCAACTTAATCAATATCAAGTGCCACTATGCATATCACAAAATTAGGCTATGCAATGAAAAACTAAAACGGAATCGGAACTGCACAGCGCAAACAATGACATGACAACTCAAACAGGAGACAGCAGCAGGAGTAAAGCCTATAGCCTATCTGCAAGAAATAATAGTTTCTTAATGTTGTTTGCTAGAAACACCAATCCATCCACTTGATCTGGATCAAGTGCGGCTCTCTTTTTATTCATGATGTTACCTGCGGCAGAGAACACACGTTCGGAGCGCACAGACGTGCCTGGCACACAGAGAGAGAAGTGGGTAATTGTTGCAGCCCGTGTCTCTCCACCAATGCAGCGTGTTGCTGTCAGCGGGGATGACTTGGGGCCGCAATTTACCGCTCAGGCTGGCTGCTCCGTGCGTTATCCATTTTCAAATCAGGATATATTATTCGCTGGATGAGAGGGCAAACAATAAAATGAAAAGTAAAAACCAAACGGTCTAATCATAGACTGTAAAATGCACTACACAACATGGCACTTTAAAAAACGGTTCAACTATGAACCATACTATCCTGTACCGTGACTTCAAAACCGAGGTACATACCGAGCCGTGACTTTTGTGTACCGTTACACCCCTAGTCATAACCATTAAGGTTACACTTGAAATTAAAGTATTACTTTAATTTTAAGATTGAAGTATATACTTAAAATTAAAGTAGCTATTTACGTGTTTGCACAGACAAAATGGCAGGTCTGCGGCCAAACAGCACTCAGTTCAAAGTGACTGCGTTGTTCTCTTGTTGAAATCGGCGTGTTGGACATCCGTTGACAGCCAATGTGAAGAAAAATTTAGTTTCAAGTATATCTGTGCCTTAACACCCTTCGGTCCCCCACACTTCTCTTTAAGAGCCCCTAATCCGCGAACCCTGATTCCTGGCCAATAAAGAGATATGACAAATAGATATTTTTTTTTTTATGATGCTTTAATCCAAATTGTCTTACAGTATCGTAAGCGCATACATGGGTGGCCCCATTGGGAATCAAATCCCTGACAGAAAATAACATTTTATTACAATTCTTCTACTCGTCTTGTTATTTCTTCAGTCGGCCATCTGCAAGCTGTCCAAGCTGAAGAAGCTGTATGTGAACTCTAACAAGCTGGACTTTGATGGGGTTCCGTCCGGAGTGGGAAAGCTGGTCAGCCTCACAGAATTCATGGCTGCCAACAATAACCTGGAGCTCATCCCAGAGGGGCTCTGCAGGTGGGACACGCACGCACACACACACACACACACGCACGAACACACACTTTGCCACACACACGCACGAACACACACGCACGAACACACACACACTTTGCCACGCACGAACACACATCTTTGTAAGATATTTACTTAATAATAATTTATATGGTAATTGATGTGCTTCCACCCTATATTAAAGATAATTAATAATTAATTGGTTGATTGCTCGGTTACGCAATAAAAAATCTTTTCTAAAGGGGTACATTTTAAACGCAGTTGTCTGACAAGGAGCAGGCATGCACATCGAAGATCTAAGCAATGCCATGTGTGACGTATTTATTGTGTAGGTGTGGTAAGCTGAAGAAGCTGGTGCTCAACAAGAACCGACTGGTCACGTTACCTGAAGCCATCCACTTCCTCACCGACCTAGAGGTAAGCCATCCTACCTCCATCACCCCGCGCACGCCGCTGCAGTCCTACCTCCACCACCCCCATCGGCCCCCACACTCATCACCCCCATCCAACCTCCACCACCACGACAAACATCACCCCCATCCATCCAACCCACCTCCACCATCCTTACCACCAACCAACTTCAGCCCTCATAACCATCCGTCCAGCCATCAACCCTTGCAACTGTTCTTTGGTATACATAGTAACAGTCATCACAATGAACACTGAGTTGTGGCTTTGCTGTGGTGGATGCTTTTGTCCATTATGTGTCTTGACTTAAGTATGGGTGGCTCCAGTCTGTCTGTCGCTCTCTCACTGTCTTACTCTTAAACGTTAACTCAGACTTTATTAAGCAGAATCACATGACTGCACACAAGTACCGGTAAGAGCTATTGATGTTCCCATGCATCCTGTCAAGCGTTATGGATCCAGTCACTCTCTGTCTCGTTAGATCCTGGACGTGCGGGAGAACCCCAACCTGGTGATGCCTCCCAAGCCCCTGGACCGCTCGGCGGAGTTTTACAACATCGACTTCTCCCTGCAGAACCAGCTCAGGCTGGCCGGAGCCTCGCCCGCTACCATAGCTGCGGCCGGAGGAGGTGTGTGTGTGTGTGTGTGTGTGTGTGTGTGTGTGTGTGTGTGTGTGTGTGTGTGTGTGTGTGTGCGTGTGCGTGTGCATGTTTGTGTGTTCATACATTAACCAACATTTGACCCCCCCCACCCCACCCCAGGCACCACCCCTCGTGACCCCATGGCGAGAAAGATGAGGCTGAGGAGAAGGAAGGACTCGGCCCAGGACGACCAGGCCAAGCAGGTGCTGAAGGGCATGAGCGACGTGGCCCATGACAAGAAGAACCAAGAGGTGACCACAGAGACCGCTTAATGTTGACCATGTGCTCGTCTAGCTGTTCTGCAGCTAGGTAAGGGGTAATGGGTTGGATTATGGTGTTTTTGAGCTAAAAGCGCAGTTGTTTTTCCTCTCTTGTTCCCAATAGGAGAACGGAGACGTGAAGTATGGTGACCTGAAGACACGACGATGGGACAAGAGTTTGGAGAAATCTCATCTGGATTACTCTGAGTTCTTCCCGGAGGACGTGGGACATGTACGGACTGGGTTCCTCTGTTGGATGGGAGCCATTTGAATCATTTATTATTCTGTATTCACGTAGAAGAGAAATTAATCGAAATCTGCAATGAATTTTCCTAGAAAAAAAATCTCACTAGCTATAGGAAGAGAGGAAATAGGATTCAAAAAGACAATATGAGTGCACAGTAGTTATATCTTTAGGATACTTTTATTCAACATGAATTGCATCGATTTGTTTAAACATCTTAAGAGTTGATGGAAGTTGGGCATCATGTGTTAGGATGCTTGCAGGTAGACTGTAAAAGTTGGGGATCGAACCCAGTAGCTTTAGCTGGGAGTCACAGAACACCCTAGCCACTAACCTATCCACCCCGAGCAAGGCTGTTTTTTGTTTTTTTTTGTATGTAACGCCCACTTATCAAATCTCTAACCTGGATGGGAAGCTGGCTAAAAAGTGGATTAGGAATTGGTCATTGTAACAATTTCGTTTTTTCAAGGCCATATAAAGGCTCCATAGCAGTGAGGTTGAGTGTCAATATTGGTGTGGTATGATGATCTCACAATGCCTCTATCTGTGTCCTCCCAATAGATCCCAGGTGTGACCGTTTGGCAGATAGAGAACTTTATACCCATGCCTGTGGATGAAGCTCTTCATGGAAAGTTCTACGAGGCCGACTGCTACATCGTCCTCAAGGTATCCCAAGAGATAATGACAGCGTTGTCGCTGCACATGCTAACTGCTAATAATACAGCTAATGCTACTATTGCTATTATTACTGGAAATGCTTGTGATAAGAGTACTGCAATTTACGCTGCTATAGTCTTGTTACCGCAAATGTGGCCGCAAACTGCTATTATTACTGCTAATACAAAAAGAGCATCCGATGACAATGGCAGCCTCTTGCTAATATCACTACTATTGACACTGCTAAGACCAGACTTATTTGTAAGAATACTAAGAGAACCTAGTTACATCTTGTCCAGGACACCTTTGTAAAAAATGTGTTAACCTCAAAAGGCTCTCCTGGTAAAATAAAGGCTCTTCTGGTGCGAATGCCAATGTTAGTAACGCCGCTTTGCTGAGGCTATTCCAACCCTTTGGACTGAATGCTACGGACCAATGCGACTGATGCTAATCCCAGCTCTAATAATATTGCTAAAATGACTACTATGGGGCGCCCCAGTGGAGCTCTGGGCTAAGGCGCATACCATATATTAGGCACAGTCCTAATCGCAGAGACCCAGGATCGAATCCGGCCTGGGTCATTTACTGCATGTCTTCCCCTCTGTCTTCCACACTTTCCTCTCTGTCTCTCTCTATAATAAAAGCTGAAAAATGCAAAAAATAAATCTTTAAAAATGACTACTATGCTGTTACTAATACTTTTGACACTTTTTAACGGCTGCTACTACCGTCATTACGACCATTACACAGGGATGAGTACATTTTTTCTAACCTCCGTCTCTCCCGGTTGCAGACATTCCTGGACGACAACGGCGCCCTGAACTGGCACATCTTCTACTGGATCGGCCAGGAGGCCACGCTGGACAAGAAGGCCGGCTCCGCCATCCATGCCGTCAACCTGCGCAACTTCCTGGGCGCCGAGTGCCGGACCATCCGGGAGGAGATGGGCGACGAGAGCGAGGACTTCAGCGCCGTGCGTGCAGTAGAAACACACTCATCACACGCGCGCTCATACAAACGTACACACACTGGGAGGCCGCATGCATCAGTCACTTCATGTTAATAGGGGGATGCTGGTATGGGACGTGGGGACTTCCGAGGGCAGCCTCGTGAGAGCCTCCTTCTCATGTTCTACACAGTTCAGTCTGGTTCTCATTGAAACCATCCGTATGTCCTTCGATTTTGTGGGTTTTGTAAGACTGTTTTCTAACCCTGTCCTTTGAGACAGAGGCCCGCCCGTCATATTGCAAAGGTTGCATTCGGAAGCACACCATTAATGCATTTGATGATGATAAACAAAATATCACAGAGCATAGAGCACAATTGTGAACATTTACAATCATGTCAATTTACAATAGGCAAAATGTGTTGGCGTCGGCGGACTCATTTTTAAAATGAGGATATTAATGCTGTGCGCCTCCTCTTTGCAACGGAATTTAAGACATGAAACCATTTCATTTGTTGTACGAGTTGTCATGCACGCAGGCTGCCACTCTGTCAGCTATTATCAAAATTGTATCTCTCCGGTCAAATTGTCAGATTGAAATTTGCTAATAATCTGTCTAAATAATAGTATAAAATAATAATAGTGTGTCTCTAACTCATTTTCGTGTGTGTGTGTGTGGGTGTGGGTGTGTGTGTGTGTGTAGGTGTTTGATAATGAGATCTCCTACATTGAGGGAGGAACGGCCAGTGGCTTCTACACGGTGGAGGACACAAACTATCCTGTCAGGTAAGTCGATACCTGAGGTTCGTTTCTTTATTCTATTGGAATTGATCTGTATTGGAAAGTGCATTGCTGAAGATACTATTTTCAAGTCCAGTTTACATACTAACCAGGTTCCGTGGTCAATAGTGAAATGGTATTTGATGGCAAAACTAGTTTGGGTAATGGGGTAAATGCGGGCTATTGAGGTCTACTGTGATGTGCTTGCCATGCTGTACCTCATTTGTGTCTCTATCATTCTGTTATTAACAGGTTATACAGGGTTTATGGCAAGAGGAATATCCGTCTGGAGTCTGTGCCACTAAAAGGTTCATCTCTTGACCCACGGTGAGACTCACTTACTC
>NC_140271.1:1482725-1537725 GCF_964030765.1 Micromesistius poutassou | reverse complement strand
GAAGCACAACGTGTCTTCTTTGTGTGTGTGTGTGTGTGTGTGTGTGTCTGTGTCTGTGTGTGTGTGTGTCTGTGTCTGTGTGTGTGTGTGTGTGTGTGTGTGTGTGTGTGTGTCGGCGGCTCCCAGGTGCCGTTTGAGAGCACAGACAACCAGGGCATCGTCTACACCTGGGTGGGCCGCGCCGCAGATCCCGACGAGGCCAAGCTGGCCGAGGACATCATGAACAGCATGTTCGACGACACCTACAGCAAACAGGTGAGGTGACTTCATCAGCCCAGACGGAGGAGGCAGGTGGCCCGGCAGAAAGCACCGGACGGCCGTAGACATTAACAAAGAAGAGGGTCGAGGTGTGGGAGAGATGGACGAGGGGTAGAGGGGTGGGTAGAGGAGGCTACAAGAGGGGGTGGGGGGTGGAGGACGGCGGTAGAGGACTTGAAGAGGGGTGGGGGAGGAAGTGTAGGGAGGCTAGAGCAGAGCTGGAGGAAGTAGGGGGGCTAGGGAGGAGGTGTAGGGAGGCTAGGGAGGAGGTGTAGAGGGGGGCTAGGGAGGAGGTGTAGAGGGGGGCTAGGGAGGAGGTGTAGAGGGGGGCTAGGGAGGAGGTGTAGGGAGGCTAGGGCAGAGCTGGAGGAAGTGAAGGGGCTACTTCCTCCATGAAGGAACGAAGACAAGGGGGTTTCACCAGTAGCCCCACCAGTGCTCAAAGTTGAATCTCTTGTGTACGGCTGTTCTTTCTAGGTGATCAACGAGGGGGAGGAGCCGGAGAACTTCTTCTGGGTTGGGATCGGTTCCCAGAAGCAATACGACGAAGACGCAGACTACATGAAATATGCCCGACTCTTCAGGTGAGCTGCACACTCACGCCTCTAACTTAAAAATACATTTGGTCGGCTGTTCCCCCTAGATGGTCTGCTTACGGCCACCATAGCACAGTCACACCACGTATCATCATGACCTGGAATACAGGCTTGTCCTACCAGAACACCCTGATGTTGTACCTGTCACAATCAGCCCTAATGTTGTCTGTCACAATCAGCCCTAATGTTGTCTGTCACAATCAGCCCTGATGTTGTCTGTCACAATCAGCCCTAATGTCGTGTCTGTCACAATCAGCCCTAACGTTGTGTCTGTCACAATCAGCCCTAATGTTGTCTGTCACAATCAGCCCTAATGTTGTCTGTCACAATCAGCCCTAATGTTGTGTCTGTCACAATCAGCCCTAATGTTGTCTGTCACAATCAGCCCTAATGTCGTGTCTGTCACAATCAGCCCTAATGTTGTGTCTGTCACAATCAGCCCTAATGTTGTCTGTCACAATCAGCCCTAATGTTGTCTGTCACAATCAGCCCTAATGTCGTGTCTGTCACAATCAGCCCTAACGTTGTGTCTGTCACAATCAGCCCTAATGTTGTGTCTGTCACAATCAGCCCTAATGTTGTCTGTCACAATCAGCCTTTCAGTTTAGTTTTGCGACCACAGAGCCTAGAGGAAAGTGGGAAAATCTAGAAGCTAGTTCATGACAACTTCTGTCGTCCGCTCCGACCTAAGGTGTTCCAATGAGAAGGGCTACTTCTCCGTGTCGGAGAAGTGCTCCGACTTCTGCCAGGACGACCTCGCCGACGATGACATCATGCTCCTGGACAACGGCAAGGAGGTGCGTGTCGATGAGGGATGACACAAACACCTGTGCTTTGGGCACCAAGTACAGTAGGACGCCGGACCGGCTATTGTCGTATACAAACGACCTCCAACTGTGTCCGTCTGTCTGTTCTTCCACACCTCTCTTTCTGTAGGTGTACATGTGGGTGGGCACCCAGACCAGCCAGGTGGAGATCAAACTGAGTCTCAAAGCTTGCCAGGTAAGAGTGTGTGTGTGTGTGTGTGTGTGTGTGTGTGTGTGTGTGTGTGTGTGTGTGTGTGTGTGTGTGTGTGTGTGTGTGTGTGTGTGTGTGTGTGTGTGTGTGTGTGTGTGTGTGTGTGTGTGTCCCTCCCCCATAAGAGACCACGGAAAGATCTTGGGTGCTTTCCTCCCACATTTGTACCAGAATAGGAAAATGGAATATTTTTACCGTAATAAAATATTCATGTACTTCATTCATTCAGAACTTTTCAATTATTATTATTAAAAAATATGTATTTATTATTTATGAATCACCGTGTGCACTCTCCCCGATGTGTCCGTACCCGGACCCTCACCCTATGTGTGCACTCACCCCGATGTGTCCGTACCCGGACCCTCACCCTAACCCACCACTCCCCCCGATGTGTCCGTACCCGGACCCTCACCCTATGTGTGCACTCCCCCCGGTGTGTCCGTACCCGGACCCTCACCCTAACCCACCACTCCCCCCGATGTGTCCGTACCCGGACCCTCACCCTATGTGTGCACTCCCCCCGGTGTGTCCGTACCCGGACCCTCACCCTATGTGTGCACTCACCCCGATGTGTCCATACCCGGACCCTCACCCTATGTGTGCACTCCCCCCGATGTGTCCATACCCGGACCCTCACCCTATGTGTGCACTCTCCCCGATGTGTCCGTACCCGGACCCTCACCCTATGTGTGCACTCACCCCGATGTGTCCGTACCCGGACCCTCACCCTATGTGTCCGTACCCGGACCCTCACCCTAACCCACCACTCCCCCCGCTGCGTCCCTGCAGGTGTACATCCAGCACATGCGCGCCAAAGAGACGGAGCACCCCCGCAAGCTGCGCCTGGTCAGGAAGGGCAACGAGCCGCACTGCTTCACGCGCTGCTTCCACGCCTGGGGGGCCTTCAAGACCCCGCCCGCCTAGAGACACACACACACACGCACACACGCGCCGTGTGGTCTACCAGTAGGAGGATGAGGCTGTGACACCCCCTGTATAGCTGCTAGCTTGAAGCGCTCATGCGTCAATAATCCTGAGAGAGAGAGAGAGAGAGAGAGAGAGGGAGACCAACACTACTAATGCTCTAGATGTTGGTGTTTCTCTCTCTCTCTCTCTCTCTCTCTCTTCTCAAGGGGGTTAGCAACAATCACATTCAAATGGCCAAATAAAGCAAAAAGGTAAAATTTGCCCGGATATTTTTATACTGAAAAAGGTTTTGTTAGAAGAAAGGTTTGATCGTCAACCCAGTTTTCTTTCTTTATTTTTAAAACCACACAAAGAGCGCGTCTACATACCTGTTGCTTATTTATACCCGTGGGAGGGATGGATATCCTGCTTGTAGTGTTGAGGGGAAACAAAAGGAAAAACTTCATAAGCAGCAGGCCTGAATGCAGCTGTTGAGCTGAAGTAGAGAAGTGCTTTTTGCAGCAGCTCTAGAAGTGTACAGAATATTTTAATCTAGAGTCTATGGGAGGGCAAGGGGTGTCCGCCACCCTGAACATATCGGCCTGTTGAACACGGAGGTCATTATCGTTGTTTTCTTACCTGGTGTGTTAGGCTACGTGCCGTCGATGTGGGAGGAAATGCAGAGTTGTCTTTGTCAGTTGGAAGTTGTGATGAGTACTTGTTTTATAATCGTTTTTTCTTCCTTTTTTTTTTCTGCCTCTTTATTGAGTGGTTGACCAAGAAGCAGTGGTGTGTGTGTGTGTGTGTGTGTGTGTGTGTGTGTGTGTGTGTGTGTGTGTGTGTGTGTGTGTGTGTGTGGTATACTTGAGACAGGCCTGCATTAACTGCCTCAACCCGGGCACTCTAAACTCGTTTGAAAATCTGATAATTCAGTTTGAAAATAGATACATACATTCTGCTGCAATGACCCACTCTAGTCTGATAACTAGAGAACATGCTCACATTCAGTGCATGTAAGCAGTGCGTAATGCCTTTTGGGTGGATTCAACAGTTTAATTTAACTGTTCGAATGAGCCCACGTCAACGTTAGCGTGCTATATCTTGAGCGGTTTAATCATGTGCAATCAGATCACCAAGAGAAATTAAATCAGTTTGCAAAATGTATGCATGAACATTGCATGTATACATTCTGCATAATACAATGTTCCAAAGGTGATTGCTTTTTTCTTTTCTTTTGCCTTTTTGATATATATTCATTTTGCAATTGTTTACTGTAAGCAAATTCATGGGTTAAAGTATTGTATCAGCTTGGCTTGTTTTTTGTTTTATCATTTGGGGAAATACCTTTTGATCTTATCCATCTTTGGAATCAAACTCATTTTCATATTGTTTTGACCTCCGCAGATACTTTTGGCTTTTCTAAATGGGAGACACCCTGAATCATACAGACATATCTCCAATAATGATGGTTGTGCAGACAGTTGGCAGATGTCTTTGGTTAATGTTAGTTTACCTGTACAGGTAACAGTGGGTTATGCTTGGTGTTAATCTGTGCGACATGCAGCAAACTTCACCTGCTGTGCTTCTTCTAACCGCATCCATCTTATCTAGTTTCAGTCCAAGAACCAAAAAGGATGGCACATACCCACAATGCATTTTCAAACAGAAGTGAGGGCCTTTGTTTAGTTTCTTTAGTGAATTGTACGCCTGTTTGTGTGATAGATATCATGCACACGCTCCCGATGCCATCTGCAAATGCTTTATTTATGGATTTTATAAGAAATTAAAGTTTCAAGTCACTGAGGTTTTTATCATCTGGTTTTTCTTTCATTATTGTTCGTCTATTGGAAAGAAACATGACTCCATGGTTGAGTATAATTAATAATTCTAAACATGTTCTATGCTAGACCAGGGGTTCAACCATTTTTGTCAAAGAAAAATATGTTGCAAATGAGTAACTCGAAAGATAAGAAATTCTGAATAAAAAAAAATAGGGAGGAATAAGAACGATGAAAAAAAACTAAGTAAAGAGATATTTAGAGATATTGCGAACATCTGAAATGGAGAAATATGGAGAAAATGTTTTTATTACTTGTATTCAAGAATCAAAGGTTTTTATTTGTCACATACTCATACAGGATATGTAGTGATATACATACAATACAATAGAATAAAAATATAACAAAATAAATAAAAAATACAATATAGTTTTAACAGAAATTAAGAATATTATAAATATGTAAAATGAATGACCTCTCCCTGGATGAACATGGAGATGTACAAAACATATTGTGCAACATGGCCAGGGTTAAACTCAGGGTTAAACTGTCAGAGTGCAGGGGGAGGGGTGGGGGGGTTGTCCAGTGGCCCGGTATCACTTAGTCACTGAGTTCAGGGCTCTGATAGCCTGGGGGAAAACACCTTTCCTCTCTGTGCGTGTTCTGTGACAGCGCAGGCTGTCACACTGCCTGACCTGAGGGGTCACAAAAAGTCTGTTACCGGGGTGATGGGGATCCTTGATAATCCTTCTGGCTCTGCTCGTACAGAATCTGGTCTAGTCCTGCAGAGGGGGGGAGCCAATGGTCCGCTCCGCTGACCTCACAGTCACCACCCTCCGCAGTGCCTTGCTTGTCCCGACAGGAGCTGTTTCTGTACCAGACGGATATTGCTCCAGTCAGCATACTCTGTATAGTGGCAGAGTAGAAGGAATCCACGATCCCTTGGGAGATCCTGAATCTTCTGAGCTGTCTGAGGTGATACAGGCATTGCCTATGTCTTCACCAGTGTCAGTGTGTGCAGTCCATGATAAATCCTCGGAAATGTGCACTCCGTAAACAGGTATTTAAAGCTGCTCACCTTCTCCACTGGTGTCCCATCTGTCAGGAGAGGGGTGTAGCTCCTGCACCGGTGTGGGCAGAAATCCATCACCATCTCCTCGGTCTCCCCCCCGGTTAAGGAAGAGGCTGTCGTCCTGGCGACCATGTTGTCAGGCCCCACACCTCCTGTAGGTAGGCCCGCTCATCGTGGTTAGTGATCGGGCCCACCACAAACGTGTCGTCCGCGAACTCCACGATTGTTTTAGGGTTGTGCCTGGCGGCGTAGTCGTGGGTGTACAGGGAGTACAGCAAAGGACTCAGCACACAACCCTGGGGGACACCAATATTGAGGATGAGGGAGTGTGATGTGTGCCCTCCCATTCTGACAACCTGCCTGTAATCTATGAACAACAATCTGACTTAGCCCCCCCCCCCATGTCAAGGTGGGAGAGGTTGGTGTGCATAACCTGAGAGATTGCGTTGTCTGTGGATCTGTTGGAGCGGTAGGCGAACTGCCGTGGGTCCAAAGTGCTTGGAAGAGAGGAGCAGATGTAGTCCTTCACCGACCTCTCAAAGCACTTCATAACCACGAGCTCTTTAATCTGAAACTAGGCCTGAAGCCAGACCCAACACTAAAACCTAACCTTCAATCCAAAAATCATACTTAATTTAAAAAAGCAGATGACATGGCTTAGGTAGACCAGTTGCATTAAGGAGAAAATCCCAGGGGAGATTACAGTGTTTCCCACAGACCAGGTAGCAATGTGTGGCGGATTTGTTGACGGGGGGGGGGCATTATCGTTAATAGGAAATGCGGATCATTTTCTTTCTCGTGTGTCTCGTTTTTCGCCCGTGATGGGAAAAAATAACCTAAATGGACATTACATTATGAATATAGTCAACTCTGGGCCCAAATCTAATAAACACAACACACCACACATTCAAGAGGGTCAAGATGACCCTCGAGCCCCCCTATCAGTCTGCGGAGAACACTCTGCCACAGCCGGACGGCGAGGACACACATATCACACAGAAAGACAACACAACCTGGAGGCTCAGGGACAAGAGAACCCTCGATAACCCACACAAAGGCTAGCACACACACCTGGCCATGAAAGATACTATAAGTTTCTCATGCACCAAATCACGGGAGCTCTTCTGAAGCAGAACTTCCACGGAGGCGAAGCTCTAGGCGACCTCAGCGCTGTTAGGGGACGTAGAATATTCGATCTCTCACGCTTTATGAATCTGTATTACCTTTGCTACTTTACTCAATAAATCCGAGGCCCTCGTGCTGATAGACTTTAGTACCTCTCCGTCTCATTTTTTATCTGGTCAAGTAACTAGGCAGACTGTTTTTCCCAACAAATTGGTGACCCCGACGTGATTTTCTTTCTGATTGGACTACTACTGGGAAAACGACTGAGGACGGAGAGGGGCACGCCCCAGGACCCCGGAGCACCACCGATTCCGGCAGTCTCACCTCGGGCGCCCATAAAAAGGTAGGCAGAACCCGTTGATAAAATCCGAATTCTGCATAGTTATATAGGAACCACATTAGGAGATGAGACTGTAGGGACGGTTTCCTACGGGGGGCATCCCGCGGGGATAAGGCTGAGTGCAACGTAGAGTTAACCTGTAAAAACCTGATTGACCCTAGACGCGTGACGCACGAATACTGGCTCGCTGCATGGTGAAATAATACCCTCGAGGCCTAGGACCTATAATGATCGAGCATAGTGATACAATACTCTCGATGGTCGGATTAGGGTCTATAGTAATCGAGCATGGTGATACAATACTCTCGATGGCCAAGATGAGAAGATAAGGATGCCTAGGCTATGAGAGAGACCCAGAGGAAAAGATGCCTAGGCTCGGGGAGACCTAGAGGGAATACCCGGGCTTTGGATAAGACCCGGAGGAGATGACTCAGTAGGGCCTGTAATAATCGAGCATGGTGATACAATACTCTCGATGGTCGGAGTAGGGCCTGTAAGAATCGAGCATAGTGATACAATACTCTCGATGGTCGGATTAGGGTCTATAGTAATCGAGCATGGTGATACAATACTCTCGATGGCCAAGATGAGATCTATTAGATAAGGCTCGCCGCATGGTAAATAGGAATGGCCGCCGACAGTGTCCACGTGTGCGCTAGAGAAGGAGGCGAGAGAGCGAGAGGCGAGAGGCGTGAGAATATGGGAGCGTGCACAGGAGAGACTGAGAGCGAGCGTGTGTGTGTGTGCATGCGTGCGGGGGTGTGTGTGGTGCGTGTGTGTGTGTGTGTGACTGTGTGTGAGGGTCTGTGAGGGCCTGTGTGAGTGTGTTGGACTGGGGGTCATGGACCCGAGACACAGTTGGGAACTGTGGGTATAATCAAGAACGTAGGTGATAGCGTCTGGGTGGTGCATAACAGAGGGCACTACCAGAAAAGATACTATTGGTCGGGATAAGACGTTGCTTTGAGTCCTACGTGTCAAAACTGTTAATCATATTGTGCGGCCTGGTTTGCAAAGGAAAATTTCTTGTGCGAATAACCCCCTGCTCTGCGCGCAACGCTTGCTCGCTTACGCGCCACCTCCCCCCCCCCCCCCCCCCCCCTCCCGTCTTTTCCCCGTCCGCCATTTTTGTAGTTTCCCTGTCCGCCATATTTGTAGTTTCCCCGTCCGCCATATTTGTAGTTTCCCCGTCCGCCATATTTGTAGTTTCCCCGTCCGCCATATTTGTCGTTTCCCCGTCCGCCCCGTCCGCCATATTTGTAGTTTCCCCGTCCGCCATATTTGTAGTTTCCCCCGTCCGCCATATTTGTAGTTCCCCCGTCCGCCATATTTGTAGTCCCCCCCCCCCTCTTTCCCCGTCCGCCATATTTGTAGTCCCCCATTTGTAGAAGGTCGCGAGGACAGTAGAGATAAGAGGGGAATGCAGCCTGTGTGGGAGTCACAGGGAGACAGACAGAGAGATTCAGAGGTTATCATCTATACTCCATAACATGAACAATTAGCATTTAAAGTTGTCCATAGCATGCACACCGCGTGTCCACAGAAGTCCAGGGGTCAACCAGCGCTGGGGACTCTTTTTAAGAGTTCAGGGAAAATCCTCTCTCACCAATCTGAGCAGAAGGACCCGCCCTAAAAGGACTCGGGGATGGCGGAGTCAATGCACAGTTCAACAGACCTGACAAGGTTTAAGTACAAAAAAGACAGCACAAATAGGAAAATTAAAAATTCTTGAGGGATTACGGTAATAATAGACATTATATTAAAATTGATCATATAATCTAGACAGAGAAAGGCCGGGTAGTAGGCCTCATCAGGGCCACTGAGATAAGGGAGGTTACTCCCCTGCGCAGTGTTGGAACACACAAGGTGGTTCTGAAAGCATATTTCAGATGAAACAATAGAGTTAAGAAGGAAATGGTCTTTACTATACCTAATTACAATTACATTTGTGTCAACTAAAATTGTAAAAGATGTTCTGATATTCACATTATGGCTAAAAGGGAATACATATCAGTCATACAAAATAATAATGTTACTGCAATTGAAGTTAAGAGTGTTATTAACCAAGTGATTTAACCTAAAATAATACGGATAAACAATAGGTGTCATGCAACTTGAAAGTTAATGTTATTATTTACACTGGAAAGGATAATTGAAAAAATATGGATATTATAAGGATAAGAATGAATAAAAATACATAAAATAAAACTTAATCTTAAAAACCTGTACAAGTAGGACAATTAGATGGATTATGGATTGGACGGATTAGCACTACATCTGCTGGGAAGGGATCTAATGTACAAGCTAGGTTCTCAATTTACATTCGGAAGTAATGGGTTTACCTTTCAAATGCCACTACTACTGCTGTTACGCTTTCATAACATGTTAACATTTGATAACATTTTACTTCTTACTCCAACAGAAAGTTACTTTCTGATTGGCTCCATCATCCGCCCACTTACACACACAGGGTAACCGCCCTGATGTGTCTCCATTATACACACACTTGGCTGCATGAGTAGCTGGGGCTGAGGACTCTGTCTCCATCCCTCCACTTTGCGATCTATTCCACCTAATGGGTGGAAATTTATTGTATCCCAGGCACGGCATCCTGCAGTAAGCCAGTATGGAAGGCTGGTTAGCCAACGACGGGTAAGATCCCACCTTGAAACCAGGGACAACCTAAGGCAGGCACAGTCACGATTACTTGGCAGAGTCACTGTGAGCATTGACTCATTCGATCGGGAAGTGACGAGCTGCAACCATCATAGGAAGAGCCAGGTGGGGTGAAAGGTGGAGGAGGAACAGGAGTCAGATATGTTGGCTCAGGCAGCGGAAGGGGTGGACTTAGAATGAGACATGTTGCGTTTTCGTTTATAAAATGGTATATACTAACTCAAGTTACGTTTTCGGTTTAGTGCATAACTTTGTTAATTTCGGGAACAGTTGGGTTTCGGGCGGCTGATGGTAAACCCCACTAATATTGACCTTTGGTTTTGGATATACTGGCTTTGATTTCCCTTCCCACTAGATTGGTTTCATTTAAAGGTTGTTAAGGTTAGGGACTTCAAAGTTGATGACATTTTTGGGTTTGCTTATCATTGAATAAGCAAGGAGGGAATTTGTGAAAAATTAGAGAAAAGTGTGGATACTGTAAACAAACTTTTGACTTAATTGACTTGTGTAGATGCACTAGCACTAATGAGGTATCACATGCATGCTAATAGAATGATGCATCTAACCCCGCATGAAATGCTTACGGGTCGACCCATGCCTTCACCTATTATTCAAGGCCCCATAAGGGA
Organism: Micromesistius poutassou; assembly: GCF_964030765.1. Taxonomy (NCBI): domain Eukaryota; kingdom Metazoa; phylum Chordata; class Actinopteri; order Gadiformes; family Gadidae; genus Micromesistius; species Micromesistius poutassou. The sequence goes on along the minus strand of NC_140271.1, from coordinate 1,527,328 downwards.
CCTCCATTAGAGCAATAAGAAATATAATTGAGAAAATATGTTTGACCACTAACTGCTGTACATGAGTTTATATTTCAACAATAGAAACACAAGTTCCAGAGCGTGAGGAGGAGCCACATGCAGAGACGCCCGGAGCCGACCAGCCGAGCTAGGATTTGATTTTGATTTGATTTGTTTTGTTGTATTGACACACACTTACAGACACCCATGAAAAGACAAAAGAATACAATTGAGGATTGGAACACAAAAGTCCCAGTCTTATTTCCATTGTGGTCCCCAACAAGAGCAACAGCCACATAATAATGCTGAAGCTGGCGAGCCTCCTCCTGACCCTCTATGGGTTTTGGCAGATAACACAGCCCCGGATAGAGAGAAGAGCAGTCTACGGAAAATATCACACTAGACACAGAATCCATGCATATCACAAGAGTTGAGATCTAATGTGTAACTAGGACTGTGTATAGATTGTGTGGAAGTTTCGTAAAGTATATCTGAAAGGTTTGAAAGTTATTAGGAAAAGTTGTTTGAAGGAGCAGAGACAAGTAGAGAAGTTGAAGGTTAAAGAAATGTACTAGATAAAATGTATGCACGAGAATTTGAGAATGTTTTGGCAGATCCCACTGGCCCAAGGATGAATCCAGAGGAAGGATGAAACCAAACTCCGGAGGGGTCGGTGTCCAGAGCGCTGGCAGGGTTACAGGCCCTCGAAAACAAATCGAGATACACCGACCCCCTCCCCAGACCTGACGAGGTTTCAAAAGACAGAATAAATTTTAATTCAGGAGGGAGTACGGGAGAAATGGACTTCTCACTCTAACAGAAAGTTATACGTAGGCCTATAAAGAGATAGGTATAGATATATCACCTCATTTTCATTTATTAAAAAAAATAAATAAATAAATAAATAAATTAAAAAAATAACATTTTTTATGAGCTCTGCCCACACTTAAAAAAAAAAAAAAAAAAAAAGAGGCATCCCTTTCACCTCATTTCTCATTTATTTTAAATATTTATTGTATTTACTTTTATTTATTTTATGAGCTTTCCCCACACTAAAAAAAAAGAGGCATCCCTTTACGCAGAGAACCCTCGCCGTTAGGGCTCGGAACTAAAGAAGGCGGAACTCATGCTTCATGTCCGCATCTAGAACCTAGAACTGAACCATGCTTTCCTACAACGTTTATGAAATATTTTAGACTGTGCCTTCCTGTTGTTATCCAGTTTGCATTATTACGGATTGATTATTATGGTTATGGTTATTAACGACAAGAGAGAGAATGACGTCCCTTGGCAAATGTTGTTTTGGTGGTTTATGTCATGTTGTTGTACCCCCCCCCCCATATAGATTACGATGGCCTCTGTGAAATATCTGTCTATGTCGAATAACGCCTCTTGGCCATGTTGTTTTTGCCCCTCCCTTGTTTTTTCCCCCCCCTCCTCCAAGAGGGACAGAGGGCAACTCCTCAGCTCCTCATCTGCCCTCATATGTAAATCAGGCCCAGAAAGAGTTTATGGTTACCTGGACGGTGACTTTGACTACCCCCCCCCCCCCCCTGGACTACACCGGTACTACCTTGACTTTGACTTTGACTACCCCCTCCGGGACCCGCCACATCCCGGGGCGTACGTGGGCTACACCCCATCGCGCTCCCAGAACACGCACACCACAAGGCAGTCCAGACGAGCCGCTGGGCGATTGAACAAGACAGTAGAAATCAACCAGAGGAGGACGCACGAAATGGCGGACCAGCAGAGAATCAGAGGGTTGAACTGGTTAACTCTAAACCTCGAACCAGGAAAGATCCTGGACGACAGCGCAAGGAAGAAATGGGAAGCACGATATGATGACTACATTAAAGGGTGGCAACGGGAAGGGGTGATGAAACAGGGGCCCTACGATCATAACAGCCGAGGCGCCATACACGCACACATCCGCGCCCAGTACGAACAGGCAAGGGTCCGCCGCGACAACGCGGGGAGCCGGGCAGGGCAGAAAGACGCCCTCGACATCCAGGAGCGGAAAAGAGAGAAAAGCATGTGGATATTGAAAGCGATGGCCTCGGGCCTTCCACCGATCCCGGCCCCTCCCACGAAGGACCCAGTCCGGGGGAACCCAACAGCCCCGTCCTGGACGAACCTTACGACCCCGCTGTACCCCCCCGTACCTAAAGAAGGCACAGATGCCCAACAGCCTCCCGACGCCCGCCCACTCCCTTACAACAACCTGACCCCCACCGCCCCCCACCCATCCCGCCCCGCCACCTCATGAACCCAGTAGTCGAGATAGACTACGCTACACCCCAATCCCCGGTTACGGTAACATGGCATGACCCCGAAGAGACAGACTCGAAACCAAGCGGGCCAGAGGCTCACGTCAGCAAACAAGGAGGACGGAGAGCAAAGGAAGAACTAAGAGCACCGACAATCCCCTTTCAATGTCAGATGATCCCGGGGAGAGCCGGTCCCCTGGGACAGGAACCAACCGAGACCAAGCACCGGAGCAAGGAAGGGACAGGGAGACGCACAAAAAGGAGAGACACCGACCCCCTCCCTACTTCGAAGCGGTTCCCCTCATGCCCCTGATGGATTTCCCTGACCAGCTTGACCAGGTCGGTCAAGGAGGACACCTGGAAACCACGGCCCTTGGCTATGGGTACGACCTCCCCTACCCACAGCTTCACGCCCCCTCCCCCTCCCCCTACCTGTGAAGTGCTAGTAACCTCTCCAGGTGGGCATTTCCCCATTCCCAGTCCCTGCCCCTCCCCCTCCCCCTACCTGTGAAGTGCTAGTAACCTCTCCAGGTGGGCGGCCCCACTTCCCGTCCCCGGCTACAGCACCGCCCCCTCCTCCCACCTGATGCAGCCACGCCACTCGGACCAGGGATCTGCGTTCCGGTACCAGGGGCTGCGGCCCGTTCCTTTAGGGCTTGAGGGCACCCCTGGCTGTATTTGCTTCAATTGCTGTATAGCCTATAACCCGGTTAAGGTAGAATGCCATTTTTTGCAATAATATTCCCCGCTGTATTGCTCATGCTCACCAGGATAACGCCCTGCCAGGGCCATTGAATAAACGGGTCTTTTTAATTAGTATGGGGGTGCTACCGCCCATACTCCCATGTGCATCCCTGGCAGGGGCTAATGAAGGATGTTCCCGCTTGCTTTTATCTTATTTTTCTATAGCTGAAGGTGCTGAAAGGAGGATACGTGATGATATATAGCCTCGTATTCTGCTGTTGGTTTGTTTGTGTGCCCCACCGGGCCGCTAGGAGGGGTTGATTTGATTTATCTTTCGATTTTAATGACTTTGACTCGATTTATCCTTTTAATAACTTTAACTTTAGACTTGAAAAAAAAAAAAAAAAAAAAGATTTGTATTTTGATTTCCTTAATTGTTTTGGTTTAATACCATAATCTCAATTTCTTGCTTAATCACATGTTCTGTTTTGACCTTGCCTTCCGTGTCATTGTGCAAAGGGATACTGCAATGTAAGGCCGGGGTGGATGCCACCCCCTAGGAGGGGTGTGTATGGCATACTCATGTCCGAAGCATGAGTAGCGTTTCTCCCACGTGGTTCCCCATACACCCGGCCAAGCGAGATATTAGGATCCCATGCTCATGGTTGCTTATTTTTATGGTCAAGTTTGTCGTCTTTCTGATGTTATTGATGATGCTACAATGATACGTCAAGCGCTGAGGTCCAACCCCTCGTGTCCCTAGTAAGTGAAGCCGTCTAGCGACGGGTTGAGGGGGACAGCTGTTTTTTATTTTTTTTATTTTTTATTTTTTATTTTTTATTTTGTATGGTCGAGTTTGTCGTTATTTTTTAAGTGAAAGTCGTCTGACGACGACTTGAGGGGGATATGATGGGAAAAAATAACCTAAATGGACATTACATTATGAATATAGTCAACTCTGGGCCCAAATCTAATAAACACAACACACCACACATTCAAGAGGGTCAAGATGACCCTCGAGCCCCCCTATCAGTCTGCGGAGAACACTCTGCCACAGCCGGACGGCGAGGACACACATATCACACAGAAAGACAACACAACCTGGAGGCTCAGGGACAAGAGAACCCTCGATAACCCACACAAAGGCTAGCACACACACCTGGCCATGAAAGATACTATAAGTTTCTCATGCACCAAATCACGGGAGCTCTTCTGAAGCAGAACTTCCACGGAGGCGAAGCTCTAGGCGACCTCAGCGCTGTTAGGGGACGTAGAATATTCGATCTCTCACGCTTTATGAATCTGTATTACCTTTGCTACTTTACTCAATAAATCCGAGGCCCTCGTGCTGATAGACTTTAGTACCTCTCCGTCTCATTTTTTATCTGGTCAAGTAACTAGGCAGACTGTTTTTCCCAACACCCGTGCCTAAAACCGCCACTGCTTATAATGCTAAAGCCCAGTTCAGACCAAAGATTCGCGACGCAACTGCTTGCAACTCGCAACTCCTTGCGACTCCTTGCGACGAGGGCTGAGACGGCGGCGATTAGTTTTATTTTGGTTGAGAGTAGGCTAGAGTTGCTGTGTTTCGCCATTCTCCACTACTTCTGTATTGTAGTAATTCGCTGGAGCTTAGTTTGTTTAGATCCCGCTAGTTGGATACATTGCATTCTTTCGTAGTGGCGACTTCTCGACTGCAAGGGAAGCTCGGCTTCACCTAAAATTTCGTAAATTAAATGGTCCGATATATACTGTTGTTAACATTTCATTGATTAAAAATGTGTTAGAACACGTCCATCTCGAAGACGAGTCCGTTCAGAATCAGCTGCTTATCGCAGGTCGACTGACTCGATTTCCTTCTCATACACTTACGTGTTTTAATTTGCGTGTGTTTAGACAGATGGGCGTGCACACACACGCGCACCAAGCATCACCCGCATTCATTCATTCTTCAACACTCACTCGCGGTAAAACTAGCCTTATAAATCCCCGTTGCGCATGGAACTGCCACATTGGCAGTGTTGTGTTACACCAAAAAAAAAAAAAAAAATTAACAAAACTGTCTTCTAAATTAATGAAATACTGGGAAACGAATAAACCATTATAAGCAACGAGTGAACTTAATAAGCGGTCGAAATATTTTTTTCAACCACCGCCTCTTTACCTTGACGGTGCGCAAAGCCCGCACGGCGCACACAGACAGGTAGCAAAAAGCAAAGCAGTCTCAGCATAAACACACAGTTGTGCGTTAAATTTGTCCATCGGGGAACACGTCAATTCCTCTAATGCTGACGTTTAAAATATATCAGCACCTATTTACGTTGATCTTCAGCTGTAGCCTTGCTGAACTCCCTGCATCCTCGCTGTCTTTATTCATTTTTTCCAGATTCGTATGGCGGTCTTATTATGGTAAACTAGCTCATTGGTGAACACCTCGTCAGGTTTTAAACAGCGACACGCACTCGGAGACAGTAGCCTATTATCTGAAGGTGTCTGCCATATTTGGCATTGTAATTTCATCTTAAACAACACTCATCCATCCCCGTGCAGTCTCTTACCATTAAAGATGTTAGATTAAAATATAGGCTAGCCTACTATACGTCACGTAGACTGACTCATTTCACGGATTCCTGTGAGACCGGGTTGCCTTAATTACATCGGTCGCATTTGTCAGGTGAAAACTAAATGTCAAGGGAAAGAGGCGGTGGTTGAAAAAAGTATTTTGTGGCGTGTAATGATTTATTCGTTTCCCTGTATCATTTCCTTAATTTAGAAGACAGTTAAAAAATAATAATAATAAATAATAATTATAAAAGAAAATGATATAAAAAAATGTATACCAAAAAAAATTATATTAAAAAAAAAATTATATTAAAAAAAAATTATGAAAAAAAAATTATATTAAAAAAAAAATTATGAAAAAAAAATATTCTAAAAAAAAATTATAAATTAAAAATATTAAAAAAAAAAAATAGGACCTGCGCACAAATGTTTTTTTTTGGATGCGCACGCGCATCTTTTTTTGGACATGCGCGCGCAGGTCAAAAAAAAAGATGCGCGTGCGCATGTCCAAAAAAAAGATGCGCGCGCAGATCCAAAAAAAGATGCGCGTGCGCATGTCCAAAAAAAAGATGCGCGCGCAGATCCAAAAAAAGATGCGCGTGCGCATGTCCAAAAAAAAGATGCGCGCGCAGATCCAAAAAAAGATGCGCGTGCGCATGTCCAAAAAAAAGATGCGCGCGCAGATCCAAAAAAAGATGCGCGTGCGCATGTCCAAAAAAAAGATGCGCGCGCAGATCCAAAAAAAAATCTGTTTTTTTTGGAATTATATAAAATTATATAAAAAAATTTTATATAATTTTTTTTTATATAATTTTTTTTTAAAATAATTTTTTTTATATAATTTTTTTTTCACCATTTTTTTTATATAAATTTTTTTTATATAATTTTTTTTATATAATTTTTTTTTATATCTTTTTTTAATATCATTTTTTGTTCATATTTTTTTTATATGACTCCCACGTAATTCGATTTATACATTTCAGAGCTGCCAACTTGCACGGTTTCACCGTGTGACACACGGTTTTGCCTGCTAACACACGCCACACACGTCTCCCCCCCGTCAATCCCGATCGTCGGTCCGTCCGTTACCCCCCCCCCCCCCCCCCCCACAGTCAACATTTACACCCGCGGACCCTGCTATAAGGTATGCATTACAAGATTCTACTGAATCTCACGCCAGTAATGTAATGCATTACTGAACTGGTCGTAGGAGACCATTCGGGAACCATGCCTATGTAGGTAAACAAATGATACGTCTAAACGTCTTTGTAGCGCGTTAAGACTGGGAAACCGGGCCCAAAGCTCTTCTGACTGCGCAGATTCCACAAGATGGATCATATCTGAAGCTGACTGGTTCCACGTTGCTTAGCAAAGTAAACATTAGTTGAAAAACACACAACATAAAGCATGTCAAATGTAAGTAACGTCAATCAACCTCAATGTGCCCTGCGCCACCTTCAGCAATCTATTTGACTCAATTAAAATGTATTAAATGATTTTAGTAGGCCTATCCTTAAAAAAGCAGTGCCGCCTGTTGATAAAATAAGCCCACTCCAGTGTTTCCAACACATAGGCCAATATTGAACAACGAGCGCCATAAATTGATTCCGCTTTTCTTATTTATTTTTACTTGAACGCGATTTTTAAATGTAACTCCGCCAGCCCGTAATCGCGCCCCCGTAATGCTGCCAGTCCGACGTGTTCCCATTCCGACAGTCCTGCATGTGCGTGTATGCAAATTAGCCATGTGCGCCAAACAGAGGAAGGGCCCTATCTTGCGCCCGGCGCAATTGACTTTCTACACCGACGCATGTGTCGTTGCTAGTTTGCACCCGGCGCAAAGCGGATTTTCCCCCGCAGCAACCAGGCACCACTACACTTGCATGTTAAATATTATGATGTCAAAGATTATTCATACGTGTGAAACTGTATGAAATAGCGTGTGGATTGTGGAAACATTTTTTCCCTGCATGAATGAACATGAATGAAGTATAGTAGGCTATGCCATCCGTTAAAATAATAATAACAATAATACATTCGAGCAAAGTATATTCCAGGCTTCCAAAACAAAATCTAGTTTTAGGGTAAATTATTGGTTATTAATGGTTATTGGTTATTATTGGTTATAAGTTATTTGGGAAAGAACAGCTGATACAGCGGTAAGTTGTACTTTTAAATCAATGCATCTGCAAACACCGTACAGCAAACACATATGTTCTTGACCCAGACATCGTGTACAAGCCCATTACTTTTAGGATTGATGAGTATTTGATCGTGGGTTTGCTGTGCTGTGCGTTGCTGTGTTTCGCCATTCTCCACTACTTCTGCATTGTAGTAATTCGCTGGAGCTTAGTTTGTTTAGATCCCGCTAGTTGGATACATTGCATTCTTTCGTAGTGGCGACTTCTCGACTGCAAGGGAAGCTCGGCTTCCCCTAAAATTCCCCGAATTAAATGGTCAGATATAGGACTGTTGTGTTAACATTTCATTGATTAAAAATGCGTTAGAACACGTCCATCTCGAAGACGAGTTCGTTCAGAATCAGCTGCTTATCGCAGGTCGACTGACTCGATTTCCTTCTCATACACTTACGTGTTTAATTTGCGTGTGTTTAGACAGATGGGCGTGCACACACACGCGCACACCAAGCATCACCCGCATTCATTCATTATTTTAAACACTCACTCGCGGTAAAACTATGTTTTCTCACGATCAAATACTCATCAATCCTAAAAGTAATGGGCTTGTACACGATGTCTTTGTCAAGAACATATGTTTGCTTACGGTGTTTGTAGATGCATTGATTTAAAAGTAGGCCTACAATTTACCGCTGTATCAGCTGTTCTTTCCCAAATCATTTAACCAATCATTTACCCTAAAACTAGATTTTGTTTTGGAAGCCTGGAATATACTTTCTCGAATGTATTATTATTATTAGGTATTTTAACGCATGGCATAGCTTACTATACTTCATTCATGTTCATTCATGCAGCCCTATGGAAAAAAATGTTTCCACAATCCACACGCTATTTCTATGCAGTTTCACACGTAGGCCTATGCATAATCTTTGACATCATAATATTAAACATGCAAGTGTAGTGGTGCCTGGTTGCTGCGGGGGAAAATCAGCTTTGCGCCGGGTGCAAACTAGCAACGACACATGCGTCGGTGTAGAAAGTCAATTGCGCCGGGCGCAAGATAGGGCCCTTCTTCTGTTTGGCGCACATGGCTAATTTGCATACGCGCACAGGACTGTGGGAATGGGAACATGTCGAACTGGCAGCATTACGGGGGCGCGATTACGGGTTGGCGGAGTTACATTTAAACGCGTTCAAGTAAAAATAAATAAGAAAAGCGGAATCAATTTGTGGCGCTCGTTGTTGAATCTGTGGCGCAGCGCCACACATTGGCCTATGTGTGGGAAACACTGGATTAACCGCATTATGTCTCTAAAAAACTTTTATGTGGTGGTATAATTTCCAGTTGATTGATAAATAAATTACAATACATAGATATTCAAAGAACCCATACAAAAAGGTAGCAACAACGGACAGTGCCTGATGGCCTATGGTGGAATGCACCCTCAGCTTCACGTAAACACTCGTTTTATTTATAAGAACTGTAAGCCTCCACCTACTGTGAAGGATTCATCTTGGTGTGAGTCGAAACATACCTGACTGTATATAAGAGCCTAATCCAACATGTGCTCTTTTCAGTCAATTTGATTGAATGGTATAGGTTCTAAAAAATGAAACGGTAACATTAGGAAACCTATGATCAAACAATGCTCTCCCTACCATCTATACCATCAGGAGTAGAGTTTCAATTTAGGAGACAAAATAACGACCATCCATCATCTACTTTGGGATCCTGTTCAGGAACCTCTCCGTTCCTGATTGTGTCCCACCTTTCAGAAACAGGACGCTCAACACATTAAAGAGTAAATACTTTTATTGACATTCTCCATCTGCAAAAATTCTAAACAAACACATTTCCATTAAAATTCAAAACAAAAAAGTAAACAAAAATCTGTAAAATCCCAATTTAAATGTTCAACCCTGTCCTGGAATCATAAATGGTTGGTGTGGTGGTGTAAACTGTGGCATCAAAGTGTTAATTATTTGTTTCAACAAAAATGTACACATTTCAAAATAAAAGGCGTTAACACCATTCCTATCCATTGTTCTAAATTAGTTGTGAGGTCCCTTTTAATATTTTACACAAGGCAATCTAAAATGAAATACCGAGAGGCTTTTAGGCTACTTTTAGTGGGGTCTGGAAGTACTACTTCATCATTGGCATATAAAACCTGTCCGTCCTAATTCAAGGCTGTTAACCTACATTATATATATATTTATATACACACACTTTTTTTTTTTACACAGTAAAAGTTAGAAGATAAATTGTTAGACTACAGGGATCCAAGCACTGGCCATTGTCCCATCCACAATTGAAACAATCCCACAAACTTTGCGCAGCTGTATTCCACATCACACATAGTGTTCCGGACAAACTCGAAATCTAAAAACTTCCAGCGCCGAGATGAAAGATTTTCTCGAGGGAGAATTTTGGGATCTTTCTGGAAGTTTCTTCGGAACTCAACCGCTCAATCGCTTGCTGTATCATGGTCCCTTTGAAGTCACACTCTACATATTCTTCATAAAACTCCAGGGGTCAGGGCCTCCCTCCTGTCGTTGTTGCTGCTGCCGTCCCGTGGAACATTACTACACTGCTTCCTCACCCACGCTTGACTCCAAAACGTTCCCAGGAGTTGCGTTTTGGCAGGCAAATTATGAGCTGTTTTTTTAACCGTACCTTTCACTTTCCACCATGCTTTGCCTTGGCTTCAACCTCTCCTCTCCCTTCTATCCTCGCAAGCCCTGTTTCGCGGTGCTTTCATGTGAAGCAAAAAAAAAACTAAATCTGACTTTGGAGCCAACAACTCCATAATAATAATAATGTTTATTATTGAATGGTTGGCTTCAAAATATTTCTAGATATTATACTTGCTGTGTAGCCCTCAGAGTCTCAAACGTTCAATTAACTCACTCAATACCACGCATTCTCAAAAATGAAGACTTTGCAGTATTTTGTTTGTTTCCCCTCAATAAAGTCCTTTTCTATGCCCTAGTTAGCCTACATACTTTCTTTAAAACACCCTGAAAATCCGTTTCGAATGAGAACCCGCTAGCCCAGAAACTGGCCCTAATCCGGACGTCAACGCCTTCAGACAAATGACCGCAATGTTCCCTTCACCCTTTCCCCGTCCCAGGGTCAACAGCGAGCCTCGGGTCCCCACTGTGGTTAGTGTGGCTCTTCATTATAAGTTATTAAGACAGATACAAACATAGTTCATTAGGGTCCTGCTCCATTGCAAAGATATGTTAGCAACTCTGGCTGGAACGACATGGTGGGGGAACGCTATAGCTCCCAGTACTCAAAGAAGACCAGTCAGATCTCTCGGGAGAAAAACAAAGAGTCTAGCTCTGGTGAATGCTACAATTGTTCCCTTTCATTCTCTTCAACCGATTCACAGTTTATAGTTATGGGGGAGCGGTGGGTCAGGGGGGGGGGGGGGGGGGGGGGCGGGGGGAGAGGGGGATAGGGGTGTGAGGAGGGCTGCTTTGTGGCTGTAATTCGCAGCGTGCCTCACAGTTCCAGTAAGGCTACTGTTGTGCACATGGACAGTTTGTTCTTCAGGAGAGAGCACCAGTGGAAGGGCCCCCAAAGCAGCACCTAGTGGACCCCTGACACCGAGGAGGGGATGGGCTCCGTTAATAGAGAGATGTTGATCAACTAACAACAGCACCGATAGTTCTGCCCCGGAAGAAGGAAAACATTAGGAACTCCTTTCCCTAATTGGTAGGCAGGCAGGCAGGGGAGGGGGCGAGAGGGAGTAAGAGAAAGAGAGCGAGTGTGTGACAGAGCGAGAGTGACAGAAAGAAAGAGAAAGAGAGATCCACAGGGCAGTGCCAACAGGCGGTACCATCCTGCCAATGCTAGTTCTGCTGCAACCAGCTAGGCAGAGGGGGGGGGGGGGGGGGGGGGGGGGGGGGGCTGTGAAGAGGGTGTATTGCTCACCAACCATGTAATCCATGGTTCACATGCATGCCTGTGTGTCCTGGCATACTCATAGGGCGGGTGAGGTCACGTTCCCCAGTGGTTCTGTAGAAGATTGGGGTCCATCCAGTAAGAAACTTGTCTTCTTCTGTCCACGCTTCGTTCTTCTAATATCGTGTCCATAGTGGATGGGCGTGTGTGTTGGGGGGAGGTTGTGCTGTGGTACTGAGAGGAGGAGGAGGAGGAGGAGGAACGGTTGGGGGCGTACCCAGAAGTATCCAAGTCCGCTGCTTGTTCTGTTATTTAGATGTGTGGGCGGTCGTCGTGGCAATCCATCCGGGCCTCCTCTGGACCACTGCAGGCGACGGTGAAGACGCTTCAACGACAATAAAGCGATGTAGAGGAGGACATGTTAGAGGTTGACACGTCCTCCCACATCACACAAGTTTAAATAAAGCAAGCGTGATGCGAGCGTTGATGACGGTGAACAGTGTACAGTTTCAGGAATGGTTCATTTTCTCTACTACATTTCTGAAAACTTTGTTGACCTCGTACAACAGTTGCCTCAGCAGACACTGCAGTGATCTGCATTTATATCATCAAACACTAGAACCAGCAAGGGTGGGATAGCTTGTTTCCCAGATACCAACACCAGGGGGCAGTAGAGAGCAGTCAGACTGTCACGCCAATGCGGTTGATTCTATTATAGTGGCAAAACTCAAATAACAGTAGAAAACTATTCTACTACTCTTGTTCTCAATATTAAATCAATATTGTACACACCATATGTTTCCATGGCTACAAGGTCAGGGTAGGACGGACGAACACACACACACACACACACACACACACACACACGTGTGTGTTTGGAGAGGAGGGGTTGCTAGTGGAATGCAGCCCTCAGACAGAGGGCTCTTTTGAAGTTTACACACCATGGACTAGCTCCATCAGACCCAGGTGTGTGTTCAACCCTGTCTGGGGTGTGAAGGAAAACAAAGACATGTGGTAGTCACGTGTGTGTGTGTGTGTGTGTGTGTGTGTGTGTGTGTGTGTGTGTGTGTGTGTGTGTGTGTGTGTGTGTGTGTGTGTGTGTGTGTGTGTGTGTGTGTGTGTGTGTGTGTGTACCTACTTGGTCAGTTGATCAAGATCCCCGTGGTGCGCCCCTCTTCCTCTTTGATGTTCCTCATGTTGTTCTCCACTTCGTCCACCGTGCTGTGAGATACACAACGAACCGCGAGTGAGTGAGTGAGTGAGTGAGTGGGTGAGTGAGTGGGGTGGGTGAGTGAGTGAGTGAGTGAGTGGGTGAGTGGGTGCCTTACGTGAGGAAGTCCCGGACGTCCTCCACAGTGAGCTCCCCAGTGGAGTCCAGGGTGAGGTCGGCGAAGCTGAGCGGTGAGTCGAGGGGAGACTCCTGGACCGGGGAGGACAGGCCGCTCTGGAGCTCCTCCGCCGGACCTGGGGGGGCGCGCGGTGTCGGAGGGTGCACCGGTTAAACCATGTCCTTAAACCACTCGGGGAGACCCACACATCCCCGCTGACTGTCCACACACTAACTGCCATGCGTTTCTCTCTTTTTTTTTTACCGAGGTTTTAAATGTGCTTTGTGTTTTGGTGTCGGGATGCTTAGCAACCCGAGCTGAACCGTGCTCGTGCTGTAATCGAAAAAGCGATTCGCAGTCGTGTTGTGTGGAAATCGTTTCTTGTATCTTCTGTAGATCGATGTACTGATGCATAGATAGATGTGTTAGTCATGGTGTAGGTCAAGTGTAGGTATAGCAAAGTTATGTTTGAGTTAAGGTGTTACCGGTGTAGCTGAGAACTAAGACGTAGCTCATGTGCACCTCTCAAATCTTTGGCAAACTTATTCTTTCCTGCAACCGTTTGTTTTACTAATCCTTTTGTATGGATTTCAGCTGACATTGAAAACAACATTGGGGCAGATCCAAAATCTACAATGAAGGAACGCTCACAAAAATGTTCATTCGTACAACACATGATCCCGATCTTCACGTTATAAAGATCTCCAAATGTCTCTAAATGTGTGGCCCCCGACACACAACCTCGGAGGTGGAACCATAAACGCCCTCAGCGGCAAAGTATAATCTACGCTGAAGTCCAGTTTGTCTGCCCACACGCGGGAGACGCATGTTTCCACAGCCGTAAAATATGTTCACTTGTAGGCAGTGATAAACGGGCTGGGGAGGGAGGAGGGATTTGTTTGTTCTAAAGCGTTTTACAGCCACAGACGGCACCCACATAGAAATAGCTGGGGGAGTGATTGCGCTGATTTATAGTTCGTAGAATTAGGATGTCATGAACTTTGAATTGATGGTGAAACCACGGGGATTCCTTCTCCACTACCAATCCAAGGGTGGATTAGATTGACTATTAAAACCCAAGACCCAGACCCAGTATATGAACTCCACAGTCTAAATAAAACCTATTGACATCTAACTAGAGAGTAAAAACAACTTTAGAAGTGATTCTATATGATCAACATGTATCTAACTGACAGGCTTATTCTAAATATTCTGCATTGTTTGGCTAGACATTCGACAACTCCCCCAGCCCTAATATATAGTCCACTTGGTCACCTCGGCAACTGTGTCATTTCCAGCAGCTAACAGAATTCTGGAGGTTCCAGCAGGAACAGAAGGAAGGGGATGGGGGGGAGTGGGTTCTGGGTTGTAACCGTGGAGAGCTGAGGGGAACCCTCATGAAGCCTTCTCTGGAAGGTTAAGTGAAAGAACGAGAGAGACTAAGCCGGGCTCAAAGAGAGGGAATTAGAGTTTGGATTTTTACAGGGGGGGGGGGGGGGGGGGGGGTGAAAGAGGGATAGGGATGAAAAGGCAACAGAAGAAGAGCATGCGTGTATTTGTGCGTCCTACCCTCAGCTTGATCCATCTGGTTTTTTGTGTGTCCCGTTGGCCCGTGGTTGTGCTGTGGGGCCATCACTGGAGACACACACACACACAATCATCTCATTACAGCAGAGACCACACTATTTACCAGCTGGCTCAACCAATCACAAACTAGCGACACTAGGGCAACCAATCTGACGGTTGACCGTAAACATGCAATTATATAATTAAAATATTAGAGAGAGAGAGAGAGAGAGAGAGAGAGAGAGAGAGAGAGAGAGAGAGAGAGAGAGAGAGAGAGAGAGAGAGAGAGAGAGAGAGAGAGAGAGAGAGAGAGAGAGAGAGAGAGAGAGAGAGAGAGAGAGAGAGAGAGAGAGAGAGAGACTAAGAAAAAGTCAATACATCAGTAAATGGATTTCAAAATAGTACATTTAGTGCGTGTGCATGTCAATGTTGCTAGATGGGCTATGAGTGTGCTCTACCTGGCTGACGTGTGCTCCAGCGGGCGGTCCAGCTGCAGGGAGCAGAGCGGTTCTGTGATGACCTTGGCCGAGAGGGAGAACCTCTCGTACTCGGAGGGGGAGATCAGGTAAAACCCTGAGGGGACGCACACACACACACACAATTCAGCAGTGTTAAGGGGGGGGGGGGGGGGGGAAAGGAACGACAACTTAGTCAATGAGCAATTTAAAGTCCAAAACAAACGCTTGAATGCAAAAAGCCACACACACACACACACACACACACACACACACACACACACACACACACACACACACACACACACACACACACACACACACACACACACACACACACACACACACACACACCACACACACACACACACACTTTAGTGGGTGAATAGGAACGACAACTTAGTAAATGAGCAATTTAAAGTCAAACACAAATGTTGGAGTACAAAAAGCTCCACACACACACACCACAAAGATGTCACAAAAAGCAGTTTACGATGCGGTACGTGGTCAATTCAAAATAGAAACAGTAGACCGTTTCTAGCTTGGATTTCAGTGTTTGTTTACTTAATATTTCTACAACCAGAGCATGGATATGAATATAATACCATCAACTCTTCCTCACCCTGAGAGTTCATAAGATGAATATAATACTTTTAACTCTGCCTCCCCCTGAGAGTTCATAAGATGAATATAATACTTTTAACTCTTCCTCACCCTGAGAGTTCATAAGATGAATATAATACTTTTAACTCTTCCTCCCCCTGAGAGTTCATAAGATGAATATAATACTTTTAACTCTTCCTCACCCTGAGAGTTCATAAGATGAATATAATACTTTTAACTCTTCCTCACCCTGAGAGTTCATAAGATGAATATAATACTTTTAACTCTTCCTCACCCTGAGAGTTCATAAGATGAATATAATACTTTTAACTCTTCCTCACCCTGCCCAGTCTTGGTGAAGACGCAGGATGCAATGCCACTGATGTCTTCTTTCCGGATGCAGTCGTAGCGCACCTGCAGAGAACGACACCTCAGGTCAGATTAGTAAGAATTAGAAGTCAAGAATTATTCAATCAAATTAATAATTGTATAAAATGAAGACCAATGTAACCAAAATACACAAACCACCCACATTGCAAGCAGAGAGTGAGACAGAAGGGCAGAAACACAGACAGACAGAACAGTGAGACCGACAGAACAGTCAGACCGACAGACCGTATGACAGACAGTGGGAGAGAGGGACAGTCGGCCGTCCAGGCAGACAAAGGCCTTGGTTACACCATCATCCGACGGTGCAAGGAAGCATAAATCCGACGGTCTGGAGCGTCCCAGATCAGATGTGTGCTCACATTGTGATGGTCTAATGTTTGTCCACCTTTGGTACATGTACCACTGGTGGGATTTCTTTTGAAATAGACACCATTACAATAATATAAATTTTAAAATATACTCTAGTTATTTGTAAATGAATACATTATAAATAATGTTCATCATATGTTTTCCATTAATGATTTGTACTGGGATCATGTGCAGCCTTGCTGACTTTATCTTTACACTGGTTCTGACTGGCCTTCATGCAGTCATAAATGTGTATAAAAGGGCCACTTGCACTACATTCATAATTTTTTTAAATATTTGAAAATAATTGGACTGCATATAAAGTGGTCAGTGAAAAGAGTGAGTGGGACACCTCAATTCAACGGTAAGCCCTGAGCTGGACCCCGTCCCGAGGTGGTACAGCTTGCATTCTGATCAGATTGCAAAAAACGTGTGGACAGCATTCAGGGCAAAATGTACTCTTCATTTTGCACTGAAGATGGATGCAAATAACAAATAAATAAATGTTCCCAGCAGGGCTGGCTGGCTGGCTCCAAAGGAACCAAAACGGCACTCGGTGATAATGCACGGATAGTGCGCTCATCTCTGTTGCTCTCCTCGACAACGCATGTCTGATGGGAGCCCTATCGCTACATCCAAACATCAAGAAGAAGGTCTTCTCATCCAACCGGCCTCATTTTACCAGGATGGGGTTTTTTTTTTTGCGGGGAAATGAGCTCCTCAGTGAACCACGAACAGAACGGGTCCGAGTGGACGGACGCGTGTTCGGATTGTACTCACTCCATTTATACCTCCTGATTTCACATTCAAGTGTCAAGGCTGACACGTCCAATCAGAAAAACCCATGGAAAAAAAAAAAAAAAAAAAATCACAAGAGTAACCACAGCCCAGCCCGTCCCCTGACCTGACCTGGGGCCTGAGGGCCGGGACGTTGAAGAGGTGCATGTCCCCCAGGTTGGTGAGGCAGACCAGGGTGTGCTCGCTGTAGTCCTCCTGCACCGCCGAGCTCAGGGCCACCAGCGCCACGCGGCGCACGCGGCAGCCCTCGTGGGCCGTCAGCTTGAACTTGGTCTTGGCGCTCACTTTGGGCAGGGAGAACACCTGGGGGGGGGGGGGGGGAGGGCTGGGTGAGTGAGAACCACCCACTGGTACACGCTAACCCCCGTACGGGATAAGAGCCGGGGTCGACGCCCGCCCCGCGGCACAATGAGACATTGCTGTCTCTCTTTCTTGCGTCTCCACATTCACCAAAAGGCATGCAATCCCCTAATAATATTAAACTAATGGTATTAATAAATAGAATGAAACACTTCAGGGTGTTGTTGTTTTTCGAGTGATCTCTGGCTGCAGGCTAGGGATGTGAATAACTCAAATTTTTCATGGTCGAATAATCAGTGGGTGGTTATGAACGAATAATCGATTATTCGATGTGTGCCGACATTCACAAAGGCAGCCATGGATCATCGGCAAGAAATCACTCAATATCTTAAACGCAAAAAAAACCTAACTTTAACAGTGATCAGTGTTTGTGTTGTATGCATATATATTAATATTTATGCTTGTGTATTGTGTATATTGTTTTTCTGTACATGATTAATAATAATAAAAATATATACAATAATGAAAAAAGAATAATAGTGCTACAGAACCAACATTAGTTCCGTCCGTTAATTCTTGTTTATTTGAAAAATGGGAAAAAATGTTAACGGTCCAAATGTTAAAAATCGACTTTGACCCTCGGGAACGAATAGTCGAATAATCGAATAATCTGACCCATCCCTACTGCAGGCACGGCTAGATCCTAGGACGTCGCCACATTATACCGTATGAAAATACACCCAGAGACCAGGCGGGGAAAATGCCACCACCACCACAGCACTCTCCCCTCCGCCCCTCCGCCCCCCCGCCCCCACCGCACCTTGAGCTGCTCCTCCGAGGCGATGAGCACCGAGTGGGCGGCGCTCATGTCGGGCGCGGCGGCGAGGTCCCGGGACGCCTCGTAGGGCTCCGGCAGCGGGCGCCCGCGGCCGTCCAGCACGCAGA
Source organism: Micromesistius poutassou (assembly GCF_964030765.1). Lineage (NCBI taxonomy): Eukaryota > Metazoa > Chordata > Actinopteri > Gadiformes > Gadidae > Micromesistius > Micromesistius poutassou. Next base: position 1,509,028 of record NC_140271.1, on the reverse strand, counting down.
TCCACACCACGGGGGCGCGGTGCATCAGCTGGATCTCCTTCCCCAGCACCGCCTCCACGCTGCTGCTGGCCCCGCACCCCCCTCCCCCTCCTCCTCCTCCTCCCCCACTGCCACCGCTGGGCTCGCCCCCCCGGCCCGGCCCGGAGCCCACCCCCGGGACCTCCAGGGCGTAGGCGTACACGCTGCCCGAGTTGGTGCCCGCCCAGAGGGTGGGGCCGTGGTGTGTTCCTGGGGGAGGGTGCACACGGTGTTGTGTGTTGTGTGTTGGCCGTACACAGATAGGTTGTATGCACACACACACACACTGAAGCCGTCTAGTCCAAGTGCCTGCCTGACTCCTACTGCTGTTATCTGTCGCATACATTTGTGAATATTCAAATATTCACGTCATTTCAAATAAATAAAAAGTATATTCATTTAGAATGTATAATTATTTTCCAACAACAGTCAACAGGAAAACAAACTAATCTAAATCCCCGACAGCAGGGGTGTCAAACTCAAACTGTACAGTGGGCCGAAACTGAAGTCTTGGACAAGTCGCGGGCCGGAGTTGTTGACGGGGGGCGGGGGGGGGGGGGCCAAGATGCGCGTCAACGCGTTAACGCTGAAATGCGATGTGCCGGCGGGCCAATTGCTTTACATTAATTGGGGAGTTGACGCGCCAGGGTTACCGCGCCGGGACGCGCGTCAACGCTAACGTTAGCGCTGAAATGCGATATGCCGGCGGGCCAGTTCTGATATACATTAGATATTATCTGGCGGGCCGGATTAAATGACACTCCGGGCCGGATTAGGCCCGCGGGCCGTACGTTTGACACCCCTGCCCTACAGGTATCTGCTATCAAACCCGGAACCCGTCTAGTCTAGTCTAGACGGGCTAGCTGACCACTAGACTGCCCTCCTCTGTGTTTAACAGGCCCGCTGTGTGACACCGGCCGGGGGGGGGGGGGGGGGGGGGGGGGGCGCTCGCTCCACCTCCTACCGTCTCGCAGGAAGGTGTCGGCGAAGCACAGGCAGCGCACCACGCCCGACAGAGAGTCGTCTGCGGAGCGCGGCTCGATGCGCCGCTGCACCGGGGCCACGTCCTCCTGCTCCGCTAGGGCGGCGTTGGCCTCCTGGACCTGAACACACGCACACGCACACACACACACACACACACACACACACACACACACACACACACACACACAGGGTATTTTCATACTTTTACACTGTGACATTGTTTAAGTAACACAATAGATACTTTTTTTTACAAAATCTCTTATTTTAAATACATTTATTATGTCATGTTCATTGGCACTAAAAAACATTGTGTTGTGTGGGTTGAAAACTAACAAATATGAAATATGACCGCGTCCTTCCTACAATGGGCCTTCTAGTGACATTCTGACCATGTGCGTTTACAGTAGGGCTGCTCGATTTTGGAAAAAATTAGAGTCACGATTTTTTTGGTCAAGATTGAAATCACGATTCTTCAAACAAACGATTATTTTTGAGTTCGAAAATAAAATGCATTTAACTTGTCTTGAACTTCAGAATCCAAAAAAAAAATATATATATATATATTTTTTTTTTCAAAAGAATCGTTCCAACTCGATTTTATTAATTTGGAGATCGTTTGACCCAAGAATCGAAATCGTGATCAAAATTTGATTAATTGCACAGCCCTAGTTTGCAGTGAGTGCAGGTACCTTGCTGGTGGGCATGGTGGTGGGGATGGGGCGCTTCTTGCCAGACACCCTGCTCTTGCGGATTCGTCGGAAGCTCTGGCGGAGAGACTTCTTCAGGGACTTGACCCGGGACAGCGGACCCTCCATGGCCAGCGAGTCATTTGGGTGCAGGGTGCACCTACAGCGAGAGGAAGAGGGGGCAGGGAGAGAGAGAGAGAGAGAGAGGGAGGAGGCGAAGAATAGGAGGAGGGGTTATTTGATAGGAAACTTTACACTGCACGTCACATTACAATCATTACATTCCGAGGTCCCCCTGGGGACCTCCGCCCTGGGACTGTAACCCTAAAACCAAAACGTACTCCAAAACAACGTCTTACAACCCCAGAAATATATTTTTTTAAAAGTCGCAATGTGTAAGGTTGAGGGTGAGAGGTGTCGAGTCCCACATTCCTATTCCGTGCACGTGGGGGGCGTGTCTCAGCTCACCTGGCCAGCACGGCGCTGCGGCGCTGGTAGTCGAACAGGCCAAAGCCGTGGCTGGTGCCAAACGCCACCAGGTGCCACTCGGCGTGCAGCGTCACCGCGGTGACCGAGGCGGGCGGCATGCACTGCACCAGCAGCCGGGGCTGGAAGCCCGGGGGGAAGGGGCCCGGGCGGGCGCGGGGGTCCAGGCGCCCGTGGCCCTTCCAGGTGAAGCCCTCGCGGTCCTGGAGGAGGTCCACCACCGACACCTCGACCGGGTGGTCCGACCGCTCGTCACTCAGGACCAGGACCAGCACCTGCAGACCGGACGCAGTGGCGGACGGGGGAGACGGCAAGAGGAAAACAAGAAAGACAAAAGAGAAGTTTTTTTCAACAATTCATATGTATTCTTCCTTTTGTATCATTTCTCAGATTTGAAAACTTAAGTGAAATCAAAGAAAACCACAAGTCCATTATTTGATGCTTCTTGATGGTAGATATACGTTAGTAAGGGACAATATGCCTGGCAAATTGAAAAACGTTTGTGCATGCGGGATTCATTTGCAGCGTGCACGGCCGTAACTCCGCCACTCAAAGCAAATAAAAGCAAACTGACGTTGAGCTTGCTTGGTCTTTTCCTAATGGAAAGCAGAGTCTGTGAGACGCATTGGGACTTCCCATAGACAATTGGTTTGGTTTTCCAAAGCTCAAGATAACTGTCTAATCGAAGCCAGGGGCGGGGTTTGCTAGTAAAACCGTTTTTATGATTTTGTATATTCAATTAGGGGACACTGTAATCCAAAGTGGCTTGAACCAGATTTAACCCAACCGTAAATATATACACACAATTTAAAAAAGACACAAACAGCATTTTTAACTTCTGACTTTTAAAGAAAACTTTTTATTATTGTCATAACTTGTGTGCAAGATTTTCTTCCTTCCTTCAAACATGTTTGAATGACAGCACACAGACCAGCCATCAAATTCAATGTGTGTGTGTGTGTGTGTGTGTGTGTGTGTGTGTGTGTGTGTGTGTGTGTGTGTGTGTGTGTGTGTGTGTGTGTGTGTGTGTGTGTGTGTGTGTGTGTGTGTGTGTGTGTGTGTGTGTGTGTGTGTGTGTGTGTGTGCGTGTGCGCGTACGTACCTGTCCTGCAGTTCCAGCCACCACCAACTTGTTGCTGTATTTACACAGAGTGATCTTCTGGATGCCAAGCCTAGGGTCATCGCTGTAGGGGTCAAAACATCCCACCTACACTCAGAAACAAACACACACACACAAAGTTTAGACTGCAGACACTGCATCTCTAATAAACACTAGTTAAACTTGTGGTGTGTCTCCTAAATGATTGCCCTGACATTAGTCTACTACACCATGACGTCATCCTGCACCACTTTGAGCCTTTAACAGCAGTGACATCTCTGTTGTTTGGTGCGGTTCCTCAGGGGCGTGATAAAAAAAAAATTAAAAAAAAGAATGCATAGATATTTTTGGGTTCCTCTGTAATGACCGAGATAAAATCTTAACTACAATGTTGGTAGAAATTTTGCATATAATTCAAAGGAGGCATTTATTGGCATTAGAAGTCCAAACCCTACTATACACAGCAAGTTGACACACACACACACACACACACACACACACACACACACACACACACACACACACACACACACACACACACACACACACACACACACACACACACACACAGTGTTTTTATTTACTCCAACTGGGTCGTCCTTTATATGCCCCAAACATCCCCTGAACACTCCAATAACCAGGATGGCATCCAGGCATCACTAAACACCTCCTGGCCAGTGGCACACACATAGCCAGCTGGATCCAACCCACACACCCCCACTTGGCACATGCACACTGTGATCCTCCCTGGTACAGAAAAAAAAAAAAGGTACACTTTAACTGCTTCTTGTACGTGCACTATAAAAAAAACGTGCACACAGACGTAAATCCTATACACTCGGTAGGAATTTTCACACACACACATACACATATACACACACACACAGCTGAGGGTTCTGGTTTTCATTACAAGGGGGTGGGGGGCTGTCCGTCCATATGGGGCCGGCATTCCAGAGCTTAGAGTTCCGTAACCGTGGGTTACATTTGGAAAGGTAGGAAAGTTGCGGGGGGAAAAGAGGGGTGAGGGAGGGGGAGATAAAGAGAGGAGAGGTCTACAAAGACAAAAGGGGGTGAAGGAAAACAGACATCGGAAGACTGCGGGGGTACGGAAAGTCTGGTGTAGTAATGTAAACAAAGTAGAGGCCTAAATCTCTGCCTTTTACACACAAGGGACTTTTAACTTGAAGGAGGGTCACACCACCCACATTTTAATGCAGAGTCTATTGCACAAAGAACTTTTATCCTGCAGGAGGATCACGTCAACATTGTTAATGCAAAGCCTTTTAACACACACACACACACACACACACACACACACACACACACACACACACACACACACACACACACACACACACACACACACACACACACACACACACACACACACACACACACACACACACACACACCTTTTAACATGAATGAGGGTCTCGCCAACTGTAACGTGGCTCTCAACCACATACCAAGAAATGGATAGCGTATTCGTTTGCATTGTGGTTTTAAGAGGTTTCTATGGGACAAACCTTACGACTAACAATGTTTGACAGCGGACAGGAGGAGTTTCACAGAAAGTCTATAAAGCAAAACTATGCTTTGAAATATAACAACGGGAATCCGAAAACATTCAAGTTCAGGCCTTCACAAGCCACTAACACAACTATGAACTAATAATAACTTGATTTGCCAAATCGTCTTATTTCACTGAATATGCATTAGGATTCTTAACATACAGAGGAACAGAAACGGTGCTGAATCAGAAACAATAACAGCAGAGGAATGGAGCCAATCTGCATCCCCCAGACAAGTAGTGATTACAAAGACTAACGTCCTCCAGAACCAAACACATTTAAACCAGAAGATTGAAAAAATGGGCCACCGTGTGTGCGCGCGCGCGCGCGCGTGCGTGCGCGCGTGCGTGCGCGCGTGCGTGCGTGCGTGCGTGCGTGCGTGCGTGCGTGCGTGCGTGCGTGCGTGCGTGCGTGCGTGCGTGCGTGCGTGCGTGCGTGCGACAAATGCTTTCTTTTCTGCAGTATGTAAATGAGAATTCTTTGAGTCCACCTCATCTTAAGGGAATCTCTCTCTCTCTCTCTCCAGCTGTTCCTCCCTCTCTCGCTCGACCTCTCTCACCTTCCTGAAGGGCGGCCACTCGTCCTCCTCCTCCCGCCGGTCGTCGGGGTCGTCGTCGTCGGGGCCCTGGGGGTCGTCGGCGGGGTCGCAGTCCGTGTGGAAGACGCCGGCGGTGGAGAGCTTGTAGACGGGCGTGAGGGCCACGCCCGACGCGTCCCAGAAGCGCACTGTGCCGTCCTCGTGGCTGAACACACACACGTACACGCACACACACACACACACACACACACACACACACACACAGGGTCAGTCAGACCCAGACTCATCTGATCTACGGACGTTTGAGGATTGGGACATTGGCAAAAAATTATAACGCAGAATAATTCATACAAAAAACAAGAGAGACGTATTGTGTGACGCGGGACGTGTTTGGTTTCTCCGTGGACGTGAATATGACGACACTGTGTGTGCGTGTGTGGTAACATGCGCATGAGAATGAGTTGAAGCTTCCGGAAAAAGGAGAACATATAAATATCTGGTATTTTCTCACAAGCTCAGCTCTACTGGGAACATATTGTATGTGCAAGAGGAAACGCTTGAGTAATGTTTAATGTCTATGTGTGTGTGTGTGTGTGTGTGTGTGTGTGTGTGTGTGTGTGTGTGTGTGTGTGTGTGTGTGTGTGTGTGTGTGCGCTTGCGCACAAGCCTGTTTGCGTGCGTGTTTACCCAGTCAGTAGCAGTTCCTGCTGTTTCGCTGACGGCGCCAGGTTTTTCCCTCCACAGATCGGCCAACTCTGCATAAACCAGACAGCATGGAGGATTACACATAAATAATAGAATAAAATAAAAGCCTAACATTTGCATTTCCCAGCATAGAACACTTTCTAAACTTGTGTGTGCAAGTTCTACCTGACCAAACTCATGCATGGCATAGCTCACCTCAGCAGATAAGTGCTTCTTTTTTTTGTAGCACCTCCTAGGGTAGGTGTCTGTAGCTCCTGTACAGACACCTACTCTGAACAAACTCAACTCTACTTGTCTAATCTGATGATGACACTCAAAAAAATAAGTCTTATGAAGCTGCTACTTCTACCGCTTTGCTTTTTCCTGATTCTATATTTTTCCACATAAAAACAAGAAACAAAAGATATATATATATTTTTTAAAAGCTTTATTTTTGCATTTTTTGGCTTTATTATAGAGAGAGATAGAGAGGAAAGTGTGGGAGACAGAGGGCAGGACATGCAGTAAATGACCCAGGCTGGATTCGATCCTGGGTCTCTGCGATGAGGACTGTGCCTATATGGTATGCGCCTTGGCCCAGTGCACCACCGGGGTGCCCCAACAAAAGATATATTTGACTTGAAATTTTGTCAATTGAGATTTGTAACTCTGCTACAGTTTAATTTCACATGTTGTAGTCCCTCCTTGCGCCAACCCCCTAATGGGACGACCCCACTCACCCGCGGCGGCTGCTGCTGCTGCTGCTGCTGCTGCTGGCGCTGGGCGCGGCCCGCCTGCAGCACCCTCTCCCACAGCTTGGGGGGCACGCTGGAGACGTGGCACGAGCAGGTGATGGCCGAGGAGTGCAGCGGGGCCAGGTAGGGGGTGGGCAGCGTGGGCCAGCCGGGGGTCTGCAGGTCCACCACCACCAGCTCCTCGTCCAGCAGCACCACCACGGCCGAGGGCTCGTCAAACTCTGTGGAGGGATGGAGGGGGGGGGGGGGAGTTGGGCTTTTTAGAGGGGGATTTCCCATGATGCAGTGCTAAACTGTGCAGGCCTTACGGATGTAACTTCTAATGACGCCATGCAGTATGCAAAACCCACTTTACAGCAAATTCTTCTTCAACCGACCTTTCCGATCTACATTTTGTTTCCCCATGATTCACCAACTAGCTTTACAGCAATGCCTCGCGTTTAAAGTAACCCCCCCAAACACGTCGACATTCCTGGGGCAGCTGATTCTTTGGAATCACAAAACTAATAATTGATCAGCTGAACACGTGTGCGTCACACGACCCCGACCGTGACCCTGAGAGTACATCCTGTTCCACCCGGGCCACGTTGGGCGTCCCCCACCTTGCTCCCGCTCCACGCTGTGCACGGTGAAGAAGTCGATGACGCGGGACGTGAAGTCCAGCGTGACGTGCTCCTTGTCCTGCTGGACGGTCAGACAGTGGCGGTCTCCGTAGCTCGCCCTGGGCATCCCGCCGCTGTACAGCAGCATGGGAGACCTGGAGGGGGCGAGCGAGATAGAGCGAGCGTGAGTGAGATGGATAGAGGAGCATGTACATTATATATATATATATATAGTCAGTAAGGACTACAGAGATGGGAGAAGACTCGTCACTCCGTCCCGATTCTGGGAAACAGGTTTATGAAATCGCTCCCAACCAATACCAAACAATCTCTTCTGTACTTTAAAATTTTTTTTTGTAGTACTTACTTTGGCAATGTAAAGCTTTATTGTCCATGCCAATAAAGCTATTTTTAATTGAGAGTGCGTGAAAAATAAATTTAATAGGGCGGCATTAGCTCAGGAGGTAGAGCGGGTCGGCTGGTAACCGGAAGGTTGCTGGTTCGATCCCCGGCTCCTCCTAGCTGAGTGTCGTGGTGTCCCCTGAGCGAGACGCCTCACCCTAATTGCTCCTGACCAGCTGGCTGTCACCCTGCGTGGTTGACTCCGCCGTCGGTGTGTGAATGTGTGCATGAATGGGTGAATGTCAGTCAACACTGTAAAGCGCTTCTATCCAAAGCGCTTCAAAGCACAGCGCTTTTTTAAAATTATATAAATGAGGACCATTTAATAGATGAAATGTAACAATTTAAAACTTTTTTTTTTTTTGTATTTCCATTTGATTATGTGTTCTCAACAACAAAGTGGGATTGATCCTAATCCTCAACGGTGCTACGTGGTTGAACCAGCCAACAGGAGAGCGGGGGGGGGCCCTCACCCAGACGACGTGGTCCTCAGCAGGACCTTGCTGATGGCCTTGCAGGGGAACGGCCCTGGGGACGAGGAGAGGGGCTCATTGAGTGACCACCATTCATCCTCTTTCTGAACAACATTACAACATAACTATTTGTATCAGGCTTTTAAAAAAAAACTGTTCTGACTGAGCACAATACACATACTCAAAGACAATAACAAACAAGTGGCTGCAACTGAAAGAACATTGCTAAACACATCGATAGTTGATTCAATCAATAAAAAGGGTTGGCTCAGTGGCCACTGGGTCAACGAGAACAGAAGCCAGGTGTGGCCCGTGAATACTGAGACAACCACCAGCGTCCACCAGTCAGTCTTACCGTAGGGGATGGTGGAGGACACGGGCTGCTGGGTGGAAGGGTTACCGCTGGTAACAGCCCACACCGAGTACCCCCCGTCGTTATGGGAACTGACAAACGACTTCCCGGAACGTTCCCACACCAGGCTCTCTAGTTGCTGCGCACGCACGCACGCACGCACGCACACACGCGCACACACACGCACACACACACACACACACACACACACACACAATGTAGAAGCAGAATCTCTGCTTCAAGGCGGCGTTGGATCATTCATTGGTAGACAAAGTCCTTTCATTTATTTATTGCCTAATTATTTGTCATTCTAAACATTTTATCCTGCGAAAGTGTGTATGTGGGAGTAAATGCCAAGTACAAAATAGTGCTTTACATAAAGGGATGAATTTGGTTAGCTTATGTGGTTTGAAAGTTACAATTCATATGTAGAGTCATTTCCGAGACTCTTAACAGCCCAGAGTCGGCTCCTTGGTGAGGTGTACCTGCTTGCCCAGGAAGAGGTGATCCACGTGCCGCATGCTCAGATCCCATAGCACCACCAGGCCTCGACTGTAGCCAATCAGAATGACCCCGGGCTGCTGAGGGTGCTCCTGTAGAGACTCCACCGGCCCCAGGGACTTGCCACATCGGTAGTCATCTGGCAAGCTGAATGAACAATAAATACATTAACAAAGAAAATGACTGAAACATGGGAAACAACTGATGGTGAACTGTTGACCTTGAATCTTGGTTCAATGACATGGCAAACTGAAGATCAATCTATAAACAGACAAAGATTAAACCTAGTGGGCCAACTGCTTCATGTTGGTACAGTTTGTAGTTCTTGGTACTGCCAACTCTAAATGTTAAGCGCATTGCTAAATGTCAATGATTTGATTAGGCCAAAAAAAAAAAATCACATCAGCCATCTTGAACTACGTTATTTTTTCATCACTGTGTGTCTGTACTGCCAATGTTAACATACAGCACAAACCATATCCTGTTGGTACCAGCTCAAGACCAGCGTTGTAGACAGTCTACATGTGGTTGAGAAGATTGTACAGGAGTGGAAATGACATCTGTTCACAGCCCCACAAACCAATCGGACTAAACCATCGTACACAAAAGTATGTGTACATTGGAGCAAACAAGGGTTTGGGTTGGCAGCTCAACTCACATCAAAGGATATTCAAAAACTACTTTTCAGCTAGCCGGTGCTACTGAAAATAAGGTCAAAAACATTCAGTCAACCCATTGCATGACTTTGTCATTGGTGCTTTTTGTAAAAATTTAAAAAGCATTGGCTGTGTGTCCGCAGATATATAGAGGGGATCTCTATTTTACGGATCTTGATTGTATAGACAGTGAGAAAAGCTTTCGCTCAGATTTGGCCAAGCGGTTTCAAGTGATTGGCTCTTCCGGTTTCAACTTTACATTTTAATATTTTGGAGTGTGTGTATAGCAGGCTGTTTCACAATACTTGCTTAAGCATTCCAACAGTTCGCTGACATACAATGAAGGAGCCCTGGTTTTCCATCAGCTGGAGGCGAATGTTTTCCCCCATAGTATATATATATTCCCATCATGCCAAAAGACATTTGCTAGAGGTTCCTTTGTTCACGGCTGAACAGCAGGACCAGAAGGGAAACTCAGACCAAATTATAGAATCAGGAGCAATCCCACAAAGAGAAAAAATGATTACCAAGTGTCAGATGAAATACTGTATGTCAAAATACTAGAAGAACACTATTAAAATCAATCGCGTGTGTGTGTGTCAACATCAAAATCATAATATCACATCCAAAACAACAACACATGCCAGGGTGTCCCGGCAGCATATGGGCTGAGGGCGTGGAGCTGTCCGCACAGTGCGTTCATCCAGAGCTACTCCTCTCTGCAGAGATAACCGCTACATAACATGAGGCCGGCCTCCGCAGCAGGGAAACCTGGGCCAGACACACATTCCTCAGAGGTAACACACACACACACAGAGGGAGTGAGTTTGATGAGCGGCCCGAGCGAGCAAGAGAGACACACACAGAGAGAAAGAGAGAGAGCCGCAGGAGGAAGAGTGGTGGAGAAATCTCTCAGGGCACTTGGCCACAGATGAGGCAGAACTACATAGAGAGAGTCTCTCTCTCTCTCTCTCTCTCTCTCTCTCTCTCTCTCTCTCTCTCTCTCTCTCTCTCTCTCTCTCTCTCTCCTCTCTCCTCTCTCTCTCTCTCTCTCTCTCTCTCTCTCTCTCTCTCTCTCTCTCTCTCTCTCTCTCTCTCTCTCTCTCTCTCTCTCTCTCTCTCTCTCTCTCTCTCTCTCTCTCTCTCTCTCTCTCTCTCTCTCTCTCTCTCTCTCTCTCTCAGCAAGGAAGATGGTTCCGGAAGCAGAGGGGCAGAAACATTGCCGACAAAGCCCGCCATTGTCCGTCATTCAACAAGTATTTTTAGGTAATCCAGCGTCCTGCTTACATGGTGATGAGCCTGTGTTTGTCCACTAGTGGTTCGGCTAGAGCGTTTCCCCAACCGGAACACCAAGTATTGGCAGCTGGTACAAAGCCACACAATCACAGGCTCTGACACACACACACAAGCCCCTGGGAGGCCTCAACGCTGCCCACTTCCCTCAACAGGTCGGTGTAATAAGGGGTTCGGTGGTTCGTCTGAAATACACAGCAGACAGGACCCACCCCTGGCCGGCTGGGGGGACACACACACACACACACACACACACACACACACACACACACACACACACACACACACACACACACACACACACACACACACACACACACACACACACACACACACACACACACACACACACGGCAATAATAACAGTAAACACTGGTCTCAAACGTTAAACCCCAAACACAAACAAACAGAGCGATTGAGAAAACGTTTGCAGATCCAAGTGTTTACGTGCGTCTTGGGAAACAGTCAAGAGCTGCAGGACCACGGTGTGCACTTACGCATCGTGTCCATCCACTGTCAAATGGATGTACGCTGAAAGCATGCGGCTGTTTATACTTCTTTGTGGGAATGAGATCTGGTTTCCTTTCAGGCTTCTACTCCAGACCAATTTAAAGACGAAAGACTGACGGCGTTGTAAGTCACGGTTCTAAAGGACTGCAGGAAACCTCGCACGACTGACAACCCGGAAATGGACCTCTGTTGGCTGTGATGTTTCTGCCTCGATTGTATTTGCATTCCCCAACAATGCAATTGAGGCATTTTAGATGCGGTGCTATGCCGTCCCCCCAAGAACGCCCGTTTGTTTTTAGAGTCGTCTCACAGCCCGTTCTGGTCCTTGGACTCACATGACCCCAGCTGACCCCTAGTGGTCTGAGGGTGACGTGCCCCATTAACCTCCAAGTGTGTGTGGGTGTGTTGACATGCCCGGCAGGAGCTCTGACACAGGGGAGCAGGGTGTTCCGTGTTCTAAGAGAGGACACGGCGTGTGGAAGGTTGAGGGAGTGCCTGTAAAAACAGTTCAACAGCAATTCTCTCGCTACTCTCGATCCTCATGCCATACACTGAAGATATTTAAATGAATTATCACTAGTCGTTTCGGCATAAAACATTGCAAATGAGTAACTCAACACAAGTCGTAAAGCTGTGGGGAAAAAAAAAGTATAAGCAGTGCCAGGTATCTTAAACAGTTTCTCCCATCACTGAATGTGCTGGATCTATACTCCATGTACATCCACGTACATCCAGATGTTCCATCACTACTATACTGCCTCAACCAGATGATCAGATTTTCCAAACATGTTACTATTGTTAGTGCTACTTTGCCATTATATGTTATTTTTTTATTGACCAGTTAAAGAGTAATTACACCCCAAAATGATGGTCTGTTTGGATTAATAGTGTGGGTGAACGTTTCCATGTACTTTTTTTTCGACTCAAATGACAATGAGCTCTTGATTGGGCGCACACATACCAGCGCAAGAGAGTGTGACGTGGGTTTTGAGAACGTTAGACAACGCCCCTCTCACTTGCTCCTATGCAACCCAATGGGTCCGTTTTTTTTCTAATACATTCACGACTGTCACAGATCAGTTTTGGAAACGAATAAGCATGGTCCCCTGCTAAGACAGGGTTTACTCAGCCTTTACACAGCACTAGGTAAATGTTAGCAATTGTCACATTGTCGTTTACTTCCATCAATGGGAGCGTCGAAGAGGAACCGTGGCCAGCACCCGCTCACTCACCTCTGTATGACCTGGTCCTGGAGAAGCGACTGGTTCTCCCTCAGCGACAGGCGTGGCAAATCCAGGAAGTGGACTCCCCCTCCCTCGGTGCCGACACAGAGCAGGTCACATGACCCCAGGAGGAGGAGCACGGTGACCCGTGAGGTGCTGCAGGGACGAGAGACAGCAGCTCAAACAACGAGAGTAGTGGACCTGTGAGGTAGTGCAGGGACAAGAGACAGCAGCTCAAACAAAGAGAAAAGACTAGTGGACCTGGGAGGTAGTGCAGGGACAAGAGACAGCAGCTCAAACAACGAGCAAAGACTAGTGGACCTGGGAGGTAGTGCAGGGACAAGAGACAGCAGCTCAAACAACGAGCAGAGACTAGTGGACCTGTGAGGGAGTGCAGGGACAAGAGACAGCAGCTCAAACAACGAGCAAAGACTAGTGGACCTGGGAGGTAGTGCAGGGACAAGAGACAGCAGCTCAAACAACGAGCAGAGACTAGTGGACCTGTGAGGGAGTGCAGGGACAAGAGACAGCAGCTCAAACAACGAGCAAAGACTAGTGGACCTGGGAGGTAGTGCAGGGACAAGAGACAGCAGCTCAAACAACGAGCAGAGACTAGTGGACCTGTGAGGTAGTGCAGGGACAAGAGACCGCGGCCTGTGTGATAAGACAGAGCTTTGATTCACCTCATTTCATTTCACATAGGAGGTCATTTAATGCTCCCTTAGCATCTTACGTTAAACATAAACATTTGAATAACGTGTAGTGTGTTGTGTAATTTTAATGTAGTCTATGCCAGAAAACACCCTTGGTGAAGGCTGATGAGAGTTAAATAAGTTTACATCGGAGCTGCAATCAAAACGTCACAAAGCAGACGTGAACAAAACGAGAGATGAGAGAGAAAGTCAGAAATTATCGGAGAAACCCTCCGATAAAAGCGCACCTGCAGTTCTCGATGCCGGGCCTCCCCGGGAGGCAGTAACTACGCACTTCCTGGAGCCCCACCGTTGGCTCCCGTCTGGCTCCGCCCACTTCCCTGGGGGCCCCGCCCACCAGCTCCCACAGATGGATGGAGTTGTCATCAAGCAGTGACAGAAGCCGGCCCTATTGGTGGGGAGCGGGGGGGGGGGGAGAGGGGGGGGGGGGTCAATCTTGGCCAATAGGATGGCCCTCACCTACTTAACGCTAGGGGCACTGTAGGTACGATTTAAGAACTATTCTTGTATAATGTATGAGCCAATTTGGATTTTAGACCACTTCCTGCATCTTGCCTGTCAATCACATTAAGTGCAACACAGAGCAGAGATGTGAGGGACTAATTCTCTCTCCGTTTATAATTCCTGAATCTTACCTACGGCAAATTTTGTAGCATGACGTAAATATTTTTAAATAACCGATATTACCGTCCCCCCAGCTCACCTGAGCGGGCAGGAACTGGATCTGTGTGACGGCGGCGGTGTCTTTGTGCAGCCCTGTGAACTCCACGCCCGGAGCGCCGTATCTGGAGAGGAGGAGGAGTCAAGGAGAAAACGACACAGGGAGGGGGGACAGAACCCAGCCACGGACACGACCAGCACACATCTACCATAGTACACATCTACCATAGTACACGACTGATACAAAACCAGTGGACGAGTAATACACACCCATCAAACAACCAGCACACAACAAGTACACAACCAGCACGCAACAAGCACTCAGCAAGTCTTAGAAGTGCTGCAGTGTCAGACTGCATTAAAGTGGACAAAAAGGTATGATAGGATATTCTTTTTTAAACATGGAAACCCAACAGACTTACTGGAGAGAGGGAGAGACACACAGAGATTGAGAGAAAAAGAGAGAGAGAGTAAACGAGATGCAGCAGTGTAGTCATCTAAATGCAGTCAAATCATTGGAGCCATATTAGAGGAGTTAGCAAGCTACCGGTTAAGTTAGCTGCAGCTTACAAACACCAGCTGACGCAGGGACAGCACAGCGTGTGCTTATGTGCACGTGTGCTCACTGGTTGCATAGCAATCTCAACAGGAACTGCCCTATGTTAGCTCAGTGGGCTGCTAAAGTAGATGCACTCCTACACAAGCCAGGCTAAATTAGGCTAATCTGTAAAATTCACAAAGGTTTCCCTCCCCCCACACACACACACACACACACACACAACATAAAATAGCCTGAAGGCGTGTTAATTAAAAATGCATAAATTGGGGGCAATTAAGAAAGCGTGTGTGTGTGCGTGCGTGCGTGCGTTCCCCCGCAACCAGTTCTGTATGCAGGATTTTATCGGCCTCTGTTCTGATTCCCGACATTCTCCCTCTGCCTCTCTAGGGTCTTGTGAAGTGCACTACTGGCATTCCAAACATTCACCTCCTCTCTTCAGGGGTCTTCATATTTACGTGTGTGCGTGTGTCTTTTAGAAGCCCATTTAGTCATGGGTCATCATGGAACGCCATAGCCGCCCTAGACACAGGTGTTAGAGGATGGGCACAGACACGTCAACCTAGATTAAGTGGTGGAAGATCATAGACAAACTCATACATTGAAAACAAAACAAACACGACGTTGGGATCACCGGCACGTCAACAGGAGACGGTATTAAAAAAGGCCCCTTCTTCAATAGAGGGGTCCACATGAACGGCAGGGACCCAACGGAGGGTTACCGACAAAGTTGGTAGGAATGTTTTGCAGTTCAACTTTTTAAAAGGACATGATCTTTGATTGATATTTTTCCATGTGGGTGCGTCCTCTTCTCTGGGTAACTGCGTGCGTGTCTAAATCTACAACTCCACTAACATGACTCGGAGCATGTCAACAAACCATCCCGTTTCCTCTCGATTTTATCGACTTTTATCCAAACAAATTATTGTATTCAGACACGGGGCACGCAGGCAGGAGCAGGTTGGCCGCAGCCGTTGGGGATCGAACTCGCAACCGTTTGGCTGCAAGTAGAGAGGTTCCGGAAAGGGTAGCCTCCATCCTCTTTGGTCCTCCCTGCAGCTCTGCATTTCTGACGGAAACTGTATAAACTGTATGTGTATTGAAACCTGTGAGTCTAGCCTAGGTAATTGCAGCGAGATCAGAAACAGAGCGTAGTAAACTCTTACCATGGCACATTGTAGCAGGAGACGGCCCAACTGAGACAATAAGGCAAAATACCACAAATAAAAGTCAATAAAAAGAACAATGAAAGGTTCCCCCATGCCAGACAGCCAAAGGCATCAATATGAATCTTATTGCTAGTGGATGTCATGACGAACAAGCAAAGGGACATTTATAGCGAAATAAAAGAAAAAGTCATCCATGTCCTCACATATTCCCTTTTTTCCCCAGAGTTTTCTGTATGTATATTCTACTACTGCCTACAGTGAATGTTCATGGTACCCAAGTAATTCTTTTTACTTTTTAAGGACAGACTACAGATGCCCCCACTAACCCACTGGCATATAGAATGCTCCTAACGATTATGGCTGGGAATTGTACTAGATCATAAAAGATTCAAAGTAAGACCTGTCCCGCTGTTGAGTTAATTAGACCAAGTGAAGCCCATGCTAATAGTCTCCTTTAATTACTTTCCCGTCACTTCACGTGCAGCTTTCTGTTGCAACCAAAACCATATCCTCTCTTCTTTGAATTTCCATCATTTTCATTTCATCGCTGTGGAGACCAATTAACTAACTTATTTTCTTGTTTATCACAGGCCGCTCAGCAAACAGATGGGAAGGTATTCCAGCATGCCATTTATAATGGGGATCTCACACACTGACGTTCCACTCTGTGAATCTAATGTAGAAAGATAAACAGACATGGGACGGGTGGTCTCTTTTGACTTGGAGCCAAACGCTTCTGGGTTCGATCCTCGATGTCTGCAGTTGACATGTAGGCATCCCAGAGCAAGACCTCCAACTCCCTACATGCTTATCAAGCCGCTTTGAATATAAGCTGAATGACTCCAGTCAATTCCAAGAGAGACCAAGTGGGGACCAAACCATCAGATAGATCGACGAATTGGGATGATCGAATGTGACCTCTGATGTAACCCCAGGCAGACCTGTTTATCCACAGCTATTTCCAAATGAGGCCAAGAACCAACTGAGATCACGGTTTGCTCCAAAATGACATGGCACTCAGGAAATGCCCTCTGCGACAGTTGCCACGGCCAAATATGGAACAAAGGAAGAGTTTGCAAAAGGACACAATGTTGGCAAGACAGAAGACACTGATTATCCTGATAAACTGTGCATATCACACACACACACACACACACACACACACACACACACACACACACACACACACACACACACACACACACACACACACACACACACACACACACACACACACACACACACACACACACACACACACACACACAGGTGATAGTCAATACAATCTTTGTGATCTACCAACCATGAAGACAAACAAGATGCTGCTAATGACCACTTTAAAACACACATGGAGTCACTATAATGACCGCTAATGAGTGAAACACTCATTAACACACAGACACAGGGGAGCAGTGTGTGATTGGCCAGCGATGCAGAGAGCCGTGTTTGGTAGCATAAAGCGATTTCACGGTCTGAATACGCATCAACAGACAGCATTGTTCGACACACACACACGCACGCACACACACACACACACACACACTGAACTGTGGGTGGATGGGTTTTATTCCGTAGACACCGAGCTTCTTAACAAAAGTGATGTCTTGTGTCACGTAATAAGTAACTCAACAATGCAGCACAACTTCTGAGTCATTATCTCAAAGCCACACACACACACACACACACACACACACACACACACACACACACACACACACACACACACACACACACACACACACACACACACACACACACACACACACACACACACACACACACACACACACACACCTCAGATGTCTTGGGTAATGGAGGCCTGTGACAGGGTTAGCTGAACAACTCCTCCCAGCCACTAGAGAAACAATGCTCTGCAGCTTGCAGCTTGCATCTATCCCCCCCCCACCCCTCTCTTTTTCCTTTTTCTTTTGAGCCCTCACACCCATACACAAACACACTCCAATTGGTTGCTTTGAAAAGAGTTGAATGACGGAGAGGGAATGAGACAGTTGGGTCAGATTGGGAGTGAGAGACTGTTGGGTGAGATAAGGAGTGAGAGACAGTTGAGGGGAGATTAACATTTGGGATGAGAGGGAGTGAGCCAACGTTGGACGAGGGGGCGTGAGTAAGAGACAATGTGGTTAGATGGGGAGGGAGACAGTGGCCCAAGGGAACTAAGGATCTAATACAACCTACAAGAAACAAGGGAAAGGGGATGAAAGGGGGAACAGTGAGACACAGGACAGGCGGGAGGGATAGAGAAGAAATGGAGTGTGATAGAGGGACACACCGGGAGGAGGGGTGAGGAGCATTAGGAACACAGAGCGACACAGGGGAGGAAAAAAAAAAACGTGGGTCCAGCAGGGAGAGACATGATCGGGGAGAGGAGAGTCGACAGAGAGATGAATCAGCGACTGCTGGCCCAGCTGGCTTCCATCAGACTGACTGGCTGGCTCTCACACACACACACACACACACACACACACACACACACACACACACACACACACACACACACACACACACACACACACACACACACACACACACACACACACACACACACACACACACACACACACACAGCTAAATGCGTCACTTGGTATTACAACTCCTATTATCCCACTATAAACCCAATTTGAGTAAATATACCGTTGAAGAGACAATAAGGAATATTTACAATATTTCCAAACAACAAGCAGGAGATCTCCAGTAGAAAAAAAAATAATACATTGGCTTGTCCCGACCAGAACGGCGGCAGCAGCATGACCACGCAAACACAAACACATCCATCTTTTCCAGCTCACATGCCAGAGATAGAGAAAATATAGGGACGGCTGTAACAATGGAAAAACACTGCGAGGCCTCCTCCGTGGTGGGCTAATTGACAACAGCAGAAGAGAGGCGACTCCTCAGAGTGGCCCAGTGGCCTCTGGAGGAACCCAACCAAAGATCTGGAAAGTTCTGGAGAGAGAGACATGCCACAGAGGTCTTCTCAGACCAAGAATAGGAGTATTTGGTAGGGTACATCCCAGTACAAAGTACCACTAAGCTATTTGTATTTTTGAGTATACCAACCATAATGTCACCAATGAAAACAGTGAAATCCCCAATTTTTATGTAGGGCTATTTTCGTTCAAATGCTTTGTTGTACTATGGGTAACAAAACCCATACAGAAAAGTGTCAAGTTTTAGGAATCCCCCTCCATTATTATAAAAATATTTTCAAGCCCAGCTGTAGATCGTCCCCACTGACAGGATGTGTCCTTGTTCCAAATAGTTTCACTACATTCATATGGTTTGATAAAGAGTGGAACAGGTTTTGGCTACAGCACACTTTATGCTGGCCGGGCTGAGACCATTTATTAACACATGTGAGTAATTCTTTGTGTTGCAACGAGAGGTGGGCAATTATAAGTATGTTAAAGCTGGATTTATTGTTGTTTGCATTAAACACGGAATATGACAATTAGCATTTATATACATAAAGGACAGATCAATGGCATTCTCAAAGGTTGCCAAATATTCAGACAACACTGACCTTCACCCTAAAGGAGAAAACTCAGAACTCAAGACACGCACTGAGACACGACTGGCCAGAACAGTGAAACACACGTTGGCATGTTCATCCTTGTATTCATGTAAATATTAGCGGTTCCGCGGTCTGCAGCAATGTAACCGGACGTAAAACAACATTTAACGAGAACCAGCACAAAGTGGCCGAGCATTCCAGCGACTTCAAACCAGTACCTGAATGAATACATAAATAAGTTGGCAGTTGAGAGTGGAGTGGATGTTGGGAAATGGGGTCACTAAGCATCTGAACTGCGGTGCAGGAGACACAGTGCAGCTGGTTCGAGGTTCACACACAGAGCAAGTGTGTTTCTAGCAGTTATCCCTGTTCCACTTCAAAAACAAGATGGAGTAACACCCCCACCAGCCATGTCTGCTCACAAGGGGCTCCTGCCACGCCCCGCACATGCGTTCGTGCTTCAGTTCAACAAGAAGGTTAGCCTGGAAGTCCAGACCCATATCTAGAAAGCAGGGTCTGGCAACGAGTAATGACAATGGCCGAGCTCGAGGGGCGGCACCAAGCATGCATTTAAAAATGATCATTGCACGCAATTTAATAACACTACGACTAATCAGAAGAATACAAGGGGTGACGTATCCAGACCGGCGGAGCTAACCAATAGATAAGACTCTTGCCATATCCGGTCAGTAAAACAGCAACGCTTTTGGCCCGCCTATATCAGATACACCGATGTGATTGGTTAATGTTCAGGGCCAGGGGAATCGGGGAATTGCTCGTTCCCAGAGAGACTCAACTCAGCAAATTCAAATTGTGCTCTCGCGAGAACTCTGGATTTCCCGGGGGTACAAGAAGGTGCCGATTGCCATAAATGCTGGGCTGAGGAGTAGTTTACATTTTTGTCTCCCTTTATTTTTAAACCCAGTCAGTCTGCATACAGCCTCCGCGTCCACAGCACCGGTTGTCTTGGAAACCGCCTCTGAAGCAGCCCTTCATTAAGACGAGACCTCGCAACAAAGCCCTTACTCACCCAGTGTGCACGCACACACACACAGGGTTAACCCAGGGCAGCGCAAACATGAATTCCACTACAGGAGCCCAACTCCCCCGGATCCAGGCCAGCCAGTCTCCCCCTCGACGCACACAACTCTCATTCCCCGTCTCAGTCCTCACCGTGTGGTCAGAACAGGGGATCTCTGGGTGTAACATGACTCTGGGCTTCACAAACAGAAAGGCAAGCAAGAAAAAGTATGAGTGTGAGTGTGTGTGTGCGTGTGTGTGTGTGTGTGCGTGTGCGTGTCTGGTCATTATGCACACATACAAAACCAATGGTGAGAAAAGTGCACATATGGTGCTCCTGTGTGGGTAATAGACGAGCGTTGCAAGGGTTTTTTTCCAGCGGGATCTTTAAGAAAACACCTCTGGGGCAAAGCTTTAAGTTTGAGATCCATCATCGTCCTTTTTGTGTGTCCAAAAGTTACCAACCATCCATGTTTATGCATACATTTAAAATGGGTTAGGGTTTATTCATTGTTGTTTAGTGGTTGTACAGCATCGGCAAAGGACTCGTGTTTGTTTAACAACAGCACTGCATCTCATTGTCTATCTAGGTCTACATCTCTTCCGCCTTCTCTCTCTCTCGCTGTCCACGCACGTGTCTCTAGCCCGAGCCTGGTACCACCAACCTCCCTTACACAGAGACGCTCTCAAAGCGCCCCACACACACACACACACACACACACACACACACACACACACACACACACACACACACACACACACACACACACACACACACACACACACACACACACACACACACACACACACACACACGGCTCCATCCTCTGGCCGCCGTCGCATTACAGCTAAAAATAACCACAGGCAAGTACGGTACAACAGACTAACAGTTAGTCAGCATTAACATGATTTTTTGCTTGTAGATTTCATCGATGATATGGAGGATTACATCATTGGTTACGGCAGTACAGACCGGTGGCAACCATGCTGCATTACTGAACCTCTATTTATCAATGTGAAGCCAAAGGGATGACAGAGGTTTTAGTACTTGTTTGACAGCAGGCTCATTCTGAGAACGGCTTCTGGGCGGGATAGCCTACATTCGTATCTATAGGGTAATTTCACGCAACATTACGCAATGGAATTATCTGCAGCACATTAGCTGCTAGGGCACTAGATAAAAGATAAATAACAGGAAGCGGCCGTGTGCCGCGTTTTTGCAAGAAAATAACGAAAACAACCCCTGTCACTCTTAAGGCGTTTTATAATCGGCTTGATTTGGCCGTGTGATCTCAAAACTGTGTCTGGAGGATTCTGTCCGGAGCATCTGTGTTCGACTACCGAAGCGCATCAAAGATGTCCGTCAAACACATCATCTTAGAAGAATGTTTCCAGCTTGTGGCGAAGCGACAACAGATATGTGGATTGTTGGAGATGAGGGAAGAAATGACCCCCAGCTTGGCTCAATTACTCTCAAAATGTTATTAAAATGCTTTCTTGAATCACTAACACTAATGTGTCGAGCACATTGTCCTAATGACCAATACAGCTATTGACGTTCTCAAAAACTATTTAAGGAGGAAACACAAAGAAGTGACCTACAACCACTGAGAGAAACAGAATGAGGGAGAGACCAAGAGAAACAGAGATGGGTCTAAAATAACAGACTGAAAACATTATAAAAACATGGATAGAAAGAGAATGAAGGGATCAATAACAGACCGATCGAGAAAGAAACAGAGACAGACAGAGAGCAATGAGAAAGAAGAGGCTACCGGTTGGGTGCAGATCTGACATGCATGGAGACCGAGGTCTAAGCCTCAACAGACAGATTGGGGGAATAACACTTTGCCCATCAGCCTCAACTTAGTCTACTCTTAACAGCCACTTGGGCAGCGACCAAACAGCAAGCCAGTATTCGGACGGGATGTACAGCGTGGAATATCAGAACACGGCTTGATGCTACATTACAGAAAGGACTTTTGAGAGAGACAGAGCCAAAAAAAAAAAAAGTAAATGGGCCGGTTTCAAAAGATGATATCAGGGCTACCAAACAACAGCTTACCATCACATTAGTCCAAGACAACAATGATAGAGAGCAACAATAGTGGTTTCAGTTCAGAAGTTAAAATATACACAACATTTGTTTAAATCAATCTTGTGTACCAGTGGACGACAAAAGCACAAAATGGGCAGGAGCCAAGGGGTGGGCTGGTGTACAGCTGCCAGGCAAAAAAATAGGGGCAATCCCTAAACACCACAACCTACCCGTCAGCCTCCTTGATCAAGATGAACTAACCCCTATACCTGTAGAAACCAAACCCCAACGTCATTCCCATGTGTTGGACAACATCCTAACACGATTGTTACAGATGTTCTTATACAGACTTCAAAAACCATTGCAAAATCCTGTTTTGAGATGGATACATTTTGACGGCACCAGACTTGGTGCCTATGGCCATGATCTGCAGCCTTGGGTCAAACGCCAGGGAGCTGGGCTGGTGGGGGAAGCCATGCTCCACCGTCTGAGAGAGGGACATAAGGATACAGAGAGAGAGAGAGAGAGGGAGAGAGAGAGAGAGAGAGAGACAGAGAGACCATTCAACGCCATAGAAACACAAGCAAAACACCACGAGAGGATGGAAAACGGCACACAATGAACTTTACGAGCCCTACTTAAATCCTTAAATGTCATCTGATGTAATTTGATTTATAAAATTTACATTTGAAAAACACGGGTAATATCGTAAGCAGAGACAATGAAGGCTGGGGGGGGGGGGGGCAATGGTTATTTTTACACATTTTATTCTTTGTGTGTGTGTGTGTGTGCGCATGTGGGCACACCAGGGAGGCCCCTGAAAATTGTGTGTTCTACTTCTGTAACATTTAAATACCCTTGAATTTAATAACATGGACAGTTCTCATCCAAAAACTAAGGGAGTTGGTTGGCTGATGTCGATGCATTGTCCATTGTTAACTATGCTAACTTATGCACGCATCTTGTTCACTACTTTTTTGCCATATTATCTTTAGCTCCAACAACATCTATAGGTACAGCTACTGAACCTGCCATCTATCATTTGGCTACTGCATTGCCTTAATAGGGATGACAACCTAAACATTAATGTAAATTCTTCCTATTTTTTTTTCTCATAATTTTCAAGGCAACTTGCAACATTTCAAAAGCACACTAGAGTTTGGAGTTGGGACTGACTTCCAAGGTCAACGGACTGCTTTGGAAGTTTTGACTATTAGGTCATGAGTTTGGTTCTTACAATTCTTCCTATAATCCCAAGTAAACACCACTTATTCAAACAAACAAGCCATCCAGGAGAACTGGGTCTGAACTATGGATTAAAACAGCACTGGGTGAGAAACGAGACGCCAAAGATGTGTAGCATGTCACAGAGGTAAAAGGTTACTTACTGGGGTCACACGAACAGCAAGACAACGACACACAGGTTAGGTCAACAACATACAAGGCTGCCCTCAAGAGAAACTGACCTATGAGACCCTTTTAGCAGCCGGTTTCTATGTGCCTTGGCGTGACGGGTCGATGATTGAGTAATGTCCACTCTACTGTCTGTGTGCGCGTTCCTTCCAATAACTTAAATATCTAAAATAATTATGTATCTTTGGCTCTTGCATTTGACAGATGCAGAATAATTTCTAGGACACACCCAGTTTCAATTTTGTATTTGGCCTAGATGTGTATGCGTTTTAAAAACAGTAGGCCTATGTGCGTTATGTTGACAGACTGCATCACTCAAGAGTTCAATGACATCAATTCAAGGCCATATGAGCTTTTCAAAAAAACCGAGGGGTTCACCCCCCGCTGAAAGCACTGGAATAAATGCTACCTGATAAGTGTAGTTATCAATCCAGCCCTTGCTCCGGACAAATGTTGAAACTTCCAGGAGCAGCCACTTTAGGTGCACACCACTTTTGGAGACGGGACTAAACACACTCGAGTAAAGCCATAAGTCACTGGCAAAGCATCCAAAGATGCATGCCCCTGGACTACATAATGGAAATGGTGAAGAAATGGTATTAGAGATAGTGGTTTAAAATCGAACCTATATGCCGATATTGAGGTCACCAACACAATACACAATAACCCAATACACAATATCTACTGCTGTTCTGGGACAGAACAGTTGGCCAATAGACACCAACAGATCTGTGTAATCAACGAAATCAACAAGTGTCAAAAAGCATTTTGAAGCAATCAATGTTAAAATACTTGCAGCTGTCCAGAAAAGCTGTTTGTTTCGGGATGGGGTTTGGTCTGTTATTAACCGAACACGATTTAATAACTCCCGTTTCAAACTTCCACACAGCGTTCAAATCTTTTTGAAACCCTTTCAACTAATACTAGGTGGTAGCCATGGTGTTAATACCGCATACCACCCATTACAAACTGGATAAGTGCAATATCACAGAACATACTTTTTGTTTATAATACAATGCCACGGATAGATAAAGACATAAAACAGTGAAAACATGAACTTAGACACCACCACAGATATGCGTCAAATATCAATTATGTAAAATATTGCGTTGCTAATGGAAACTTGAGGGAATAGATTATGCAAAGACGCTGCAGCGTTTCACTATTTATACTAAAATATTCTTCTAAAACATTTGCTACGCTGGCTTCATTTGTTTTCGGGCTGGGGGGGGGGGTATTGGATGGTTTCCATCGGGGCGCCCAGCCCAGCCTCGACTGCGTTGTAGTGCTGTAGCGGTTCGTATGTCCCGTTACTTTACCTTGTTGAAGGCAAACAGCTCCTGCTTGATCTTCTCTCTCTGCGGGTCGTTTCCCTGCCGGCGAAACCTGAACTTCATCATCTTGTGGCCGGGGGAGTCGAGGGGGAGATAAAGAAAACACAGCTGGAGCGTAGTTACGAATCCCGTTCGCAGTTGAAGCAGCGCCACTCAGACAATGCTATCGAACTAGCCCATGCAGCCAGAGCTGGCCCGACTGCGTTGCGTTTTAATAAGCTGCTATCCTGCAGGGCTGCGGCGCTCCTCTCCCCCCCCTGTCTCTCTGCACTGTTTGGGTCGTGGGTTTGACCACTACCCCGAGTTCACACGAACCCCGAACCTGCTGGCCAATGAGAACGGAGCAATCTGTGACTAATTATTCGGACCCGCCCACACATCCCAGCATTGTGGAATGCGGCGCTCGATTCATTGCGCGGAGGCCAGCGTCACTGTGGTGTGCGGAGACGAGCGGTCGGTATTTATCAGTTGATTGTATAAACCCCACCCGCCTGCCTTTTTATAAAAAGTAAAAAGACAGTATTGCTTCAGAGTTTGAGTTTCATCAGCCGCCAAGACAACGACGAACCAATTCAAAAACCTAAACCAGCTTCAAGAACGTAGGTCAAATCAAACAGTTGATAACACGTATGCGTTTTAATATAGAATATAAAATAATGCACATTGACTGGATATGTAAAATAAACATTTTATTGTCAGTTGTCAATACCAAATAACATATATGCATACAATACATTTCATATGACAATAATAATATTAAGGTCATTCAAACTAGTGCAAAAAGTGCAATTTCAGAAAGTTTTTAGGAGCCCTTCAGTAATTTTTTACATTTTAATTGCGGACATTGATATTGTGCACATGATATTTGATGCCAGAGACTAGCATCAATGGCATCATGTTATGATTTAATAAATATTATCATTTGAATACAAATCAATATCATATGAAACAGATTGTCCAGCTGAATAATATAAAGGCCCAGGTATAAATTTGCCTTATAGAATGAATAAAAACCATAGTTGACTGCATACCCCT
>NC_140271.1:1467725-1470225 GCF_964030765.1 Micromesistius poutassou | reverse complement strand
ACACACACACACACACACACACACACACACACACACACACACGTTTATTATGTTACAGAGTTCAATTCATTACACAAATGTTTACCTGTCTGCACAGCACACACTGAGTGTAGATCTGCAATCATAGAGAGAAGGGTGAGTGTGTGTGTGTGTGTGTGTGTGTGTGTGTGTGTGCCCACCTCTGTGAGCCAGATATCTGAGTGGGGGCCGGGGCGGCGGGGGGCTGGTGCTGTTTGACGATGTCCTTGATGTCGTGGCTGGGGTCCAGGCGCTCCGTGTTGTTCACGCTGGCCTTCACCACATCCTCCGGAGGGGGGGGGGCCCTCGTCGGACCTGGAACGGACGATTCCCTCATTCTCATTTTATTTAATCATTTTTTAAAAATGAATGAATGAATGGATGTAAAGCAGATAAATGTCGAGACATTTATCTGCTTTCGGTTTTTTTATAGCTACATTTCTTTACCAAAAAAACAACAGTAGCGTCATATGTGCAGTACACATCATATAATTTAGTATAATATCGTGAAATAGGTATTTTAATCATGCATGTTTCTGCGGACATACTGATCTTTCTTTGCGGAGTCTTTGTCGGCGCATCTTTGCCCTCTTTGACCTGTGGAAGGGTGAATAGATTAAACTTCAAGTTTGTGTCCAGCAGCCTGTGTGTGTGTGTGTGTGTGTGTATGTGCATGCATGTGCGTGGAGAGGGTGTGTGTGTGTGTGTGTGTGTGACTCACAGGGCTGGGTGTGCGGGAGTGTGCTGGAGAGTGTGTAGGGGGGGAATGGGGCGCCGGGGTATAGTTGGACATCATCTGCTGCTGGAGGGCCATGGCCTGCATGGTCATCTGCTGGGCCTGGAATACACACACACACACACACACACACACACACACACACACACACACACACACACACACACACAGGAACACAGGAACACGCACACACACACACACACACACTCAAACACAGGAACACGCACACTCAAACACAGGAAACACGCACACACACACACACACACACATTTTAATAATACAGACATTCAACCATTGTTAAAATAGGGTTATAACTGCAATAACTTATACCTATTATTGATGAATTAATTCATTAATTCATATCCTTATTATAAAGTGATACTACAGAGGGATTACAGATACTGCCATACAGCTGTGTTGGTACTTTGTAATCTCTTACTCAACAATATCCCAAAAAAATTTCACATCACATTTGTACATCGGAGACAACAGTCGAAGATCTTTTTAAGAGGTTATAGCTATTGAGCGGTTGCTTCCTGATTACTGTAACAGCTACGGCTAGCAAGTGTGCTAATGCTTCTACGTTGTACTGGACTGGCACCAGTTGGACTATGGGACCATTATGTCCTGTGGTGTCAGGCTGCAGAATCTCCCCATTGACCGGCCCCTCCAGGGACACGACCTTTAGTACAGTGTGGATTGTGTTGACCAGGGCGTCACCGGGGACCATACCAGTATGATGGCCTGCTGGTTTATCAGGGCCTGCTGCTGCTGAGCCAGTAAGTCCTGCTCAGGTCCTTCAGGGCAGACAGACAAACACACACTTGTTAGGGACAACCTCATCTATGGGTGTAGTTCACTCTGAAATACCACAGCAAAGTCACACAAACACACAGCGATCATCCTGTATCTGTCACTTTTCTGTAACTTTTTCAACATAAATGACATGGATTTTAACGCAGGATCAAGCAAACAAAAGCAAATGTTCACGGCGATGATGCAAACATGCTAGTGGCAATAATGCATGGGACTTGATAACCAAAACGTAGACAGAGCATTTGCGCAGAAAAATGACACAGAAATTGGCCTTACATTACAACAGGAACACTCTAGTTATTATAAAAGCTATTGTGAACATTGACAGACATTATTTTATCCGGCTGTAAATAAAGATAATTCAAACTCTGTCAGCTTTTCCAGTTTTTTTCCACATCATTTCAAAACAGTTCTCCTGAAGACTCAACTTCTTCAACGAAACCAGAAGCAAACAAACATCCAAGCCGTACATTGAACAAGCTTCCAACTCGCTAATCGTCACAGACTTTCAAAGGCAGAGGCTTCACACATGCCCGAGCGATCCACGCCGTGCAGACACACGTCACTCCTCGGTTTGTTCACCTGCGCCTACGCCCGGCATCACCGGCAGGGGAGGCATCCCGGGGAGAGCGCCCTGCACGGGAATCGAACCCGCACCGCCCGCACCCCGGGTCCCACCCGAGGAGCTGGAGCGGGAGCGCGCTGAAGTGGGCGGGGCGGAGCGGCCGGCGGGCGGGGAGGTGGGCGGGGAGACGGAGGAGGGGTACTGCTGAACTGGGGGCTGGTTGTACTGGTGGTACTCCGGTGGAGAGGGCTGCTCTAGCTGCCGCTGCTGCTGCTGCTGCTGCTGGTGTTGTTCGTGGTGGTGGTGGTGGGAGGGGATGGGCATGGCCGGGACGGGGGGCATCATTCCCCCTGCGACCGGCAGCA
>NC_140271.1:1400225-1462725 GCF_964030765.1 Micromesistius poutassou | reverse complement strand
AAAAGAGGAGAGGAGGTGAAAGGAAGGAGAAGAGAGAAAAAGAAGAGGAGCAGAGAGGAGAAAGAAGCAGAGGAGACAGTAGGAGATGGGCAGAGAAGACGCGGGAAGGCAAGAGAGGACACGATAGGAGAGACACAAAAACAAAAAAAAGGTCACACGAGCATCAGTAACTCTCCCTACGGCCTCCCTGAGAACAGCCGTACAGAAGGCGCCCTGCATCCCTGTGTGTCTGTCCTCTGGACTCACAGGCTGGCGTTGGCCCTGACCCGGCTGGGCCCCTCGGCGCTGATGATGAAGTAGCTCTTCTGCTTGGGGAAGTCGGGGGGAAGCTCCAGGTCCGAGATCAGGTCCAGCACGTAGTCGTGGCCCGCCAGCTCCACCCACTGGCCCTGCTCCTTCATCAGGACGGAGTACCCCTTCCACCACTCGGTCACGCCCCTGCAAGGCGACGCGGTGTGGCATGGTTGTGTCTGATGTGATGGTTTGATGAGGATTTGTAATACTTACGACATCACAATCAGGAAAAAAAACGTTTTGTAACTGTAGGACCAAAGTATTTTACATGTCAAGGACCCCCACATCCCCATGGCTCCTCGTTAGTATAGTGGTCAGTATCCCCGCCTGTCACGCGGGAGACCGGGGTTCAATTCCCCGACGGGGAGAAGAGTACTTTTACTCACAGTGCCCATCAAAGTCAATAAACTGTTATTTTAGGCGCAGTTTTTCATAAATTAAGCAGCAATCGATTCTAGTTAACACGTTATGTGTCAGGATGGCCAAGTGGTGGCACTGTGTGCAGGTCGCAGTCTCCACTGGAGGTGCGGGTTCGAATCCTTCTGCTGACATATATTTTGAGGAAACCTTAACGAATAGAGCACATTTTTTTGGGTTAATCAGTAAGTTTGCCTGGAACCTGCCAGCAGAGATTCAGCAGGGGATGGCCTTAAATAAGCCTCACGTATACTGTCGAACGCATTCTTAAACAGCGTATTCCCTCTACATTATGAAATGGAGCCGTTTGCAAAATTTAAACATTCGACTAGTAACTAAAAGGGTCAGCTAAACAGAAATTCTAAACAGGAGTCCCACAGTGACATTGCAAATGGATGCTTTATAAACTAATGTGTGACTGCACAGGCCCCACTGAGAAAAACCTTACATTTGATGACCTGTGTCCTGAGGACCTGCGATTTGAGGACCTCTTTATGAGTGAATTGGTTATGTTTGGAGCTGTACAGCCCTACTTACAACGTCACAAGTAGGGCTACGGGTCATTTCAGACTGCTACTTTGAAAAGTTTGTACTTTGAAAAGAATTTGAAAAGTAAAAGAAACATGACCATGAATGAGAGCAGGAGGGTGTGTGTGTGTGTGTGTGTGTTAGCTTGTGAGGACTTGAGGAGTAGGGACCTATGCAGGGTTGGTGATGAGCTGCAGTGCAGTGGTGCTCACTGCATACGTCTGTACCTGTGGCGGAGGACGACCCCTGCCAGCTCCTCCCCGCTTGTCCACGAGTTCACTGGACATAGGAAGGACATAGCTATAGAGAGAGAGAGAGAGAGAGAGAGAGAGAGAGAGAGAGAGAGAGAGAGAGAGAGAGATAGAAGGAGACAGAGAGAAATCAGCCAAACATGTTACCACTGACCCAGTTATTGAAATTTATTGCAGTTAAGTTTGTATGAACTTTGCATATTGTTTAAAAACTGTCGGATGACAACGGTGTGTTGTGTTCTGACGCTGTAAAGCTAGGCTCCCCTTTTGATCGTAATGAAACAACGATAAGAAGAGAGAGAGAGAGAGAGAGAGAGCTAGGAGTTGACATTAGAGTGAGATATAGATGAGTGATTTTCCCTATGCCGTATTAGACACCACAACCAATCATGGCAGGCATATGCACACACACAGGCACACACGCACGCACACACACACACACACACACACACACACACACACTAAATGGTGGCTTAATGAGTGTGTGCCTGGAGGTGACTAACTCGTGGTGGAATAAAATGAAACCAAAGCGAGAACAAACGTTGGCGTGGAAACACGAGACCCCGTAGAACGTTCCACCACCTGATCCTCGGCTGCTCATCAATAATCAATGACCATACTATCACACACTCAATTACCTATATATTACCTGACGCACACACAAACAGACACACACACACACACACACACACACAGTACTGGCAGAAGTAGTGGGGTAAACGGTGGTGGTGGGACACACCATCAAAGCAGTGCAACTGCAGCACCATGCTGGCCTTCTTCCGATTGGCCGTCCACTCCAGCAAAGACAGTGGATAGGTCCGGGCGGTCTCGGGGTTGGAGCCTGAGCTTAGCAGGGACTTTTGATTGGCCCGGATGAGGCAGTGTTGTAGCAGGGCCTGGCTTTCGATGGGGGCGTGGTCAGAGACAAATCTGAAGAGAGAGGTTGAGACGACGCAAGATGAAGTCATCGGCAGCCGGACAGATCTGTGTTACAATTAAAGGACAATACTGGTCGGGGTGGTCAAACCATCTAAACCGTCTGGTACCATCCATTGACCATATTAGTAGTCAAAATAACTTTGTATACGAAATCTGCCGAAGATCATTTAGGGTGGGGCCAGGACGTTATGATTGACCAACAAGATTGCTATGGTCCTTTAAGTGATTAAGTAATTAAGTGTTTTTGATATAATCTAAACCATCCGTTGGCGTTGATTATGGTACATACTTTAACATGTGCTTCTCCATCTTTGGCGAGGGGGCGAAGGCACACAAACAGCCCAGCAGCAGCAGCCAGCCCCTCTCTGCGTTCTCCATGTTCTCGTTGCGCCAGACCTGATTGGCCAGCTGGGCTAGGATTTCGTCCCGTAACCCTGGCGACGACAGTCCCCTTTGGATGATGTAGCTCCCGAACATGTTCTCCTGGGCGCCGTTCAGGTGCGGGTCACCCATGAACCTCAGAACCTTGGGTTAAATCGTTAGAACGTTAGAGTGCTAGAACGTTAGAGCGTTAGAGTGTTAGAATGTCATGACGTTAGAGCTTTAGAACGTTAAAGCGTTAGTGTTACAGTGTTAGAACATTAGAGCTTAGGAGTGTTAGAATTTTAGAACGTTAGAGTGTTAGAACGTAAGAACGAAGAGCGTTAGTACCTTAGAACGTTAGAGTGTTAGAGTGTTATAAATGAGAGTGTTAGCGCATTAGAAGTTAGAAGGTTGGCATGTTAGAACGTTATAGATTTAGAACGTTAGAAGTTAGATACTAAGAAGGTTTGACGGTTAGAAGGTAGAAGTTAGAAAGTTTGAAGGTTAGTTGTTAAAAAATGTTGATAGGTTAAAAGGTTAGATGGTCAAAAGGTTAGATGGTTAGAAGGTTAGATGGTTAGATGGTTAAAAGGTTAGAGGGTTAAAAGGTTAGAGGGTTAAAAGGTTAGAGGGTTAAAAGGTTAGAGGGTTAAAAGTTTAGAAGTTTAGATGGTCAAAAGGTTAGAGGGTTAAAGGTTAGATGTCAAATGTTAGAACCATTGTAACCAATGCTGAGAACATGATGCATGAAAACAAACATTAACCAGAAGTGGCACCGTCTTACCAAGGTGAAGAGTTCCAGTGCGGCCTCTTTCAGGTCCTCATCCGTGCGGGTCAGAGAGGCCTCCAAAGGGTCTGTGAGCATCCCGAACTTGGGCTCCTGTACAAAAAACAGAGGAGGGGGGCCGAAACCGGGTTATAAAGAAATGTATTCATTTAGTTCTAATTGGTTTGGAATGAGCTATATCAAAGGTGGCCTGTGACTATCTCACGGAGGGGTACTCCGGGTTGGCGACTCTCACGCATCTGGCGTGACACTCACGCTTTCAGCATTAATCTCACGCACACGCAAGACAACAAAAAAAAACAACTTGTTAATTTTCTGTTGATGACTTGACCACACCACAGCGTATTGTTTTTTAATGACAGGGGAGGAGTTTAAGACATCTCCCTACAACGTTCTCCCTGCAGTATTCTCTGATCGGTGATTCCAGTTGATCCGCTGAAAACGTTGCCTTTGACGTGCGCTATATTGCAGTGGCGTTACAGCCCCCCCCCCCGCCAACAACAACTCTGCCTGCCCGCAACCCCCCCCCCCACCCCCCCCCCACCCCCCCAACTAAGCATTATAAGATTTGACAGAGTCTCACTCCAGCCAAAAACCCAAAGTTGGCAACCCTGGGTCCTGATTTGAGCCGATAGTAATAAAACAAAGAGGAGACTGAGGGCCTCACCCTGAAGTAGGCCTGGACGTAGCGGTAGAAGGGGTAGTTGTTGATGTCCAGGGGCAGCGTCAGCTGAGTGTCCTCTCGGATGTGCGGCGCTTGGAGCAGAGCCAGGCAGTCTGAGTGTAGCTCCCTGCCAACTGGAGGGAGGGAGGGGCAGGAGGGACAGAGGGAGAGGGACGGAGTAAGAGAGCGAGGGGCAGCGGGGAGGTGCGGTGGGAGGGAATGTGGAAAAAGACAGAGAGGATGAAAGAGAGACATGCCGTGAATAACACAATATTAACAGATGAATAAAAACAGAGTGAGAGGCCCGACAGACGGACAGAGACAGACAGGCAGACAGACGTCTCTACCTGCTACAGTATGGAGTAGGGCTGCTAGATCAGCAGAGATCACCAGGTGTGTGACGTTGACGACTTCTCTCCTATACAGCACCTGGAGGACAAAGGCACAGGTCTCACCATTCATGATCACACCAGGCAAGGTGAATGATTACGCGCACTAAGCCAGTGTTTTAAAACAAACGGGTTGTTTTGGTACGGCAAAAGAGTATTTGTCTTTTAAAAATGTAAGCCTGTTTAATATATTTTAATTACATTCAAGTACATGCATTCATTTCACCAAAGTAGATTCAAGTGACCTTGTAAAGTGAAATTCGGTGGATGACCGCTTCCTACCTTGTCTCTTTCCCTCCTCTCTGCATCTCTCTTCCTGCGTGACCCCAGCCTTACCTG
This sequence comes from Micromesistius poutassou, assembly GCF_964030765.1. NCBI lineage: Eukaryota > Metazoa > Chordata > Actinopteri > Gadiformes > Gadidae > Micromesistius > Micromesistius poutassou. The sequence continues at coordinate 1,457,754 of NC_140271.1, read as the reverse complement.
CACACACACACACACACACACTTAGCTCGTTGCATCATAATCAAACAACTATCTACATACACACTCTATCTACATACAATAATCATAACACTCTGAAAGGTCATCTATCATTTAGTGTGGGTTTTAGTCATTTAAAGGGGAACCACCACTCTCAGCTATGTTCTAACATCAGAGAGTACTGCTTCGTATGTGTGTAGTCAATCATGGTCTGCAACATCAACTCCAATGGTCCAAAAAGTTGGACCATTGACGCACGTTTTTCCGAATCGAACCAATGTAGAACTCAAAACACATCAATGGTCCGACTCTTCCTCCATTTTTCACAACACGTTTATGTAGCAGTGCTCTCTTGTGTAAGACGGAATAGTGACGGTTCCCCTTTGAGACAAGAAAACCGACGCTATGGAATCAGGATATTCAAGTGGGGGACGGAGGGGTTAGCCGAGTCCAGGTGTTCTTGTTACCCTGATGAATCTCTTGCGATTGACGTACAGACGGACGATCGTTCGGAATCGAACCAGAGCAGCTCTCCTCCTCACGTAGCGCTTCCTGGAGGACATTGCGAGCCCCATGGAGAAAGATACGTAGAATATTACAGCGAAAGAGGGAGAGTTAGAGAGAGAGAGAGAGAGAGAGAGAGAGAGATGGAATCAACATGGTGGGATATATAAGCCTTAGATGTTGGGATTTATAAAACGGGTGGCTTAAATCAAGCAATCTGATTGGTTCCCAACGGTTGTATATTGAGCGTATACACACAGCTATGACGCCCGTTCAGTTTACAGAGTTCAGTATCACTCCGCGCCTAACTTGAACTGTTGTTTATTTATATATAAAAGCGATAGCATAGTTCACTGAAGCCTAAAAACATGTTGATTGCTGGAGGGGGTGGAAATGTTGTAAAGCAATAGGCACACGGTGAGTGAACTCGACAGTAGGCTAAATTGCCGGCGAACCGAGCTACCGTCTCTAGCCTACTCTCTGAAGGACGCTACAGTGTGTTGCATAGCAACCTCTGTACACTTTGCAGGCAGCCAGGAGGGACCACTTTTTTGTATTCGTTAAAAAAATGCTTTTCCGACTTTCTAGCTTTTTCAAAATTGAGGGTGTCTATGACTTTCATTTCGCCATACTTACGTAACCGTTTTATAAAAGCAATAGATCACTTCAGTCAGTGGTATACGGTCATTATACCACAGTTAAGGGGGTCGCCGCCCCTCCGCTGCACGTCGGGACGGACCACAGCCTGTCGTGATCTATTGCTTAAATATAAGACAGTCCTCAAAGCTTGCAATTTGTGGTGGTAATTCACAAAATAGTGACATACACTCACACACGCACACACACACACACACACACACACACACACACACACACACACACACTGCACAGTTAAACAAGAAAAGCCAAGCTTGATCCCCACTTTAATCATCCAATCAGACAAACATTGACATTTATTGACATTTTCTTATTTCAAACTAAAAGTCCCACAGTCCACCACAGACACCGTGTGTGTCGTGAGCCAAACTGACGGGACGCCAACAGCGAAGGCAGAGGCGTCCTCCCAGGCCTCTCTAAGCGACACTAACCTGGTGAGGTTCCCGCGGGCCTGCGCCTGCAGGCCGATGATCCTCATCCTGAACTGCACGAAGCGCCGTCGCGCGAAGAACATGCGCGCGGTGCGCTGCAGCGTGAGCGCGGCCAGTTGACGCGCGCGCTCCAGCTTGCACTCCAGCAGCTGGTAGACGTCCTCCTTCAGGAACAGCTGCAGGAGAATTACCGTAATTTTCGGACTATAAGCCGCGCCTTTTTTTTCCCATTTTTCCGACCCTGCGGCTTGTATAACGGTGCGGCTAATCTATGAATCTTTACGGCTAACGGCCACTAGGGGACCTCCTAAATCTATGGATTTTACTGGTTACATATGGTAATTAAACATTAAAACACCTGCGGCTTATAGTCCAGTGCGGCTTATATATGTACACATCATTCAATTTAGCTGCTGCGGCTTATATTCAGGTGCGCCTTATAGTCCGGAAATTACGGTACTATACCTCAACACTGAACACTCAACACAGCAAAGCAGAACGAACCCTGAGAATAATACACCGAATACATCACAGCTGCGTATCACTGTGTGCGTCGTTAGAGCGGTGGTAATCAATATATGACTCGGCTATAAGACGTCCCTAAAAAAGAGCTGACCTATACTGATGAGAAGCTTCACCACTCTCTTACGTCTAGTGCATGTGTCCCACTATCGCCCCCTACTGTAGTGCACGGGTACCCCACCTTAGTGACTCCCACGTGGAAGCATCCTGCCGTGAGGGGACACAGCTGACTGAGCATGATCACACAGCTCTCGCCGCATGTGGGTGGAGGATCCTTCAACGCCACCAGGGACTTATACCTGGAGAGGTCAGAGGTCAGAGACATAGTGCACTGAACGCATGCATGCATGTACAGCAGCAATACACACATGGGAAGAAGGAGAGAGGTGTGTGTGTGTGTGTGTGTGTGTGTGTGTGTGTGTGTGTGTGTGTGTGTGTGTACCTGAACAGGAAGATAGCAAAGGGCAATCTAACAGGGTATCCCTCCTTGCGGATACGGATGGTCTCCAGCACGCCTGAGTATCGCAGTTGAGTGCTCACCATCTCGGTCTCAAACACACCGGGCTCCTGCGCACACACACACACGCACGCACACACACACACACACACACACACACACACAAAGGCACAAGCACAAGCACAGACACACATAGACAAACTTACATTAAACATGTAGTAGTCACTAAATGACTGCCGGAGGCCAGGATGGTGAGGGAGCGTTACTCATATCCGAAAGGAACCGGGTTTGATCCCCCATGTCCACTGCTGTATGAACTGTAGGCATCAGTGAGCAGCATGCCTGACCCCTACCATGTCCATAAAGTATTACATTACATAAAAGAAAAAATAATAAATACCTTCAAGTTGTTTGGCTTGATGCAGCGCACGAATAACGGGTCACACCTGCCAAGAAAAAATAAAAGATTATATCTATTTCTATATATTGATATGGAAAGACAAAATATCTATATATCTTGTTTTAGACTTTTTAGACTCCTGTTCCTCACTGTCAATGTAAGGCTCCTGGATTGTCTTACCTCCATTTATCTACATGACTATCTTCTACCTCCTCACCTCTCTACTACATCTCTGGTTCCTTCACCCCCACCTCCTCCTCAGCCCTCCACCTTCTCAACCTCTCCAGATCCCTACTTCTCCTTCTCCACCTCCTCCTCCTTCTCCTCCTCGTCCTCCTGCACATCCTCCTCCTCCTGTCTCCATCTTCACCTCTCCTACTTCCCCTACTCACCTCTACACCTCCACCCTCCTCCTCAACTCTCCATCCCCTCCTCCTCCTTCCAATCCTCCCGCTCTCTCCTCCTCACCTCTCCATCTTCTCCACAAGCTCCAGGAGGGATGTCTGGAACTTGTGGCTGACTGTGGGGGCCTGGTACCTCCGGGTCACCGTGCTGCTCTTCCTGCCCTGGCCCCCCCTCTGTCCCGCCGCCACCTCCGAGTGGTGCCGGAAGAGGCTGGACACCATCTGGACACACGCGGTGGACAGGGAAGACCGACACATTTACACTGAATCGTTTGGCAGGTGCTTCTACCCAAAGCGGCTTACAAGTGACTTGAGATGCATGTCATTGAAGAGCAGGTAGGGGCTGGGGCATCTGGCTCAAGGATACCTACATATCTGCGGTAGACATTGGGGATCCAAACCAGTAGCTTTTGGATGGTAGTCAAACACTGTAGCCACTAAACTTTGCTGTCACAATGGTTACTAAAACTTAGGGGTCGGGGGGGCTGCTGCTGTTGTCTGAGCATATTTGGACATTGGCATATTGTATACCAGTGGTTCTTAAACTATTGATCACAGCAGGGGAGCAAGTGGATACATTTTTATATACATTTATATATATATATATATATACCAATCATTTCATTTGATGATCGAGAATTCAAGGTTTGAAGACCGAAAAGGAGGAATCCTGTATTGAATAATGTTATACATACAGCCCTGTTTTGGACCGATAACCTCCATGTTTCCAAATGCCTCCTACCTTATTCTTGCTCTGAATGAAGATGTCCAGGACATCTTGACGGACCTGGTCGTAGTTCTTGTCCATGAACTTGTGCACCTATTGGAGACCAGCATCATAAATCCTAATTTGAATAAACATCTCCTGGCTCAGTCACTACTGAGTCAGTTCTTGTTTCAAACATTGTTTGAAACAGCAATACTATTATCACAATATGACACCACAGGCTACATTCTGTTATCAAAAATCTCCAAATAACATACAAACATTATATTCATCTGCCATTTATCCATCACTATTATTCAAAGCGATAAGAGGATTAACATGATTCATTTATGCATGATGTTCTGTCAGTCCTGTCAGTTGTAGGAATGTGCATGAAGTGAAAAGTAAAGAACATCTTAAAGTGAAACAATTTAAGATTTCACAGCAATTCGCCAATCAATTAGAGATTTGGTTTCTCTCATTGGCTAAGCAATTAATGGACACCGGGCGAGGAGCTATGTACCTGATAGGTGACGCGGCCAGCAAAGTGCTTGATGGTAAACTCGGGGTGGGGCATCTTTGGCTTGAGATACTGTGGGTCATTGCCATGGTGATAATGACACTTCTGAAGAAAGGTGTGGTCTGTAGCCTGAGAGGACAACACAGATCACATCGGGTTAACGGCGACTGAGCTTCAAATGAGATAGAACAGCCTTGATAATAAATATCAGTAATGCATTGCATTAGTGCAGTGCTTCTTTAGGTATGCAAAGATAACTTTCATTGTTAAAAGTCAAAATGGTATTATTACAAGAATAAAAAAAGACAGTTAATTGAATACAGTAACACACACAATCGCACAAGTCACATTAAAACATAGATAAAGCATACAAATAATACACTAATAATACTAAATAAATGAAGTCAATGAATCCAATAATAAGTAAGCGTTGTGTATTTTGGTATGATGACCCGTCCCACCTGAGGGAAGCAGCTCTGGTCGTCCAGGATCCTCAGTATCCCGTGAGGCTTTGCGGCGATGAGGTCGATGCAGGGCTGGTTGTCGCTGAACGGGATGTCCTGCCAGGGGACCTGCTCCCTGCTGTACTCCTCCTACAGGGACGTCACACAGCGGGTCACGTGTGTGGGATACTGGTTGAGGCTAAAGCGACACAGGTGAGCTTTAACGGAAAACCCAACCCCCTGTTTGAGCTAGGCCCCGCCCACTATCAACAAATAAGAAATGCATTCTCGAGGACTTTTGGTAGACTCTTTAATTCCAGTTAGGTGCAGGGCTACATTGCTTTGTTCAGTCTATCGCTGTCTCTACTTGCTACAACATGATTTGGGGGGTGTAGCCAGAACGTTTGATTGAAGTGCCAGGTAACCAAAAACTTCTAGCAACAAAGCACACGTGCAATAGCGCGTGTATAGCCTATAGAGGGCAATTGATTCCATATTTACATTTGATCCTGTGTTTTAAGACTTTGCGATATTTGATCCAGGGTCAATCCATAGCGCTACTATGTAACCCCGCTACAACACTATTCATCTAAAATAAGCGGTTGGATTTTCTTATTTATTTCTTATCCTTATCCTATTTCTTATTTCTTATCTATATTTAGAATAAATGACTGAACCCCTGACCCTGGCAGTGTTAATGCCTTGCTGTTACCATATAGGTCAACATATATAAATTGTGGCCCTATTCTAGATTGTGTTTTCCGATCCAGGCCTTGAGCCTCACTGACTCATGTGAGAAGAAGACTTTACACCTGAGCATCCCAACAGACCAAAGTACAAATGTGTGTGTGTGTGTGTGTGTGTGTGTGTAACAGGTGTGATGTCCACTCACCTGTTCCTCCCTGAACACAATCCTGTTGAAGAAGAACTGAAGGTACTCGTTTGCATAATTGATGCAAAGCTGCTCAAAGCTGTTGAAGGCCAGATCCTGCACACATGAAGACACACACACACACACACACACAGCAGGGAAACACAAATAACAAACAATAAGTATAAGTACGTTCATTTTAGAAATACATAAGCCTAACCCTAACATAGGGATATGGATAGGGGATTGAACAAAGAATCTTCTGGCAAGGAGTCAAACATCCTACCCACTACAGTGTGATAACCCCAATGTTACCAACCTCAATATCCCCAAACCCAACCAAAAAGAATCACAACCCTCTACGGTACAATCGGTAAACATTGGAGTCAGAATGCGGTGTTCATTGGTCCACCTCAAAGCCATAGATGTCCAGGATGGAGATGGAGAGGGAGTGTTGGCGGGGGTACACCTGGGCGTTGATCTTCTCGGTCAGCCAATGGAAGAGCAGTGAGTACATTATCTTGGCAACAGCATCTCTGGGTGATGAAGGGGGACGGGATGCAGTGGACAGGAGAACGAGACAGGGATGAGATACAGAGAGAGACACAGAGAGATTCTCGTTTGGATGGTTCGCTTTTGTCTGAGTTCATGAGATAGAAAAGACTGAGTTACTTTTGAAAGAATAGGTAAATCATTTTCACCTACTTTCATGCTTCCAGTCATAATTCTTGATCTTGTAACTTAATGTAAAAATAGCACGGGGAACCAAACTTCTCTCAACTGATTCAACCAACACAGTGGTTTAGATGCAGTGCATGCTGGGTAGTGTAGTGGGGTCTCACCTGGCATCAACAGCGCTCTCCACACTCAGAGGAGTGTATATCTTTTCTCTCATCGTCTCCTGTGTGAAGAAGATATATAAATAAAAATATTAGAGAAAATCAAAGGAGCAATGTAAAACCTACTGCATGATTTCTCCCTGCTGCCCCTCTTTGCAGAACTTTCCGAATCCCTTTTTACTCTCTCTCCTTTTTCTCACTCTTTTTTTTCCTCTTATTTATTAGTTATTTGCTTGTTTACCTTCACTTAAAGGGCTGAAAAAACGCTTGAAAAAAACAAAAAAAACAGAAACGTGCATACTGACACACACACACACACACACACACACACACACACACACACACACACACACACACACACACACACACACTCACACTCACACACACTCACACTCAGACACACACACACACACATTCATGCAACACAACATCCAGTTTTCTCATGTTACATCCAAACTATAACGTGCAACCTTTGTAATGTGTACTGTGCTGTGTGTGTCAATTACCTATATGACTGGCGTGCCACCATGAAAAGTAGGCTTACATCCCCCCCTCTCTCTCACTGGCTCTCTCTACCTGTCTGCCTATATCATTCCTTGCGGTTGTCTCTCTCTCATTCTCTTACTTGTCGCCTTCATCCGCTGAAGAAGAGTGACCCAAATGTGAGGATTAAAGCTGTGGCAGAAGGTCAGTGCTACGCAGTGCTACTGCTAAACAGTTCTGGCCTGGAGTCTCAGAGGAGAACGAAGAGGGCAACAGAGGAGGAAGAGGAAAGAAAAGGGAGGAGGTGGAACACTGTGGGCATCGCTGGACATCGTCGGTCGACTGGACTGCCGATGCCAAACAATGCCAAAAACGAGGACTCCCGAGTATTTACACGTTTTAACACGTTTAACACGTTTTTGGATCATTTCGAAATTTCTTTTAGCTAACTTTACCACACTTATTTTTTACCAGGAAATCCTGACCGATGTGCCCTGTTCCTGAAGGAGCAAGGAGTTCAGTGTAATAACTGTTCAGAGGTTTACTTCAATGGTTGAAAACGGCTTCATAGTAGAAAAATGTGCGGTCAGCAACATCAACTCCGTTTCCACGAAAAAAAACGAAAAAAAACTAAAAAAACAAATTTATTTTGGCAATTGTTTCTGGTAACGGAGTTGATGTCTGTCAGCCTTGTTGTTTGACAATATCTCATAAAAAGGCCTTCTATAGCCGTAAATATACTGTTACATTTAATATTTCTACTGTTATCTCTAAGGTACTAGCTTGCTTTTAGCCGTAACCTACCGATAGGGGTAAAGGCTGTGTAAAAATGTGTCATATATATCATACATACTTTGGACCGCGTCCTGAAATATGAGTATGATTTATTATTAACTGTTGTGATTATTGGATCATGGCCATTACATTGCCATGGTGAGAGAAAAACAAAACACACACATTAGGTTGTGTAAAACACCACAAATCAGGGAGGAGGTGGGGCTCAGATTAGGTGTTGTGTTTTGGATCATGATTTAATAAGTGAATGATGAATGAATACATGAGCTGTGATACTGAAAGTATGAGTGTCATATGTTAACACAGTGTTCCAGTCATCGGATACGTTAAGACTTGGCTTGAGATTTTACTGACACGCTGAAACACAAGTAGCATGAAGTTTGAGTGTATCTTCCGACGGTATTACATCCTCGCTAAACCACGTCGATACAAGGCAGCCTGTGTCATAGCTCTTTGGGAAGGGCCTGGAAGGCAGGACTGTTTTTCACTTGTTGGTTCTATGGCGATGTTGCTATTATGACGGCGGATAAATGACTCTTGCGCCCGACGCAAATCTAAAATGGGTTGGTCTGAAACCCATAGGTGTGTTTTGGGCGTAACGTGCAATAAACCAATGAGTTCAATCTTCCTTCCCCTTTAAGAAGCAACGCATTGGACTTGGCGAGTTGATATTTTGACAGCGCGTTTGCAGTCTCCACTGAGACAGATGCATGACCACATTAATTTAAAACTTCAAATGGCTCAGTTTATGGCCAAATAATAGGCCTAATTCACACATGGAATAGCGTTTTCTTCTCCAACTTCGGACAAGACAACTTAACACATATGATATGCGGACACGGTCCTGTGGCCGCAACTGTGGGTCTATTTAATGATATGCGGCAATACATTAACAAACATTGTTTGTTACCAGTATTGTATACATTATCGTTATCGACTTGTGTTCATAATATGCATGTGTTTCCCCGTTTATATATGCTACATCACCATGGACTGTATTATGCGTTATGTTTAGTTTGCGTGTGTTTGAACAGATGAGTGCACACACACACACACACACGCGCCAAGCATGCACACGCGCCAAAGCATCTTTGACATCATAATATTTAAATCAGGCTAATCGTTTGCATGTTTGTGCTGTGTATAGCCTACGTGCTTGTAAGCTTATGTTGCAGTTCCGACCTGCCATGGCATGTCAAAATAGCAACACCAACTGCGCTATCCGCTAGTGCCTTTAGACCAGGAATTTTTTGGTCAGTGGCGCAATTTTTAGATCGGGAAAATAGTACCAAGTATAATTTGCGCCGGAACACGCCTTTGCTTTTTGCCGACACGCCTCTGCAGGCGTAAGTGTAGTGGTGCCTGTTTGCTGCGGGGGGAAAATCAGCTTTGCGCTGGGTGCAAATTAGCAACGATACATGCGTCGTACATGCGCCAGGCACGTGCACACATAGGGCCCTAGGGGTGCTTGAGCCCCTGCCCTTTTTGCCTCGTATTAAAAAGTGCCCTCTGAGTGTTCTTCAACAATCGCGCCCGCAATAGTGCTCGTCCGGGATCTAACGCCCCCCCCCCCCCCCCCGTCAACAATCGCACCCGCAATAGCGCTCGTCCGCGATCCAACCCCCCCGTCAACAATTCGGCACCTGCCCCTCAAAACTACTGTGCACGTCCCTGGTCGGTGTAGAAAGTCAATTGCACCGGGTGCAAGATAGGGCCTTCTATGTCTCTCTCTCACTCTCTAGGGAAGGGTAGTGTAAGGTATGTTAGGGTAGGGTAGGGTAGATTAGGTTGTGATAGGGTAGGTTGTGTTAGATGAGGTTAGGGTAGGCTATGGTAAGCTATGGTAGGCTAGGCTAGGTTGGGGTACAGTAGGCTAGGGTTAGGTTAGGGAAGTGTAGATAAGGAGGGTCGGCTTAGCTCAGGAGGTAGAGCAGGTTTGACTTGTAACCGGAAGGTTGCTAGTCCCGGCTCCTCCTAGTGTCGATGTGTCCCTGAGCGAGACACTTAAGCCTAACCGCGCCTTGCATGGTTGACTCCACAGTCGGTGTGTATTGTCGCTTTGGATGAAAGTGTCTGCTAAATGCCCTAAATCTAAAGGGTAGGTTATGGTAAGGTAAGGTAGAGTAGTGTACTGACGGTGACTTTAAATGTGATGGATTTCTGGAGTCCTTCCGGTGACACCTGCAGCAGCTCTGCCACCACTCTGATCTCCTGAGCGCTCACCACTGACGCCACCTCCTGACCATCTGTCTGTAGTGCAGCCAAAAGATCAGAACATTAGTGCGCTAGGATTGATGCAGCCACACAGAGATGCATCTGTCAGCAGTGGATTGAGCCCATGCATTCTCGATGTGACTGCATCTTGAGAAGCAAGGGTTAGAGGGATAGAGAGATTAAAGGGGTGTCTGTTTATTTATGTACCTCAAAAGCTTTGGTGGACCACACTATAGTACAGTAGTATACAGTATAGTACAGAAGGTGTCATTTCAATGTTCACCAGCCAATCAGACTCTGTTATTTGGTTTAGACTTAAACAACACATAGCGTTTTTTTATTTAGGGTTAGGGTTAGGGCTACTTAAAACAGCAAGCTTTCGTTCCAATTTCGGATGTTTCTGTAAAAATAAGACTGAGACACTGGGGAGCGAACCCGGTACCTCGTATCTCTGGAAGAAGACATTTCCCAGGTGCAGGATGCAGGAGAGGAGCCTGAAGATTGTGTCCTTGTCTTCGGGCGTGAAGTGGAGGATCTCCATGGCAGCCAGCAGACGCAGGAAGTCCTCCGCCTCATTCTTTCCTGTTATCCCACAATCCCCTCCCTGGGTACATAGGAGGAGCAGAGAGAGGAGAGAGAGGAGAGAGAGGACAGAAAGGAGAGACAGAGGAGAGAGAGCGTGTGGGAGACCTTGGTAAACATGCCTCAAAGCCTTAATGTAAAATGGCATTCATCATTCATCTTTGCGTATCTTTAAAATGTGTGTTTGTGCGTGTTGGTTTGTATGTGTGCATTTGTCTGTCTGTCTGTCTGTCTGTCTGTCTGTCTGTCTGTCTGTCTGTCTGTCTGTCTGTCTGTCTGTCTGTCTGTCTGTCTGTCTGTCTGTCTGTCTGTCTGTCTGTGTGTGTGTGTGTGTGTGTGTGTGTGTGTGTGTGCGTGCGTGCGTGCGTGCGTGCGTGCGTGCGTGCGTGCGTGCGTGCGTGTGTGTGTGCGTGCGTGCGTGCGTGCGTGCGTGTGTGTGTGCGTGCGTGTCCCCCCCACCTGGTTGAGGTAATAGTAGGTCTCGGCCTCCTGCAGGTAGAAGGCCTGTCTCTGCTGGGAGGGGAGTCCAGCCAGCATCTCATAGAAGATGTGGTAGTTCCTCTCATCTTTGGCCTGGGAGAGAGGGCGAGAGACCCAGCACGCACACAGCAGCAGGATTTGATAAAGGGCTTAACTATAAGACATTCAAAATGAATATAGATTTAGAATTGACATTGTCATTTTATTGTGCATATTTATTGTCATATCAAATTGTGTATCTAATATTAGTACTTAGATATTAGGAAGATGATGTTCCTGGTGCAAAACATATCATGACACACACACACACACACACACACACACACACCTGGAAGACTATACGGGACTTCTCCAGTAGATACTGGGAGGTTATGGCACCACTGATCACACCCCTGAGGAGAAAGAGAGAGGAAGAGCGAGAGAAAGAGTGAGAGAGGGAGAGAGAGAGAGAGAGAGATGGATGTTATAGAATATGTCAGACAATAAATCCAGCATGTTTGTAGTCCATGCAAGATATTTCTTAAGTACCATACTCACTCTTCGAGAAAGACCTCTATGTATTTCCCAAAGCGACTGGAATTATCATTCCGCACGGTTTTGGCATTTCCGAAAGATTCCAGGAGAGGAGCTGCCTCCAGAATCTAGCGATACAGATCAACGTTATTGGTGTATTCAGACCAAAAAGCAACAGACAGTGGTGTGGATGATGTAGGATCACTACAATCAAACATCAACCTCAAATCGTAACAATCGTTTGCACACTGACAAAGCCTACTAAATCATTGATGACCAACTGGTGGGAAACCAATCAAGAGATTGAGAAAGATTAATCCAAATTATATAATTTGGAAAAATGTCTGTGTGGCGGATAGAGTGTCATGGATACAAACACAATAACTCCACACAATTCAGAGCACAAGATACAGCCATCACTTAACTGACAGAATCAATCATTGGAATATCAATAAGGGTCAGGAATCAGAAATAACAAAATGCGTTTCATACAAGCTGATAAAAAAAACTTGCAAACGAAAGTAAAGGTGAGGTAAAGCAAACTTTGAAACTGAAATCTGGTTTACCTCAATCTGTAGTAGAAGTGTAGGGGCCAGAGGAGACACACAGGACATACACATTAGTCATCGTGTGTGTGTATGCGTCTGTCTGTCTGTATGTGGTTGTTTGTCTGCAGGAGTGTGTGTGTGTGTGTGTCTGCGTGCATGCCTGCGTGTGCTTTGTGTATGCGTGTCTGCCTGAGGCCGTGTGTGTACCTGTTGCGTAATGTTGTTTTTATGGTGTATTGCCGCTAGGTAGCGCAGGACCAGTTTGGTGGCCTCAGTCTTCCCAGAGCCACTCTCCCCGCTGAAGAAGAACACACATCATCAAATCAGAACTACACACACTGAAATACAATCAAAGCACATTGGGTTTTAAATATTACGCTCCTGACAGATGGAATGGTTACAAAACACCTTCAAATAGGCTCTCAAAAAAATGTGAAAAAAAATATGATTTGAAAAAAAATATGATTTGGGTAACGTTTTTTGTTGATCTGTCTATTTTTTTGCTTTTGACTCTGTATATACTATTGACCGTTGTGCTTGTCTTGTCAAACCTCTGTTTATATTTTTGAAAAGGTAAGAATCTCTTTTTTGAATGAAGTACTCACTTTATTCAAAGATAATCCCTTTAAATACTTGATTCACAGACAAAGTCAATGTGTTATGAATAGAAAACATACAAAAATATGAAAATATATATTTTCATGCATACTTAATAAAATATAAATAGGAAGAATTAATAAATCATGGATCACATCCTTATTTTGTACTTGATCTGTCTGTGTTTTTGGTTCTCTAAAAAATTTGTTCTGAAATACTTTATAATTTTGATTGGTGCTTAAGCTACTGATGATTGTCTCGGTTAATTGATAAATCATTAATCATAAATAATACAAATTGCCCAGCAGGAGAGGCCAAAGTCTTAGATTCATAGAAACTAAAGTAGTCCATTCATAATGCATTCAATCAGAAAATTATCAATCAAATGTCAGAATTTAAAAGGCTTTTTTTTTTTTTTTTTTGCTATGAGTTACACATGTTTTATATGTTTACTTAATAAATGATCAAAACCATGAATCCACTATCAGAATCTGAAGGTTGGAATTGTTCCATTGGCTAATTGGCTTACTGATCGATCGACTAGTCTCAGCACTAATGTGTTGGCTGGGTTTTTAAAAGGCAGTGTTAGCAGCAGTGGTAACACTAATAAAGCAAAGTGTAATCTAGACAGAGACAAAGGTGTTATATGGCCCGCTGGCGCCAGTGATTCTGTTACGCTAGCTCTGTGGCTGCTCTCTCATAGCTTAACAGACTCATTGAGAAGGAATTAGGAAAGGGTTGATTCCAGTTCTTCACAGAACCATCCAAAACTCTCTCTCTCTCTCCTTCTCCCACTCTTCCTATCTCTCTCTCCCTCTCTCTATCTCTCTTTCTATGTCTCACTCTCTCTCTCGATCAGAGAGAGTGTGTGTGAGTCAGATGGGTCAGGTGTTTGTGTGTGCGTCTCAGGTGTGTCGGTCAGGTATCTGTGTGTGTGTGTGTGTGTGTGTGTGTGTGTGTCTAAATAGACAAATTGACCAGGATCAAGCATAGAGTTTCATGCAATCCTCTGGTCAGCCAAAATGAGCCCATTACCCCTACTGTCACACACACACACACACACACACACACACACACACACACACACACACACACACACACACACACACACACACACACACACACACACACAGAGACATGATCTGTTTTGGTTTCAGAGCTGGTTGGGTTATTTAGGTGTCCTTTAGAACATGTCTTTCAGGTGTCTGTGTGTGTGTGTGTGTGTGTGTGTGTGTGTGTGTGTGTGTGTGTGTGTGTGTGTGTGTGTGTGAGTGGGTGTGTGTGCGTGCATGTGTCTGTGTGTCTGTAAACTTTTGCTGATGATTGATTATCTAGGGCACTAGCAGTCTAGAACGCTATCTGTTGAGCAGTTTTACTTTTGTTCTGGACCTTGATATGTGAAACCTACCGTAAGTGTTTGCACTACGACTAATAACAACATAAAATAAATGGCTAACCTTGTATTTCTGGTTCCTATGAACTCTGTCCAGTTGTTGTTCAGTTGAGCAGCACTATAACTTTGTTTTGGTATCTACTCCAATTTTGCTTGTATGATTGTTCTCAGCCTTACAGACAGACAGACAGACAGACAGACAGACACAGACAGACAGACAGACAGACAGACAGAGGATATAGCTTATCAGACAGACAGATGGATGCGTAGACAGACGATACAGAGAGTAGTTAGCGGTGTCTAGCCAACCTCACCACAGAGAGATGCTCATGAATTTACAAACAGCATCCTGGAGGAGGAGGAGATGGAGATGGAGGAGGAGCAGGAGGAGCAGGTGAGGAAGGAGGAGGAGGAGGGAAACCTGACGAAGGACTGTGGTCAGAACCTTTTACGTAACTCATTACATGGTTGGAAAAATTCAGACTCACCTCTTCAGCTAGTGCTAGAGGTCACACAGGCACGCATTCACACACGTGCAAACACGCACACAAGTGCACATGCACACAGGAAACACACATGAGCACGCACACACACACATGCACACACATACACATTTGCACACACACACAAACACCTTCAGTGATAGTCTAATCTAGTGTGTCTGTAGAAATTACAAACTACGTTAGCCAAGAGGAAGAGGAAACTGCAAAACTGTGTTACAAATCTTGTAATTTGAGTGTGTGTGAGTGTGAGTGTATGCGTGTCAAAAAAATCAATTGTATAGATTACATAGCAAGTGAGACATTGTTGGGTATTGGAGATTTGCATTTTAAATTTGTTGAGCGGGGAAAAACAGGCATCTACATGCCCCTTTAAAATATGAATATGTATAATTTTTTAACTCTGCAAAGCTGTTTTGACATGCGTCACCATTCCAATTTTGCCTGTATATAATATATATATTAGCAAATGTATATTATTATAGTTAGTAAAAAATATTTTTTGTTATTAAAGTTGAGAGAATATTGCAGTTGGAAAAGGTAGCCATCCCATACAATATGTCCCTATGTAGCCCCTTTTATTATATTATTGATAATATATTAATAACATTTAAATATATAAACTTCATTAAACACAATGATCTATTTTCTCCCAAGCAGATTGAAACAGTCTAGTATTTAGGCCCTAGAGCGCAGTGACCGTCCCCTTTTCGTTTTATAACCTTTGTCATTATTATATTGTTTATATTGTTAGTACAAGTTGTGTCATATATATAGTGTGTGTGTGTGTGTGTGTGTGTGTGTGTGTGTGTGTGTGTGTGTGTGTGTGTGTGTGTGTGTGTGTGTGTATAGTGTTTCATATAGTGTATAGCGTTGTCATCGACATGGTACATTTAAGCAATAGATCACGACAGGCTGTGGTATACGCTCATTATACCACAGTTATAATGACCGTATAATGACCGCCGTCCCTCCGCGCCCCTTAACTGTGGTATAATGACCGTATACCACTGACTGAAGTGATCTATTGCTTTTATAAAACGGTTACGTAGTATGGCAAAATGAAAGTCATAGACACCCTCAATTTTGAAAAAGCGAGAAAGTCGGAAAAGCATTTTTTTTAACGAATACAGAAAAGTAGTCCCTCCTGGCTGCCTGCAAAGTGTACGGCGGTTGCTATGCAACACACTGTAGCGTCCTTCAGAGAGAAGGCTAGGCTAGAGACGGTAGCTTGGTTCGCCAGCAATTTAGCCTTCTATCGAGTTCGAGTGAACTCGATAGAAGGCTAAATTGCCGGCGACCGTGTGCCTATTGCTTTACAACATTTCCACCCTCTCCAGCAATCAACATGTTTTTAGGTTTCAGTGAACTATGCTATCGCTTTTATATATAAATAAACAACAGTTAGAGTTAGGCGCGGAGTGATACTGAACTCTGTAAACTGAACGGGCGTCATAGCTGTGTGTATACGCTCAATATACAACAGTTGGGAACCGCTTGATTTAAGCCACCCGTTTTATAATCCTGAGTAGCCGCGTTTACATGGACACTTCTGTTCCGAATAGATTTTTAATCGGAATAGATATATTCCTGTCATGCGATCCGAACGTACTGTATACATGGCATTTCCAAAAGTGGTAAGCGAATGTTCTGTCTCTCGCACACACCTGACACATCTGGACCGGCGGCAACTTAATGGACGTGTTATCACTATTTGGCATTTTTATGTATTTTGTTGGTTTTGTTTGTATCGTTTGTTGGTAAGGTTGGTCTGAAGCGCTCGTATAAACTTCTTAGCTCTACCGTAGTGGTGATTCAGCTCCTGACGCATTCTCCGCCACTGTACAGTAACCTTTATAAATCCCTGTTGCGCATGGAACTGCCACATTGGCAGATTGCACATTGACCAAAAAAAAAAAAAAAAATTAACAAAACTGTCTTCTAAATTAATGAAATACTGGGAAACTAATAAACCATTATAAGCAACGAGTGAACCACCGCCTCTTTCCCTTGACGGTGCGCAAAGCCCGCACGGCACACACAGACAGGTAGAAAAAAGCAAAGCAGTCTCAGCATAAACACACAGTTGTGCCTTCAATTTGTCCATCGGGGAACACGTCAATTCCTCTAATGCTGACGTTTAAAATATATCAGCACCTATTTACCTTGATCTTCAGCTGTAGCCTTGCTGAACTCCCTGCATCCTCGCTGTCTTTATTCATTTTTTCCAGATTCGTATGGCGGTCTTATTATGGTAAACTAGCTCATTGGTGAACACCTCGTCAGGTTTTAAACAGCGACACGCACTCGGAGACAGTAGCCTGGGCCTAAAGAAAGACAGGTCCATAGCTGTGTCTTTTGACAATTTATTTGTTACCATTCGTTGTGTTGATCAGCAGAGAAATAGTCCGCCAAAGACGTTGACGTCGCTAAGCAACCGAATCCGCTGGGTTTGATAAGTTACCGGACTACTTGCAGAGTGATACACAGACGTGAATCAGGCAAAAAAGCCATTTTCCTTGACAGTGCAAGTTCGGGTTGCATAAAAGTACAGACGGACCAATTGCAAACTACTGCAGCTGCTGATGCCATCTGTCTAAGTTACCCGCACCCACCCCAAACCAATCGGAATAAGTGTATACATGTCGATTATAGCAGACTACACCACCTCTTCTATTCCGCATAGAATTGTATTCCGATCAAAGAATTGTATTCCGATTGAGGCGTATATATGATCATTTTTTATTCCGATTGAGCTGTTCTTTCACTTCTATTCGGAACAGAAGTGTCCATGTAAACGCGGCTAATGAATGAATTCAGCCTCGTATTCCAGTTATGTATTCATTCAACATTATGTATTACTAGCTTTTATACTACACACATGACTAAAAAGCACTGCTAGTGCTATATCATATATTTTAACTTTTATTATTTTTCAATATATTCTATATCAACATATTTTTCAACACATACAGCTCATTTCCTCTGCAGCTATAACAACAACTCTCTAACTTACATTAATCTACATTAATCGAAGGGTAATCTCTGTGGTAAGTGATCCAGTTCAGTTCATCATGTTCGTCATCGATCACACCATGATCGTCATCACTTTCGCGGGTGCGGGTTAACGTTTCCATGGTAACAGCGAGCTCCACCATTTTCAAAAAATTTGAATTCCCTTCTTTAACTTGTGGCTTCTACAGGAGCATATACCATAGTTTCACAATATAACGGCGCGTGGTAAGTATATATAAATGGTAAATGGACTGCATTTGTATCTGAAGCTTTTATCTGAAGCGCTTTACAATTTTGCCTGACATTCACCCATTTATGCACACATTCACACACAGACGAAGTCAACTATGCAAGGCGACAGACAGCTCGTCGGGAGCAGTTAGGGTAAGCCGTCTTGCCCCAATATAAGTATACCTTGGATGATTACGACATTATGGCTTTAATCAAAACCTCTATGGAGAAAATGAACAGGATTTTTTACTTCCGGAACCACACTGTTGTGCTCTATAGCAGGGCGACCAGAGGTTAACGCTTTCCTGGGACAGTCCCCTTTTTTGGTGGCCTGTCCCTGGCTGGGGCTGGAAATGTCCCAGATTAAAATAATAAACAAACAGATAATGTGTTAGCAGCATCTTACCTGATTATAATGACCTGGTTGTGTTTGGCATCCATCATTTTGGTGTAGGAAGCGTTTGCTATGGCAAACAGATGCCTGTGGGAGACAGAATCTTGATTCAATCAGAAGCCAGAGAAGATCAATTGCACTTAGCATAAATATGAATTCTTTGTTCATTGCTTTCTTTCTTATATTATTGTTCCCGTCATTTTTTGCTCCTTCACTCATTTTTCCTATTGTCTTCTCTAGTTCTCCTACACTTTCTTACTTGTGTGTGTTCATCTTTGTTCTCTGCTGTTCCTTATTTTCTTTAATTTCCAACTCTCTTAATTTATTTGTTTCTTTATTTTCTTTCTTCAATCATCGATTCAATTTCAATCCTTTCCATTCCCCTCTGTTTATCATTTAAACGTGTACGGGCATATATTTGACAGAATATATGACGAAGATACTTTCAAGACACTGTCTTGTGAGTAGTAACCTAGCGACTCTATGATTTCAGATTTCAGCTTCTTCACTTATAAAATAGTGAATTAAAAATAATGAATAATATATCAACTTATAATGAATAATACATTTTGTTAGCCAGTACAGTGAGCCAGTTAGTCAGCATAAGTCATGTGGCTCTGATTACTAAAGGCCCCTACCCACTAGGAAACAAACCTCATGTTAATGAGTCTCGGTCGGGGAGAGAGCGGGGGGGGGGGGGGGGGGGGTAATCTGGCTGAAGTCAGCTCTAATTATCGCACAGTGTCGGGGGTCAAAAGACATGGGATATTGCCCCCACCCCCCTGGGGTCAGGAGGGCAAAGATATTTTTCAAACCGGATTGCTATTGTCAGGGCCGACTCACGTAGTGTGGGGGTTATGAGATTGAAATCTGTGATTATGGCAACAGCCAATTGTAAGCAACAAACGGCCAGTTCCTCTTAAGGGATGATTCAGATATCTGAATTAAAATGTTGGCAATCAATCAGACATAAAACCATGAACTATTTTAGAAATATACCATTCAGACCCCAATCCAGTCTTCTTAGGTGGACGTTTTCGGAGAAGGCGCAGATGTTCGGACATGTGTTTACCCCCCGCATGCTCCCAATCGCCTAGTGTTGACCATCGACCCAACGGCAAGGCAAGACTGATCTTCAAGGCTAGTTGTGTAGTGTATACTGTCAAAGTCGGCCAGGACTTAAAAAGTCACCTAGTGGGCAGGAGCCTTTTTGTGATCACGTATCTCTAATTAGTTGTGATCATGTATCTCTAATTAGTTGTGATCATGTATCTCTTATCTCATTAAAGATCAGTTGGATCTACGTCTAATGTTTGTAGTTAAGTCTCAGTTTGCATTGACTCTCATGTAGCACCAAATATCAGTTTGCTATGATCATGTAGCTCTAAAGATCAGTTTGCAATGATCATGTAGCTCTAAAGATCAGCTTGCCATAATCATGTAGCGCTAAAGATCAGTTTGTTATAATCATGTAGCACCAAAGATCAGTTTGCTATAATCATGTAGCACTAAAGAAGAGATTGTTAGTGATTCTGTAGCTATAAAGATCAATTTGTTATCATCACGTAGCTCTAATGATCAGTTTGTTTACAATCATGTAGCTTTAATGTTCCTAAAGATCAGTTCAGTCCTGTATACCAGTGTTTCTTTGGTTAAATATAGTATTATTTTTATTCACTATATCCCACTGGCCATGGCCTTCTTGCAGTAATACTTCTGCTTGAAAGGAGCGTTGGCACTCTTTGCACTCCCTGTGTATTCATCAATTTTTTTTACTTTTTGCTTGAGAACAATTTAGCAGTACAAGGGAAATCAAAGGTTGGGAACCATTGCTGGAGATCTAATGATCCTAAAGATCAGTTTGAGTTGATCCTGTAGCTTTACAGATCAGCTTGTGTTATGATCATGCTCTTTAGATAATAACAATCTATTTTTGAGTAAGTTGGCTGTGAGGACCCTAATGATCATTAAGTTTATAAGAAGGTCTCACGGAGGGTTCTCTCCCAGGGCATGGCCCTTGTACTGCAGCACCATGTCCGTCCCGTAGATATTGTACATTTTATAGGGGTTCACCGACACCAGGATGCTGCCTATGTATGTCTGAGAGAGAGAGAGAGGGGAAGATAGAGCAAGTGGGAGTGCAGTAAGTCAGCAAAAGAAAGACAGAACGAGGGCAGAAACAGAAGGGCAAACAGCAAATGAATTTAATGGAAACTAATGGTGATACTATGATAAACATTGTTAAAACAAACAGTGCAAGTGCAAATGTGTGACTTACGTATATGAGCTCGCGATCAAATCTCATCATCAGGTTCAGCAGCACAGCCCCTTCATGTAGCTCCCTGGAAACATACACACACACACACACACACGTCAAATTCACTAATTATGTGTTTCTATGGATTTTTGTGTGTGTGTGTGTGTGTGTGTGTCTCACTCCAGCTGTGTCATGTCCTCTACCCCATCCTCATCTCTCTGCTCCCTGTAGCCTATGGTGGGGAGGCTTCGTATGGAGTACATCTGTAAGACATTGTGTGAAAGCACATACACATGTTGACACACACACACACACACACACACACACATGCACACAGATGCATGAAGGAAAAAAAACACTATCTCTGTTTGCCAATACTAATCCAGGTTATCTACTGTTTATTAAAGCTCCATGTTAAAGCGCATTACCTATCACAACAGTTTACCTTATCGTACCACTGCCCCTTTGGCTCCCCTTCTCTGCTAGGCAGCCAGTCCCCTGGGTCCTGTCCCTCAAACTGGCCAACTTGTCCCATCACACCCATGGGGTTCAGTAGCTCCTCGTCCCGATACATGGACCACTTATTGAGGTTCTGCACTGTCCCGTGAGGCAGGACTCGCTCCGCCCCCCACATGTCAACATCTTCCCCAACTCCATCTGTTCCCTGTGCCCAGTGTCCATCTGGCCCGTGCCCATGGACCTGGGGCATAACTACAGCATAGGATGGAAGGCGGAAAGAGGACCCACGAAGGTTGGGGTTTGTGGACAAGGCACTGGAGAGGTCCATAGATCGAGGGCTAGGGGCGCCAGGCCGGGCTGACAGAGTGCCGTCTGGAAGGCGATACGTGGCTCCGCGCATGTTGGGGTTTTTCGACAAAGCACCGGAGAGGTCCAACGTTCGAGATGGGGGACTTGCAGCGCCAGGCCGAGTTGTAAGTGTTCCATCTGGTAGACGGTACGTTGCTCCACGAAGGCCCGGATTTGTAGACAAGGCACCGGAGAGGTCCAGCTTTCGAGATGGGGGACTTGCAGCACCAGGCCGAGTTGTAAGTGTTCCATCTGGTAGACGGTACGTGGCTCCACGAAGGCCCGGATTTGTAGACAAGGCACCGGAGAGGTCCAGCTTTCGAGATGGGGGACTTGCAGCACCAGGCCGGGTTGTAAGTGTTCCATCTGGTAGACGGTACGTTGCTCCACGAAGGCCCGGATTTGTAGACAAGGCACCGGAGAGGTCCAGCTTTCGAGATGGGGGACTTGCAGCACCAGGCCGGGTTGTAAGTGTTCCATCTGGTAGACGGTACGTTGCTCCACGAAGGCCCGGATTTGTAGACAAGGCACCGGAGAGGTCCAGCTTTCGAGATGGGGGACTTGCAGCACCAGGCCGGGTTGTAAGTGTTCCGTCTGGTAGACGATACGTGGCTCCACGAAGGCCCGGATTTGTAGACAAGGCACCGGAGAGGTCCAACGTTCGAGATGGGGGACTTGCAGCACCAGGCCGAGTTGTAAATGTTCCATCTGGTAGACGATACGTGGCTCCACGAAGGCTTGCATTTGTGGACAAGGCACCGGAAAGGTCCAGAGATCGAGGTTGGGCAGCAGTTTCTGCTGCAGGCCGAGTTGTAAATGTTCCATCTGGTAGACGATACGTGGCTCCACGAAGGCTCGGATTTGTAGACAAGGCACCGGAAAGGTCCAGAGATCGAGGTTGGGCAGCAGTTTCTGCTGCAGGCCGAGTTAGTAGTGTCCCGTCTGGTAGACGGTACGTGGCTCCACGAAGGCCTGGATTTGTAGACAAGGCACCAGAAAGGTCCAGAGATCGAGGTTGGGCAGCAGTTTCTGCTGCAGGCCGAGTTAGTAGTGTCCCGTCTGGTAGACGATACGTGGCTCCACGAAGGCTTGCATTTGTGGACAAGGCACCGGAAAGGTCCAAAGATCGAGGTTGGGCAGCAGTTTCTGCTGCAGGCCGAGTTAATAGTGTCCCGTCTGGTAGACGATACGTGGCTCCACGAAGGCTTGCATTTGTGGACAAGGCACCGGAGAGGTCAAAGCTGCGAGATTGTGGAGTCGGCTGAGGACTGGCCATAAGGGTACCGTCTGGTAACCGATAGGTGGCCGATCGCACATTTTTATTCTGGAGAGCGGCGGAGAGGCCAAATGACCGTGGCTCTGGGACATCTTGGACAGCTTGGTTTCTGAACAGTGAGCCATCTGGGAGCCGAAAATTTGCTTTGCGCATGCTAGCATTTGAAAGAGCACCAGAGAGCCCTGGTGAAGAAAAAAGCCCCTCAGGGCTAATTTCCACCTCCTCCTGTCCTGGTTGGGTAACAAAAGAACCATCAGGTAAGCGATAGGTGGCCATTCGGACGTTAGGGTTAAGCATAGCAGAAGACAGCATGGAAGGAGAGACGGTTGATGGCTGCTCTGCTGGCTCATTTCTGGTGACAAACGTGCCATCAGGAAGTTGGTAGGTGGCCTGCTGTAAACTTGGATTCTGTAGCGCACTGGATAGCATGGCGGGAGAGAGCCTCCCCCCTGCTGTTATTGGTGGCTCAGTGGAACCCTGGGGCATAATAAAAGAATTGTCCGGAAGTCTGATCATTGACCCATGTATTTGAGAGGTCCTCAGTTGAGCGGAGAGAAGCGGAGAGGCTCTCCCCTGATGTTGCAGGGTAGCCTGAGGATGAAGAGCACTGGGAGAGACAGGAGATAATGGGGAGAGGTGGCTCTGAAGCGGTGAGGTGTAGGATGCATTTCGTAGTTGGGAGGAAAGCATGGAGGCGGACAGGTGTGGAGAAGAGGGGGCAAAAGCGCCAGTAAAAGGTGCGTCCTGAGCAGGCGAAAGGACAGGCGTGTAAAGGCTTGCGTTTCGCTGGAGAGGAGAAGAGTAGGAGGCACTGCGCAGGCCAGGATTCTGCATTAAAGCGCTGGACAGACCCAATGGAGAACCGGGCCCTGCCTGCTGCATCACTTGTTGACCCATTGGCATTAAAACCTGCCCATCAGGAAGAGGAGAATGACTTCTCTGTAAAGGTGAGGTGTAGCTGGCACTCTGCAGGTATGGGTTCTGCAGTGACATCCCTAGATGGGGTGATAGTTGACCAGGAGTAGACGGGTGACTGGTAGGATAGCCTTCATATCCTTGAATAGAAGACAAGGGCTTTGGTATGACAGGGGCATAATGAGTGGGGTAAGCAGAGGCATTGTGTGATTGAACGTTTGTAAAAGTACCAGGGTAAGCTGGAGGATGATGTAAGGCATTTGTCAACATCGGCGATGGACCTGGGTCACTCATAGTGTATCCATAATGGTTTATAGGCTGTGAAGGAAGTAGATTTCCAACGGGGGCATAAGGATTAACCACTGACGGCTGTAAATATGAAGGCCCTGGACTGTAAGGACTCATAGCCCTCTGGGGAATAGGCGAGGCAGGGTGATAGGCTGGGTGCATGGGTGATGGTGCACGGGAGAGCAGAGGTGACCTATGGTGTTGTAATATTGGAGATTGAGGTCTACTCTGAAACCTGTGCATCGATGGCTGGGGAGAGAGGGGACGCATATGTTTTACCGAAGGTTGTGGAGATGCAAGAGGAGCACTGAAAGATTGCCTACTCAGAAGAGAACCCTGGTTCCTGGACATCCGGACAAGTGGCTGCCCTCTGCCCACAGGCCGGTGGAAGCCTCTCTGGGCCGGCCCAAATCGTTTGGATTCCCTAAGCCCTGCTTGTCGGGACCCTGTCCTAGCCAGCATTTGTGGGCCACCTTGGGGAAGGCCTTGGACACTATGAATAGAGGATCTAAAAGGGGCAACATTTTGGGTGACAGGAGGTCCAGTCCTGGAACGTCTCGATAGATAGGGATTAGCAGGGGAGGGTTTGACAGTGCCCATGGGCACATGGCTGCGACTGCCGGGCCGACCTCTCAGTCTGCGTGTTGAGGAGCGGATGGGAAGGGGGCGGTTAGACATATGAGATGGAGAGGGGGAGACAGGTCGGCGAGGGGATGGAGGGCGGAAGGCCCGAGGAGGTGATGATGGTCTCTCCATCATAGGCATGGGGCTTTGCCTTCTTGGGGAATGCAGTGCTGAGGAGCTGGCTCTTGTCAAGACAGATGCTTGTCTTCTGCCACCAAAATTGCGAGGTCGGGCAGAGGGTACTGCGTCTAGAGGAGGCTGCTGCCTAAAAGAATGTCTCGGTGAATGACCTGAACTAAACCTTTTCCTCATTGATCCACGGGGTGAGGGCGGGGGGCTGGACATAGGGGAGTAAGGGGAACGTGCTCTGGGTGGTGACCTACCTAGCCCAATCCCTTTGGTCCTCCTAGGGTAAGAAGGTCTGGCCTGAACTGACATGCCTCTCCTAGGGAACCGCGGTGAAGCGGGAGGGCTAGGTCTCCGCCGGGTCAGCATTGATGCCGGCCGCTTGCCCATCATTGACATTCGGGAATCAGGCCTTCGCCTACGTAGCATTGGGGAGAAGTGATGCTCCTGATAAGCATCTCCCTCATATTCAAATCTTCCATTAGTCTGCATGCCTGGCCTAATTGATAGCTGTTGGGGCCCAAATCGCCTTACTGGCATTGGGGAGTGCATAGGTGAATGCATAGGTGAATGCATAGGTGTATGCATAGGTGAGTGCATAGGTGAGTGCATAGGTGAATGCATAGGTAATTGCATAGGCTGGGGAAAAGGTGCCTGCATCATTGGAACTCCCATTTGGAACATTTGAGGATCTTGGGGGAGAGATTGTTGGTACACAAGCGGGGGAATCTGAGGCTGGAGAGGTGAAAGGGAGAAGTGACTGGGGGAGACTGTGAGAGGTGGGTGGGCGTGTAGAGGGGACTGGGCCTGCTGCATTAGCATGGTGGTGGGAGACTGTCCCACCACCATGGGAGACTGGAGGGGGGCAGCCTGTGGTTGGCCCAAATCAACAGGATACTGGGGCTGTGCCTGTGGGTTGATGACTAGAGGTTGCTCATATTGTATGTCTGACATCATATCTAAATCATTGAGGTCAATGGTCTGTGCAGCAGGGTAATTCAGAGCGACAGCAGGGTAAGAATTGGGCATAGGTGGTGGAAAAATTGGAACATCCAGTCTTTCTTTCCCAAACATCATCACCTGGGGCCTTGGAACCCTAAACTGGTCTGGTACACCAGATGCTAGACCAGAGTCTGTAGGAAATGGTAACATGTATGGATTGTACATGGCCTGTGTAGGGTCTGTGTAGGCTAACATTGGGTTATTGTACAATCCTTGGTCAAATTCAGACCCAGCATACATCATCATCCCTGCTGGTTGGGAAATCCCATAGTTATAATCGAACTGGTTTCCCATTAACATATGGTCACCATAAAGCTCACGCTCATGTGGGTCAAAGAACCCATCCATTCCCCTGTCATAGTAACCAAAGGGCTCTGCTTCTATTGCATAAAGCAGTCCGTCCTCACCATAGTAATAGCCTTCATCAGCATAGAAATCCCCGAAATCATCATCATAGTAACCATATTCATCGTACTGTTGGTCCTCATCGTAAAATTCATCATCATAGTAAAAGTTACCGTCTTCATCGTAGTAGCCATACTCATCGTCCCAGAGTTCATCGTCATAGTATTCTTCATAAGGATCATACGGATTCCTCCCATGGTATCCATGGTGGTTATCATAGTATTCTTCCTCATAGTAATCTTCATCGTACTCATAGCCATCATTGAAGTATCTGTTGATATACGATTGTCGCTTTCCCCCAAGCCCCCCGGCACTATACCGACGGTGTCCCCTGCTGTCCAGGAACTTCCCTGTCAGCCAGTTTGTAGCCCCAGCGATCCTCCCTAATACCCAGCTTTTACTTTTAAAACCAGGCTTCTCTGCCTTATTATTCCCAAATACCCCTTTGAACTTTCCTCCCTTTGCTGCTGGTGGATTATTATTCTTTTTGAACCCGCCAAAATTGCTGAAGCCAGACAATCCCACCTTTTTGTCCCCAGACTTGTCTTTACCCCCAAAGCCAGCAAACATCTTGGTGCCTCCTAAAAGGGGGTTAGAGCCCGGTGGTTTCTTCTTCTTGGAGATTCTGAAATTCTGAAAGAGACGGGTGGTGCTTTTGAGGTTACGCTTTGGCTTTGCTTTCTCAGCTGGTTTTGGCATACTAAAAAGGGAAGACTTCCCTGTGATGCCACTTAGGGCACTTGAAGCTCCCTTGATTGCAGGCATCTGACCTGCCAACCCGCCTTTCTTCTGTCCCTGCCCTGCTAAGCCCATCATGGTCTTGGATGCGCCCTTTTGAGCATCATTCATCTTTTTCAGATTCATAGCAGCCATTCCTTTTTTTAGTTTTGGCGTCTCCTCTTCCTCATCTTCATCTTCATCCTTTGGCTGCCGTTTGCCAGGAGCCTTGCTGAACCCCTTCACAGCCTTAGAGGCTCCTTTCAGGGCCACTTTTCCTTTACCTTTAGCTCCCTTCTTGGTTACCACCTCTTCTTCGCTCTCCTCTCCCTCTGTTCGTTCACTACTCATTCCCTCATCTTCCTCTTCTGAGGCTTCCGACTCACTGATGGGTTTCTTACCCTTCCCCTTCTTCCCGTCATCCTTGCCCTTTCCCTTAGCTGGCGGCTCCTCTTTTTTCCCTTTCTTGTCACCCTTCTTTGGCTCCTCTTCTTTGCCCTTCTTGGAACCCTTATCACCCTTCTTAGGTGCCATTTTGGTCCTACACCTACTCCAACCGTCTCAGAGAAAGACGATAAAGGACCGTTACAGACGGAAGACTCAAGCAGTGGGGATCCATGTCAGAGTTGACAACGGCTTGACATACACGCCAAATCCAAATGCTGCCAACATCTTCTTTTCCAGTTTTTCCGTCTTCTTATAACTTTTAACTTGTACTTATTCCTCCACTGAATCAAAGTCTCCGATGTGTGATGGAGCACAAATGCCAGACAAACTCTGACACCGTCTGTTTCAAGTCAGTTAAAGCGCAGAAAGAAACCGGCTCAACCCTGAGCCACCAGCACTTGCTCACATTACAGCACTCAGGCATCTAAAAAAACAGCCAGGATCCCAAAATGTGTCAGACTGAAACATGCATGAATGTAATTATCAAGAGTCATTGAGTTCAGAAGTTTTGTTCTGATAACAATGGCTATCACTGTACCAGGATCTTTACACTTGTCCCCCTCTTGTCCATCTGGCTCACTCACTTGAAATCCCACATGGAAGTCCTTTAACCAAGTTGGAACAACATAATCCAGCACGTGCCATTTTTAAATCCCAGCGGGAGGGGGGGTTCTCCTTCACAGATTTGTAAGTAATGTTCCAGGGTCACAGCGCTGAACAGAAGACCCCCCCTGTACCGGTCGATGGTGTCGGTGTAGTCCTTTGTGTGTCTCCCATTGTCTTGTTAACCCAGAGACAGTTGTTCTTGCTTGGCTGCTGCAGCAACTTTGGCAGGCAAGTTCTTTCCTCACACAAGAAGAGTCGCTGTGTGTGTGTGTGTGTGTGTGTAGGTAAGTGTGCGTCTGTTTGTGTGTATGCATGCACATGTGCGCATCTCCGAATTCTAGCACTGAGGGGTATCCTCTTCTATGTGTGCGTGCGTATTCTTCCACATGGACGTCAGAATGCCAGTGTGTCCTTCTGTAACCTCCTGCATTTCTCTCTCTTCCATTCTCTCTCTCTCTCTCTCTCTCTCTCTCTCTCTCTCTTTCTCTTTTTGTGACACCGCGACCTCACTTGTCCTCTGTTCCACACCGCTGACCCCCCCTCACCCTCTCCCCTAACATATCCGCTGTGCATTCACATGCGTGCTGGTATCTGTGTGCATCCCCAGTTATAGTTGCAAGGGGGAACCTAAATGTATCAGCTATACTGCCTTGGGGTAACCCTATCTGTAGGCTCGCACCCGTATCAATAATGCAGGTCGGCTGAGCTGTTGCTAAACTGTGTCTGAGAGGCTCAGGCACACTGAGCCAAAACATGCGGCACCACCGGTACCATTAACACAGGCAGCACAGGCCAGGGCTGGCAGGCCACAACAGTCAGGGATAACGCATACATTAGACCCTCTACAGGTGAGGTTTACAGTGGAGGGATTACGAGGGAGCTTGACAACACCGATAATTACAACAGTGTTGGACCCAAGACACAATCAATAAATGATTCATGAAGGATTAATATATAATACATATTATATTGATTGTATTTTAGATATTAGTATCGACGATTCAGTTATACAGAAGTAATTTTTCATTGCCTGTGTTTCTTTACTCATGAAGCAGTCAAATTATTCATTATTATTCGACTGCATTATTCACATGCAGTCAATTTACAAATTCATTTCAGAATGATCTGAAACAGAAAACCAAAATCAGCATTTCGGAAGCAACAAGAGTTTCCATTGATAGATTGATTAGTCAATTTAAGATATATAATATAAGAATACAAAATGAGTGAATGAGTGTGAGTACAGTGAGTGTGCATCCGTGCAAATGGGTTAGTGAGTGTGTGTGTGTGTGTGTGTGTGTGTGTGTGTGTGTGTGTGTGTGTGTGTGTGTGTGTGTGTGTGTGTGTGTGTGTGTGTGTCTGTTAGGCCATGCGGGTAGAAGAAAGATGGAGGGTTGGGTATAGGAATGATCCGTGGCACCCGTGTTCTGATGCCAGAGCCAGGAGTCCGTTGTCGGTGGCAGATATCAATGTTTAATGTGTTGGGCCTTACGCAGGACAGATAAAACATTCATCACGGCCTGGCTCTAAATATATCACACGGAGGGTTAACCCTGCCCTCACCAGCTCACTCACCCATTCATTATACATACACACCCACTACCCGGGGTTAACAGGCGAACTCTGCAGATTGGAAAAAAGCGAAAGATCAGGAGCAACAACATGGCCGCCAAGGTTTTACCAAATACACCAATGGAAACGTTGCAAGCGATTTGGTAAATTGACATTTGTATTGAGAAATTTGGCAATGCATATTTGTGGAGAGGATTGAGTGGTAATGTAAATTACTTAGTTAAAGTGTGACTTTGGGCACAGCTGCTGAGAAAACCCCAAATGCTTGTAAAGTATTTATTTTTATCTTATTTTCTCTCTTTATCTACGTTATTATTCATTGACTTATTTATCGGTTGAACATTATCGCCACTGAAATAATCTGATCGTGAACAGCACCAGCCTTGATGGACAAAACGTGGACAAATATTTAAATAGTCAATAAAATGAACACTACCATATTCATTGTAGTCTGTTATTAACACGAGGAGCTAGGCCTGGGCAATAAAACAATAAATTATCGTATCGTGATAGACTTTTGATCAATATCAACATAAAACATGTTCAATATATATCGATAAGAGACTAGATCACCGGATCTAGCAGCTGGGTTTGTTACACAAACACGGTTCCATACTAATTTACAATATTTGTGTTTTTCATTGTTGTATTGACATTGGAGTATTTACCAATGAAGAACAGTGCAAGGTCATATGAAGTGTTAAACAGAAGTGTTTAAATCCAGCATGGTAATTCCTAGTATTTTTAGGTTGTTCAAATTATCAATAGTTATCGATATCGATCAATACGATCAAGTTATATCGTATGTCTTTCAGCCATATTGCCCAGGCCTACGAGGAGCAGTCAGTGATTCTTCAACATGAATGAACCAAACGTCTCAAAGACACGAGCAGCACGTGTGAAGACTCTCTGTAACCCGAGAGGCTACGTCCTGAAGCCTCTGCAGCTCAACCATATCATTTTCTCCTTAATATTATGCCAATCACCACCATGCGACACAACCCGAAATGTGGCGCCATGCCATGCAAGATATTAAACTTTCATATGCCTAATATGGTCGAGAGGGAGATCTGAAAAGTTATCTCTGTTGTGTCCCAGAGGAAAAATGGTTGGGGGTCAGGCCCGGGTGATTCTCGTGAAAACAAAAATATCATGGCTTTTCAATGCAACATTTCAATTTAGTAATATTACAAATGATCATACTAAAGATAGTGTTCTCCACCTTGCACAAAGAGTCATTTCCACATAGGAATTAATTATTTTTGTATTTTATTGCATATTCTGCTGAAATGATCATTACCGCAACCTGTCCATCTCTGTCTGATTGTACAGTTATAGTAGATATAAAATATGTAGAGTAGAGTAGAGTAATATGAAAATATTCAGAAAAAAATAAATGGATGTTCTGCTATGTTTTCAAATGACAGAAGAAATTATGAATTGAATATTCATGTCTAATTATAAGGAAAAAACGGTGGAAAAATTTCTGGAAAAACTTCTGGAGAGGGCCAAAGAGATGGTCAACCTAAAGACGTGAGAGGATGGCCAAGAGGAAGCAGGTTATTGTCAACATGGAAGCCAGAAAGATCCAGAAGACAAAGAGAGGTCATCAGAGAACAATACCCAATATCAGAGAAGACATTACAAACAACACTGGATGCTTCAACAAAAGGAAACATCATTGTATGGGAGGAGTGGGTTACTAAATATGTATCAATAATGAAGAAATGCAAAGATGGGGCCACTACAGAGAAGGAAGTGAGGAAAGTGTTTCTTCTCCAGACACAACATCTAAGCACCAGTTTGAAAGACTGAGTAGATTAAGAAAGACCCTGACCCAGAATGATTTAGTGGTTCACATAATAGACAGTGAGAACTACCCTTGTAAATACACCAGGGAAATAAATGAAACTCACTTAGGAGGTGGCAACCAGCAGGTCACCCTCCATACTGGAGTTATCTATCTCAGTGGGGGCAGGGTGGAGTCATCTGCATTGCTGTCTTCAGCAGAGCGCCACATGGGCTCTCCCTGACCCAGTGCTGAGGAGCATACGAGAGGAGCATTAAAATGCCAGGAACATCCTCTTCATCTCAGATGGGCCCACATCTCAATATTGTAATAAAACCAAATTTTATCTTGCCGTTGAAAAACCTGGCTGATAGAATTGTGTCCTCTGGTACCAGCATACCAGATGTCGACACTGCCTATAACATGACCTAATGTTTTAACATGGTTAAAAACATAAAACTTTTCATGGATTTTTCATGGATTCACAATCATGGATTCAAGTTCAATCAATTTCATTTTGCAGTGCTTCAAAAGTACATAACATCCAAAGGCTAAAAACAGAACACATCATTTAAACATATATACTTATTATCATTACCAAAATCATCAACCTCATTTCCGAAACCTATGCATCATTACCAGTTGTGCAGGTGTTAATTTAATGTTAATTTAATGAATGAAAAAACAGTATCTTTCTAAATGCGCAGAATCTATACATTATGAGTTCTTTCAGGTTTGCCACATCAATTTGAAAACACTTTGAAAACAATTGTAGTGTGTGTTTACATTTGTAGGTGAGAGAGAGAGAGAGAGAGAGAGAGAGAGAGAGAGAGAGGAGAGAAGGGAGAGAAGGGAGCATAGAAGGAAGAAAGAAAGTAAGGGAAACAAAAAGTAAGTTGAGTCTAAACAATGAGGGGATGATAAGGATATGAGGAATATGATAGACAATATGAGTTTGATGTGATGGGCTGGTATAGAAATATAAAACAGAAAGAAATGGGTCAAGAGGAGTCAAGAGTGATGATGGGAGAGACTGCAAAGGGGACAGAGAAAGAGAATGGTGAAAGAGAGAGAGTCGATATTCATCTGACAAGCTGCTTTCATCTGGAGCACTCAGCCAACAAGCTCACCTAATGAGAACGACACACAAACACACGCATGCACGCAAACATGCACACACACATTTTAGACCCACACACACACACACACACACACACACACACTCATGAACACACATACACACACACACAGATGCATAGCAAGCATACACAAACTCGCTCCACTGATGGACATTGCACACGCATGCACACACAAAAACAATATTGTACCCATTCACATGCAAACACACTCACACACAAGCAAACACAATAACGCACTTAAATGATCATTCATTTTGACTCGCATCCATCTCTTACAGTTGTGTTACTATTCAGCTTTGCTGATGCTCAAATAATGACTTTAATATATATTTGAATGTAAAGTGTTAACATATATCAAAAATCATTCAATGACCAAACTTACAAATTGTGTCGGTATCGATCCCCTACCATTATGAACTGTTAATAAAGATAGACACGTACAGCTACACCTTCTGACAACAAATACAACTATTGTCCAATATTCTCCCAAATACCCCTATAAAAAAACAATAAAAAAAACGACTCAAACAGGAAAATATCAAGCCACCAATTTAAGGGACAAGGGAAGAAGCCTCTACAACAGAGAAAGTTTTCCTTCTCAAAACTAAAAGAGAGGCCATTATTGGGTGACAGAGACGGAGCAAGGAAAGAAGAGAGAGACGACCAGACTTTGGTTTCCTCTGAAGCCACTAAGCCCATGTGTTCAGGTCTGGCCCTGACTCCAGGGAGTATCCCCACATGACTTCACCACGAGGTGAAACCGAAGGCTAGCTGCTACACCTGACACTGCCGTTAGCAATTAGCATGGATCAGCGCTAAACTCCACGGACGGTCCACACAAAGGAACGGCGACAATGTTGAAATTCGGCCAGAGATATTAACGTATGGCATGCTGTGGCTGAAATTCAAAGGGTTTTGTGTCCCCATAGTGTCAAATGAACATGGATTTGCATTCAGTGTCAAACCTGACTGGCTTTGTATTTGTGTCTCCGTTTACATTTTGGCCGCTGCACATTTAAAGCTACTAGAGCAGATCAGTGTCAAATGTATCTATAGGCATATAGTGTCAGCAGAGCTTATGAATAATTGTTTGATGTTTTATTTATGTTCATTAAATTTTTTATCATATTTAATCTTATATACATTTTTGTTTATTTAAAAAATCTTGAGACTATCTAACAATCCCCTTCTGAAATGGGATTTTCTGGTTGTTTGAATAGCTGGTCATTTTGTGAGGTTTCATTTTAAAAGTCTCATACAAGCAATTGAAAATAAAATCCTAAATTTGAGACAAAATGTCATTTTATGTTTAACACCCCATAGAATTATGGATGAATGCTCACCTTAAAGACAACTAGTAGAAGAGGCTTTGAGGAGAAGAGATGATGGAACCAATGAAGATGAATGTGATATTTCAAGAAGATTTAGCCTTCCTATCACACTCAATAGTTTTCAAGCCGACTCATTGATGATTCAAGGGTCTCGAAGTGGACAAACAGCTAAATAGTGTGATAGAGCAGCTGTGTCTATGACGTACGCAGCATTGATTCCTTACTCTACACTGCTTATGTTTATGGCCACCTGCCCACCAGACACAAACCAACATGCACACTCACATGTTTACCGACACACACCATTCATACTGCCTACTTACACACCATTGCTCCTTTTCTACTGACCATACACCGTGACAAGATACACACGCACACACACACACACACACACACACACACACACACACACACACACACACACACACACACACACACACACACACACACACACACACACACACACACACAACGCACACATACACACACTAAATACTATTTAACGTGACCAATTATTACATTAACAGTTGTATAATAAATGAAAAGATAGGAATTCTTAATGAACACGGTTCTCTTATCTTTGGTGTGTGTTTGTATTCAGTCAGGCCTGCATCGGTTCAACAATGTTTCATAGTTTTTGGATAGGTTGAATACAAATGCCAGGATGCACGTACTCACTCACACTAAGGATGTGAATAACTCAAATTTTTCATGGTTGAATAATCAGTGGGTGGTATGAACGAATAATCGATTATTCGATGTGTGCCGACATTCACAAAGGCAGCCATGGATCATCGGCAAGAATTCACTCAATATCTTAAACGCAAAAAAACAAACTTTAACAATGATCAGTGTTTGTGTTGTATGCATATATATTAATATTTATGCTTGTGTATTGTGTATATTGTTTTTCTGTACATGATTAACTATTAGTGCTACAGAACCAACATTAGTTCCGTCCGTTAATTCTTGTTTATTTGAATGGGAAAAAATGTTAACGGTCCAAATGTTAAAAATCGACTTTGACCCTCAAGAACGAATAATCGAATAATCGAATATTCTGACCCATCCCTAACTCACACACTCTCAGAAACCCACACACATACACAGGCGGGAGAAGAACAGGTGGGAAAAGATCACCGGTAACCCACAATGCAAACCACAGCGTACTCGTCGGCGGTCGCTCCTTGTCACGCAAAAAACTGGACATTCATGTAGTGTCTAGTTTCTCAGTCCACAAACTAGACATATCACAACTATTGGCGCAATACTATCCATTGTATAACTAGATATGTGGGTATGCTACTGGGCAGCAGTGCGGTCCCTAGACAAACAGCTGTACAAACGCTTCGTACACAAGATGGCATCTGCTTATAAGCACACAAAGCTTATGCAATGTTCCACGCAAGCACAATGATTCTCTCTGTTGACAAAGTGGTCTGCCTCTACACGGGGCAATAGGGTCTGTGAGCACCAGACTGTGTTGAATTGTTTTCTAACCCTTGCAGAATAGTCACTGTGCAAAAAAGCCATTTTGGAACTCATGACATATCCTTGTGTTTCACTGAGACAGAAGAAAACCTGACAAGCACAGCAGCAGACTACAGATAAAGTCATTAGAGCCTGACCGACATATTGGTTGGCCGATTTTTTTTGATATGCCTATGTAAGATATAATTTGTTTGCCGATATGCGCCGATATCAAAACTTTAGAAATGGTGACAATATATAAATATAATAGCCTCTTTATAAAACCTCTACTGTGGTTGTTTGAACCTGTACATGCTTTAACTGCGGTAAATGCTTTAACTGAACAAACAAACCCATGTTCTGTGTGAAGGTTAATAGTTCCTCCCATGTAGTTAATTGGTTCCTTAAGCTCATGATTTAATGTCATGTTGCTGTGGCCCAAAGAATTGCGAGCAGCAAGTCCAAAAGAGCTGCTCCACCTGCAGGATACAACAATATACATCGAATAATGGCCGGTGCATCTATATTTTGAAGATCGGCAAAACATGGGCAAAACACATCTTTACTATAGATAACCCTATTGGGGCAGGATGAAAGAGTCTTCTTTTGGATACAAATGTCTGATGAAATAATGTAATTCATATTTATACTGTGCCATAGTATTGTCTCTGGTTGCTTTCATGCAGAGCTTGATGGCTGGAGTTACCACATCTGCATTTACAATCTGCAGACAAGGTGATGGCAGAGTGGTGCCATCTTAAGCAAAACAGCAGGGGGAGCCCCAACACCACTGGTATCGCCTGCAGGCCAGGGGAAGGTAGGTCTTATGACCGTGTTCAACCAGAAGAGAGCGGAAGTGGAACGTTTATCTGGTGTTCTTATCGAAGTGGGAATCGAGCCTGACCTCTGCAATGGATGGAATGAGTGACTCTACTCGTGGTAGCAAACCACATAGCTCTCTGTTCGGATGGAGAGCAGAAAAAAGAGGGGATAACGGGGATGATGGAAAATAATGAAAACAATGGATTTAAAAAGACACTCTTACAGGCTCTGCTAGTAATGTCAGCCAAGAGGTCGACCAAAACAGAATATCACAGAACATAGAATAAAACAATACAAAACAATAACAAATTTGAATAGAATATAGAATATTCATTTTTAGACATTCAGCACTATTGAATCTCTGGTCCAGACTAGAAGGTGATTTGGAATAAGATGGACATTGATGATGAAGAGGAAAGAAGTTCTGTGTGTGCATGTCAGACGGGTGACTCTGAAAGTTAGCATGGACACCGTAGTTCACTTGTATATTTAGATTTAGATCCCACTAACAGGATTGACAGTGATGATTATCCGGTTCACATGGCCAACGAAACGCAATCTTCAATTTTGGTCTGTTTACTTATTCCTGAAAGATCTCACTAACTAGGCCACTATCCAATTGTGATGGACCATGCATGGTCCCATCGCCCAAGAGTGATAGACCATTGTCCGTCCATATTGTGTGATGACGTGTGTATGTGTGTGTGTGATAAATAACTGTATTATATGTCCTGCGTGTATCTTTATCCAATGACCTTGCAATGTTATCTGGTGAAGGAGATACAACTGGTGCATGTGTGTGTGTGTGTGTGTGTGTGTGTGTGTGTGTGTGTGTGT
The DNA here is from genome assembly GCF_964030765.1 of Micromesistius poutassou. Taxonomy (NCBI): domain Eukaryota; kingdom Metazoa; phylum Chordata; class Actinopteri; order Gadiformes; family Gadidae; genus Micromesistius; species Micromesistius poutassou. The sequence goes on along the minus strand of NC_140271.1, from coordinate 1,420,828 downwards.
GTGTGTGTGTTGTGGGAACCCCACGCCGGCGGCCAGGGACAAGCCGCCTCAGCACCACGGACAGCGCCCTCCCCACGGACAGGTAGTGAATGGGAATGAATGAATGAATGAATGAATTTATTGGTCGTAACCAAAGGGTAGGGGCAGAAGCTTCAGCTTATATCATGCCCCCCCTTCTCACATTTTTAAGAGTAACACATACATACAGTGTGTTTGCATACAGTATATACATGCGTACAATAATAACCTACATAAATACATACATACATACATACAAGCCTACATATACCCAAAAGGGTCAATACTATAATATAATATCTCAATAATATCTCATAAGATGGAAAATATCCTAAATAAAGATGTCCATAAAGAGAATAACGGTGTACATCATCACCGTTATCACCTTTCTCATAGAGTGATACTACCAATACTCAATGTCTGGACATATCTAGTGTCACGTCTTTGAACCCTTTTTTGAATTTGAAGACATTCCTACTATGTTTTAATTCCTCTGGTAATGCGTTCCATAACTTCACGCCACTGACAGATATGCACCTGCGTTTCCTCACTGTATTACAGGTAGGTTGTTCCCAATTGAGTTCGCCTCTGAGGGCATAAACCCCTTCTCTTTCTCTGAACATGGTTTGTATGTTGGGAGGAAGTCGATTTTTACGAGCTTTATACAGAACTAACACAGTTTTCTGGTTCACCAGGTCCATGAATTTCAGTGTTTTTGACTTCAGAAATAGTGAATTAGTATGGTCAATGAAACCGACATTATTCACAATTCGTATGGCTCTTTTCTGAACTGTGCTGTGCACACTGTCTGTAGAGTGGTTTTGCAGGCATTTCCCCAGATCTCAACACAGTACGTTAAATAAGGCAGAATCAGCGTGCTGTAGAGAGCGCTCATAGATCTATGGTTAAGAAAGCGTCTGACACCCCTATGCTTCTGGAAATGTTTGATCTTACATGGTTTACTTGTGGTTCCCAACTGAATTTGTGGTCTATTATAACCCCTAAAAAGGTATTTTCATAAACTCTCTCTACCTCAACAGTTTCTATCCTTAAGCTGACCTGGGCTGTTAAATGTGTTTTGCGATTTCCAAAAATCATAAACTTACTACTACTCCAAATTTAAGGATAACTTGTTTACATCAAACCACAGCTTCAATTTACCTAGTTGAACTGTCACCTTCTCCATGAGCCTCTGTAAGCAGACGTCTGAACAGAAAATGTTGGTATCATCTGCGAATATGACAAATTTCAATATGTTGGACACTTTACAAATATCGTTTATGTACATAATGAATCATTTTGGTCCAAGTATCGAACCCTGTGGCACGCCGCACGAGATGTTAGCTAGCTTGGACATGGCATTTCCCACTTACTCCTACTGACTCCTATTTTTCATATAGCTCTTCAGCCATTCCAGACCTACACCTCTGATTCCAAACCTTTCCATTTTCTCCAACATAATGTCGTGGTCTATGGTGTCAAACGCTTTCCTAAGGTCTATGACCACTCCCACCGCAAACTTCTTACCACCAGCTGCACTTGAAAGTTCTTTAGATAAAAGTGAGACCGGTCTATAATTTGTTTTTTTTTTGTCTCGAGCTTTAAACAGTGGAATTACTTTTGCTGTTTTCATTTTGTCCGGGAAGCAGCCCAATTGGAGTGAAAGGTTGCAGATGTATGACAGAGGCACTATAATGGCTGAAATGACTTCCTTAACTATAGTCATGTCTATCCCATTCCAGTCTGTGGATTTTTTGTTTTTAAATTTGTTTACCAGTTTGGCTCCATAAAAGTGTTCAACACTGCCCACTACTGGCGGTGTTATTTCCCCTGCCAGATTGGGGCCTACTGATACAAAGAATGTATTAAAACCTTCTGCCACTGCCTTCATGTCACTAACAACTTTTCCGTTGTCAATAAAATGACTGGAGTAGCTGGTACTAGTTGATTTATTTCTGATCATTTTATTTAGTATATCCCATGTTCCCTTAATGTTGTTTTTATTGATTTCAAGTTTATTTTCAAAATACTCCTTTTTACTTCTTCTAATTATGTCTGTTAGTTTGTTTTTGTATATTTTGTATTTGATTACTTTGTCTGTATTTAATAAATTCTCTGTACATACTATTATTTTTCTTGCATGCGTTCAATAAACCCCCGGTGAGCCAAGGCTTATCACTACTTTTGTTTGTCCTTTTGCTTTGCCTGACTGGACAGTTTTTGTTGTAAAGTGCAAGGAAGGAGTCAAGAAATGCATCATAATCCGTGTTCACATCCTTGGCCTGCACGACATCACAGCAATCGTGAGACATGAGATCTGCTCTGGAAGCATCCAAAGCGTCAACGCTTCTTATTCTTCTGTGTCTAATGTTGCACTCCTCCATTCATTTGTGATTGCAGTCGTGTATGGCAAAGACTGGTAGATGATCAGTGATGTCCTTCACAAGAAGCCCACTTACTATTTTCTTCTCCATATTATTTGTAAATATATTGTCTATAATTGTGGCTGAATGTGATGTGATTCTACTTGGTTTTGTGATTGTGGGATATAGACTCATTGCATAAATGGTTTCCATGAAATCATCTATCGCTGATTGTTAGTTCGGGTTGAGTAGGTCCATGTTAAAATCACCACATATAAACATGACCCTCTGCTCCGTCTTTGCATACACTTTTTCCCATCCAATCCTTGAACATGGTTAAGTCATAACTCGGGGCCCGGTAGACACAGCTTATCATATTTCTGTTCCTGCTCATATCAATCTCTATGGTTATGCATTCACAAACATTATCCACAGCAACTGTCAACCTATCTACTACACTATACTTTAGTCTTCTGTCTACAAACAGCGCTGTTCCTCCTCCTGCTTTTCCTGTTCTGTTTATGTGGTTTGACTCATATCCTGGAATTTCATATTCCTCATCCCTCCCATCACCAATCCAAGTTTCAGAAATGGCTATAACACTGAAAGGCCTTTTAAATTCACTTAGGTAATCAACTATGTCCTGGAAGTTCTTAATGTTCTACGGCTATTGAAATGAATAATTGAAATGCTGTGTTCTACTTTAATGTTATTGTTAAATTGGTCCACAGTAAAATAATTGCAGTTGTCTAAATTGTTAAAAATATATATATAGTGTTACTTAGGATGCAAGGCCTCAGCCTCATCCTCAAGGCCCATCCAAATAACAAAGAACACTTGCGTTACAGTGTGTGTATTCACACACACACATGTGGCGCTCGCACGGTCCTAGCTCATTGTCTCATTGGCGGGCCAAAATTTTCTGGGCGGGCCAAGCAGAGAAAGGGGAGGTAACCTGGTCCCTTATGACGACATATGGGGCCGGAAGCCAAATCGTAGCGTTTCAGCGATCCTTTTTTCAAAGATGGAGCAAGATAGCTACTTCTCGGTTTACACCTAACGCAATTTTTTGCTACTGGGGGACCATAGGGAGGCTAGGGGAACTCAACTTAATGTTAGAAAACCTCAAGTGAAATGTTCATGCCATGGGACCTTTAAGGGCTGGAGAAGAGGCAGACGGGGAAGTGGACTGGTAGCAGAGAGTCACGATAGCTGACGAACGCCGCACGTTGTGTTAACGAACAAACGCGTCCCCACAACGGCAGTAAGCCGGAGGGGCGACGGGAGGTGTACCCCTGCCGACCCCGACGACGGGCCTGAGTTGTATTACTTTTTCATTTTTGTTCCTGGGCTGCATGAATAAATCGTCGCAACGCAAAAACTGTCTGTTTCATTGAGAAAATTGGGAAATCGGCCAACGATGAGGGGGTTGCCTGTGTGTGTGTGTGTGTGTGTGTGTGTGTGTGTGTGTCACTCAGAATGTACAACCTATAGTTCAAGAGAGGAAATATGCAAGTAACAAAAATGTTGACGGATGGCATTTAAAAGCAAAACAAAAATGCATTTCTCATGAAAATGAAGCCAGAAGGTTCTAAACAGTGTAGGCATTCTGCTCTTAGTGTCCTCTCAGTATCTATACATGTAGACTGCACATTTAGGAAAGCTACTAATGCTCATAAAATTATGTCTAATGCTCAAATAAATCTAAAACACTGCACTGCCGGCCTTCGTATGGATTTGAACCTGCTGAATAATGCAAGCAAAGCAGAGTGCAATTATGCCCTGTTGGTTCCGGTCAATGCATTGTGCTCTCACATGTCCAATGCGACAAGGCCCTTAAGATAAATTAAGTGGAACGCGTTCATACCGGCACACAGTATTCCTACAGGCACACAGTCACTAAGGGATTTGATTCTGGATAAGAAAAAATAAGAAAAAACCATCATTTATTACAAAGGGATTGAAGAGAGTTTTGATTGTGATTCAGTCGATATGTACAGACAGTTCCCCATGTTCCCAGGCTACCTGAAGGCAACACTGAGCAAGATGCCATAATAATACCTGGTCCTTAATGATGCTTTTGGTGACAGGGTTAATGACATGCACCTTCATTCAATGTTATGAGTAGTGTATCATTGTGTATCATAGTATCATAGTGTGTCATTACCTAGAACTCCAGCACCTCTGTAATAACAGAGAGAATGGAAGAGCATTTCCTTCAATAATGTATTTTCAATAATGTATTAAAGGGACACACACACACACACACACACACACACACACACACACACTTTATATTAGGAAATGTACAAGAAGCAATTGAGGCTTTCAATGTTTACATAAAATATATCTCATGGAATGGGAAAATTATATTTTCACATTCTGTTTCTCTAACTGCCATTTGTTGGCATGAGGCTGTTTTCTCGACTCCCTTGGGAAGGACAAGGGGCAAGGCTTCCAACTGATAGGGCACCGCCACGACCCCCTTTATGACATCCTGAGGAGGTTCATCGTTCATCGATAGTTTATCTGGTTAACCAATGCTAAAGTTTTATTGGGAGGCAGAGCTGTTCTCAGCATCCTGACAACTCTGTAGAAGAAGTCCTTGCTTTTGCCAATTCATTGGATTTCTCCTTGCGGTGCTCTTGGAGAGACGCAGGGCGAACTAACATCTGGGGACTTATATTTATTTAAGTCTTACTTATTATACTCCTTATAGATAGATAGATAGATAGATAGATAGATTTACTTCATTGATCCCAAGCTGGGAAATTGCAGTGTAGCAGCAGCATTACACACAGTAACAACACAAATAAAGAGAAACAACCTTGACATATATATATAAAAAAGAAGCAATATAAAATGTAACATAATTTTTTTTATAAATAAGCACTATAATTGTAGTAGAAAGTAGAAATATAAGGTGCAAGTGAACAGATAAAACATATAAGGTGCTTTGAGACTGTATTATTATTATTATGACCAGAGTTTTAGCTGTTATTGTACAGTGTGATGGCATGTGGCAGGAAAGATTTCCTGTATCTGTCCCTTGGACAGCGGAGCTGGAGCAGCCTGTGAGAGAAGGCGCTCCGCTGTCTGACCACTGTGTGATGGAGAGGGTGCTGATCATTGTATGATGGATAACAGTTTATTCAGCGTTCTCCTCTCCACCACAGACTCAAAAGACTCCAGCCTGAGACCAAGTGAGAGCCAGCCTTCTTGATCATTTCATCAAGTCTGTTGGTGTCACTGGCTCTGATGCTGCTGCCCAACACACAGCAGCAAAGAAAATGGTGCTGGAAACAACAGACTGGTAGAAGATCTCCAACATCTTGCTGCGCACTTCAAAGGATCTAAGCTTCCTCAGGAAATACCCCTCTGCTCATCTCCTTCTTGTACACAGCATCGGTGTTAGAATTCCAGTCCAGTCTGTTGTCGATCACCACTCCCAAGTATCTGTAGTCCTCCACCTCCTCCACCACCTCCCCCCTGACCCGTAGTGGCTGTGAAGGCACCCTCTTCTTCCTACCGAAGTCGATCACCATCTCTCTGGTCTTGTTGACATTCAGACTCAGGTGATTCTGTTCGGACCACTCTACAAAGTTGCCAACCAGTGCCCTGTACTCCCCCTCTTATACACCCGACAGAGTCGTCAGAAAACTTCTGCAGGTGACATGACTCAGAGTTGTACTGAAAGTCAGTGGTGTATAAGGTGAAGAGGAAGGGAGAAAGCACAGTTCCCTGTGGAGCTCTTGGAGAGACGCAGGGCGAACTACCATCTGAGGCCTCGGATTATTATTATTTTTTGTATGATTGTTGTATGTTATTTTACCTTTATTAGCCTACTCAAATATATGACCCTAATTGTTAGAAGTTCGGATGACTCTTTATTCCTACTCACTTTAGACAGAAACGAGCCCACCACACTCAATAAAGTTACGTGTAGGCCTTTGTGTCCTTTAGTAGGACCAAGAAAAAGGTACTTGATTTGATTCCCCATGTCCGCAGCCTGCCAGTGTACACATACTAAAGCAAGGGACCTACACCCCTCATGACTATATCTGACTTCATCATAGTAATAAATCACTAATTGTACTATTGCCGTACTATTGTATACCGTTTTAGCTTACAACATGACTGTGGGGATCCTGGTTTGAAACTTGGATAACATAGTCAGAAAGGTTAACACAAGTTTGGCCACTAGTCTCCTTATATCTCCTTAACGCCATCCTGCAACACTTTAAACGACACTTGACCATGCACAATGACAGCTTCTCTTTTCACCTCCCCATTCGGTGATGGCCTGCCGTCTCACGCACGCGAGCACACACACACACACACACACACACACACACACACACACACACACACACGCGCGCGCGCGCACGAGCAGCCGTGCCATATGGCGGAGCAAGGAACAGCAGCATCAAGTGTCATCTTACCAACACTATGCTTGCTTGCCCTGGCTCCAAATTGGCTGCTACTACTACTACTACCACACACACACACACACACGTGGGCGGTCTTACCTCTGCGTCTTCCTTTAACTATCCCACACTTTCCTCTCATCACGTAATTCCGAAGCTAAATCTGTCCATCCAGGTGCCGCGCCAACGCGACATTTCTACGGCATCCTTGTTCGAAAAAAAAGCCGGCGTTGACGCGCCGCATACGTTCTTGGTCGCCTCGACTTCGCTCTAGCGTATCCCACCTCTACCTCTCGCTCTCTTCTAGCTGTATTGTGTAAAGGGAAGAATGGTTGTGAATTTTTAATGGCGTCATTATGCCTCTCGGTGTGCTAATGAATGAGGTAGCTTTGGCAGTAGGTACTCGATGCTTTCGAAGAGAAAACGGTACGAGCTGCCAAGGATAATAACAGTTGGGCCGCGAGGAGCTGACTAGAGGTCAAAGGTGAGAGACACCTGTTGACGTGGGGGAGAACGAGTCCATTTGAATGTAGACGATACCAATAATAAAGTATATTACACATAAGTGTCTAATGGAGTAACTCAATGATTTGGGAACTATATGCTTCTATTTATTTTTTTAGCCGCAAAGTCGGCGAGGCGAGGATGTATCAAAATGTCTGAAGTCTAATTATGCTTTTTAAGTTGGTGCACTCTCCAAGAGCTTAAGTGGAAAGCATTTGAAATATTCTTAAGAAAATGTAACTATTCTTTAGGTTTAGGCATATAACATATATTACAATATATTACAAAAAATGTGGAAACAATACATTAAACATGGTACATGATTGTTTTTGTATTGAGTTTAATATTTTTGTCTCAACGCATCTTTCTCAAACTTAATCAAAAGGTAAAATATGCCGTTTCTTGGGAGCCAGAGTTATCTGGGAGATTCCAGACGAACAGTTACGTTTTATAATTTGATATATAAAAACAGAATGAAAGAAGGCAGCTTTAATGTCATTGTATAATTCGCTGTATACTGTACAATGTTTTTCTCTTTTGCATTTCAGCCCCTCCCATGTGAACGTGACCCTGCCCATTCAGTCTCTCCTCTGTCAAATCAGAGGATTCGGTTTTTACTTTTTAACGATCTGGATGACGTCTTCATGTTCCATGATATGTGTTAGCCCCACCCTCTGGGGGCTGTACTTGGTGCTGGTGCCCTGGAAGAAAACAGCAAGGGTCAACATCCAACCTCTTACCAAGGATCAGCACTACGAAATTTAACATTTATCAAAAGTCCACATACAGAAGTAATGGATTAACAAAACGTTTTGGAAGTTGAAGGTGGAGAGATGAAAAACACTTACCCAGACCAAGGCGTATTTAAACTGGCTGGCTAAGGTCCTGTGGATGCGATGGCACTGTGAGGAGAAGAGAAGGGGGAGAGGGGGAAATTACATTGACAAATTAACTTCAGTGATAACCCCATGTATGTATGTTGTCTGCATGTTTCTCTGTAGGCAATTACACATTCTCCACCTTGTATAATTCAGTCTGAGTGTGTGTTTCTGTGTGTAAAAGTGAGTGCGTATACAAACACGCACTTGTGTGTATACATCATACTGTATGTGTGACAAACTCACCACATGTTCTACAGATGCTCCTCTTCTCATAATGATGGCATCGCCGAAATCCGGACGCTCTGAAGGAAAGCAGTCTCACATTTCACATCCTAGTGGGATTCAGTCTCATTCAGCGTGTGCATGTGTGTGTACGCACCTCCCCTCTTCTTGGTAAAAATGCAGATGAGTGCCAGGTATTCCCACAACGTCTCCAGAAGGTAGTCCAAGTTTAGTTTCATCCCACAACTGAAAGCACACAGAAACGCAACTTTATTTATATACTGTGTGAAAGCGCAACTTGGATCAAGTAGGGACCACTCACCTCTCTGACCAAACTGATTCAGACTCTCTCTTAGAATAGAAACTTTAATGTTTTTTCTGTATAACTATGTTTTAAATTATAAAGATTTGCACAGCAAGCCCAAGAGTCACTTTTCAACAACATAAAGGTTATCCCAATCATCCCTCACACACAACACTTAACACACAAACAAAAACACAAACATACACTTAACACAAACACACACCTGATGACAACACTGTTGGGCACGTGGGCTAGACGGTTCACCTCCTCGATGGATATCTGATCCACCTTGTTATAAACCTGCATAGAAATACAAAATAAAATTAAAAAATGAAAGTTAACTCAAGCAGAGTGACAAAGCCACACACACAAACGCAGTGCGTGGAAAGATCTGCACCCATCCGATGACATACGTAAAGGCAAGGCATGTAAACTCTGTTCCCGACGATGACGTCGATGAACTCATCTGGCGTGCTGTCCTCGCGGAAGAGCACCTCGGCGTTGAAGATTTCTTGAGGATCCCGGGTTAAGGAGTTTAAATGAATACCATCTGGCCAGGTTCGATCGGTGACGGATTAGGCAGAGATGCACACACACAAATATGGTACGACGGAATGACGGGACACAGACAGCAATACTGCAATACACACAAGACAGCAATGTCAATCATGCAAGGGAACCGTAAAGTGTCTTGCTCAGACACTTCTCAACTATAAGCTAAGAGGAGCCAGGGATCAAACCAGCAACAGGTTTAGGAAAGGATACTGTACTCGTGGAGGATGAGCTGAACCAGCTTCTCTGAGCACATGGTGAGAGGGACTGTAGAGTTGTAAGAGAGGCCACCGCCTTTCTTGGGCTACAAGGGAACACATACACAGCCACATTGAGCAAATAGAATTAGGAATTCTGCATTTAAGTATTCAGATCAGAGACAAGACGGTGCTGAAGAATAGTTAACATTAACACTAGCGATTAGATTTGTAATCGTTCATGTAGTAATGAGGGACTGCGATCTTAATGATACAGATTTAAAACAAAGTAAGACAAAGTTCTACTTTACCTTGAAGTAAATATTTGGCTTCTTGCTGTTTAGTCTGATGCCAACAGACTCCAACTCTTTTTCTAAAAGCTCTCTGAAGAGGAAATTAAAAGATTCCAACATAAATATGAACATGCTTTTACCACACATGCAACAAATACAGTATCCCCTTATTCACGCTTTAAACAACGTAGATACACAGACACATCATAGTTCCAAGTTTTAAAAAAGAAGTGCTGATCTGAAGCATACAGGCCCCTACACAACTTTGACTGGCTGTCACTCAAATCTTTAATTTTCAGCTTTGGAACATATAAACACTAAATAAATACTGTTAGCAACATGGATCCCATTATTGTTGAATCCTGTACATGTAAAGGTAATTTGGTCAATGCTTTTGTCCAAGCATCTTACAATAATGTGTGAGTGCATACATTATTAGCATGGGCTGGCATCAACACCCTAACAATGGCAGTGTTAAAGGGGCAGTCTACCAACTAAACACATTAAGGCTCCCATTTGGGTCGTGCTTAAAAGGTGACATATTATACCACCAGGTGTGAGTGTGATTAGCCATTGGAAGCCGTTTTGAAAATCTGCCTCTTCTGACATCACAAGTGGGCGTGTCCACACCTGGTGGATATGTCACCTTTAAGAGTTTTTAAAGAATGTTGTGCAACATCCAATATACAACTTCTGTGTGAAAAGGTTTTCTTTACACTGGGTGCCAACAATAACACGTTCTGATCACTTTGATACATCGGTAAGGAGAGCATTTTGACTACAGGCCATTTTTTGAATAATAAATAAAACAAACACAAAACTTAAACTAACAAGAGAGCTGACTTGGCGAATACATCATGAACTGTGAATGGATTGGGAAACTCTCCTCTCAAGTCACCCTGTTGTCTTGTTTAGTTTGCTGTTCATTCATAGGCAGCGCCCAGCCTTCACAGTCCCTACCTCTGCGGCAGAGCCCAGCATTTAGAGCAGATATAGAGACCAACAACGTAGAAAAGCGATGCAAGACGTGTCTTGGTGCCACCTATTGCTAACTACATCTACTTACACCGGTTATATTGGAAAGGTTCAACAAGATTCTCTGAGAAGCATTTCCCACCACCCCAACGGGAGCCTCAATGTGTTACATTGGCGGAGTGTCCCTTTAAATGTTGTGCTCTACCAGTTGAAGTTCACAGCAGCACAACACTACACAGGTTCCCATGGTTACCTCTGGACACCTCCCTTGGTGGCATCCAACATCATGATGACGACGTCGGCTGTACGGGCCACGGCGATGACCTGCCGACCTCGACCCTTACCTTGGGAAGGTCAAAGGTTGATCAAACACTGTAGTTAGACATTTTTATCTAAAAATTCCAAATCATAAGGATGGACATAGAACCAGCCCAGCCTAAGATATTTACCAGCAGAATCTGAATAATTAATAAATAATAACCATGAATTAATGAAGAAATGCAGCAGTCACCATTCAGGGTCAACAATAATGCAATATTATTGATTATAAAAAAAAAAATGGTATGATATTATGTGAGAAAAGGAAAAAGTGAAAGGAACATGGACTTTACCTTGGGCAGCACCCTCAATGATTCCTGGTAAATCAAGCAGCTGAATGTTGGCCCCTTTGTACTGGAAAATAATTAAAAGACAAAATAGATTTGCATTATTCAATGTAATGGATAAAAACGCTTGCCTCCAAACTCAAAAGGATGTTGATAATGGACATGAGAATTTAAAATATAAGGGAAAATATTAAGGATGTGTAAAAAAGTGTTGTGAAAGTAAGAGCGTTGCCGTACCTCTATGACACCAGGGATACAGGTGAGTGTGGTGAACTCGTAGGAAGCCGCCTCACTGGCGGTTGACGTCATCAAGCTGAGGAAGGTAGACTACAGGAAACAGAAAAGTAAAGTCAGAAAAGTATGTCACACATTGTAGAGCTGGTTTCAAAGCTAAGTTGGATGGTCACCTTACTTAAGCTCTCTGACATATCTAAGCGTTATATCAATCTTGTATGTATGTAATAACAGAAACTGTGTGCACGTCTCAAGTTAACCAGTCACGGACCCTCTGCAGAAACACAATGCATCTTGGTGTTGCTCACCATTTTTGTAGTTTTAAAATTTAAAAACAAGGATTTTCCAGTAGCCCTGTTTAGTTAACATGGTGTGGGTCCACCTTCCCAGTCAATTCTGTGAACCTACCTTACCGACAGATGGGAAACCGATAAGAGCAACTCGGGCATCTCCAGACTTCATGACATCGAAGCCCTCTCCCTTGGCCCCCGCAGTCTTGGAGGGCTCCAGAAGCTGAGCTCTGTATTTTGCAAGCTTCGCCTTCAGCAAGCCAAGATGGTACTCAGTGGCTGAATGCATGCATGGAATAAAGTTAATTCACCCTGGATGGTTTTAATCAGAGTGGTTTATAATAGTATTTGTCAGAATCAAAACATTAAAAAAAAAACAAAATATGACAAATGGGATGTTACTTTGACGTTTAGTTGATTTGGGCGTCCTCAGAAGTTACAACATTAAGGCTCAGAAAACAACTACTAATAGACTGCATGACTGGCCGATGAGAGCCTTACCTTTGTTTTTCTGAGTTCGAGAGATTTCTCTCTCGATCTCCGCGATTTTGTCCAAAATGCCCATTGTGACAAGGCAGATCTATCACACCCGTAAGGAAAATCCCTTTTGATAAAGAAGACACATTGTAAGAGATGTGCAAACGTGTCAGTCATTGGTTACGTTATTTATTAGCGAACCTGCTAGCTAGCTGGAGAGCAATACAATTACAAACAATAGCGGTTGAGAAACTCTACAGGATGCAATACGAACATGGTGCTTTGCTGTAGCAGTTAATAATAATAAACAGTATGAAAAACCCTTTAAATGATTCAAGAAATGTGGAAATTTACACTTTGATTTCGTTGACACTTGGCAGCATGCAGAAAGAAGAAACGGGTATGACATCACGCACCGGAAGTAATAGTTATGCACTTCAAGTTCCGGAACAAAACCAAAAATATCTTTATGAATTTATACATTAAAACTACTCTCTTGAATTCAGAAAATATCTACATTTGCAACATACATAATCACTGATATTAATATTAAAAAATAAAATAAATTAAATGTTTATCTTTAGCCCAAAACACATCATCATTACAAGCTCTGTGTCATTGACATGTCCATAGAGCGAATATGGCTGCGCCGCCAGGAGCCAGACCAACACCATCGTCCGGTTCTACTGGGTTTGAAGGATTCCCGTTTGTGGTACCAGGTAAATCTTCGGAGGAAAGATCCACTAAAGAGCAGGAGCAAATCGGAGTTACTAAAAAGAAACCATGCAGGGCTTGTACGGACTTCAAATCGTGGATGAAAGTCCAGGACAAGCCGTCAACTAATTCAACACAGGTGATCGGAGTTCATTATGGTGTCGCAAGTTGGTCGTTGCTTCTTTCCCCTCTCACATATATATATATATTATATCACACATTAAGGAGCTAACGAAGCAGACTAACCCCGACGGTCCTTTTCAAATTGTATCTAATTCAGTGTGGGATAAACTCATGTCAGTAAATAACATGAATGACAGTAAATAAGTGAGAATAAGTCAGAAAATTACATAATGATGCTTCGGACTACGGACTAAAGCTAAATCCTTCGAATCCTTCCGTGTCATGTGTGCATGAGTCTATTCGACCTATTCCTTGTAATGTTTTGGTAGTTATCCGATATATATATATATACCTCTACATTTATCTTCCCATGACCAGGATACCAATCCAGGCAGCCGGGCAGAGGAGGATCCGCAGTGTCCGTTGGACAGGGAAGATTTAGGACGTAACACCTGGTCTTTTCTCCACACCATGGCCGCATATTTCCCAGATCGGCCCTCCCAAACGCAGCAGCAGGAGATGGGACAGTTCATCAACCTCTTCTCCAAGTTCTTCCCCTGTGATGAATGTGCCCAGGACCTCCGGGGCAGGTGAGGTCCCACTACTACCCCACAACACATATCCAACTACAGTATCTACAATATAATGTATACATTATGGACACAGTATCACGATGAGGGGCAGGATATAGTCTAGGATAGTTTTCTACTTCGAGGCTTTGTTCCAAATATCCCAGGTGTTTCGGATGTCCTGCGTCCTGTGTAGGATACTTTACAAAGGAATGAATTAAAACAGCCCTATCCGAGTGTTTCTGGGTTTGATCCAGTGTCTTCCATCTAGTTGTCAGGCACTTGTGACTCCCATTATTAAATACAATCAAGATCATATAGTTGCTCTGAACTTTTAGTTGTTGAAACGATGTGGCAGTTCAGATTTTCTTTGAATATCTTGCAATTTGCCAGCTGTTTTATTTTTTCTCTTATGACATATTCTCTCATCCACAGGTTGACAACCAATCAGCCAGATGCAAGTAGTCGCCACGCCCTCTCTCAGTGGCTTTGTTGTCTCCATAATGACGTCAATGTTCGGCTGGGCAAGCCCCAGTTTGACTGTTCCCGTGTGGACGAGCGGTGGCGAGACGGCTGGAAGGACGGTTCTTGCGATTGATTGGCTGTCAGGCTGTGTATATGGAGGGAGGGAGGGAGGGAGGGAGAGGAACTTGTGATTCAAGCATATTTTCACCAGTTTTTCACTTTACACTTTCCAAGGCTCATTTCGTAAAAAATAAATTGGTCTCTGATGTCCCCATTAGATGTGGAGTTTTCAACGCAACCCAATCCAGGCACGTACAAAGACGTTCGACAATCCAGTAAAACCTGTGAAAAAACAACTTTTTTACTTATTCTGGTGGGGGGGAATATATGGCATTGTTAATTTAATGTTTGATTGTAAGTGTTTAATTTAATCATCTACTCAGAAAATGTTATATTTTTGGTAATCCTTGTTAGCCGAGTCATCTGGTTACTTATTCATAGACACAAAAGTGTGTGTGTGTGTGTGTGTGTGTGTGTGTGTGTGTGTGTGTGTGTGTGTGTGTGTGTGTGTGTGTGTGTGTGTGTGTGTGTGTGTGTGTGTGTGTGTGTGTGTGTGTGTGTGTACAGTTGCAGATCTGTTTTAATCTGTGTATTTAATTCGTTGGAAATTGGTTACAGGTAAAACACTATGGACACATGTTCCCTTGTGTCTCGGTGTCCTTTCTGTTCAGTCTCCAACTCATGGGACTCAACCTATGTGAAAATCAATAAATATCTTAATAACACCCATAATGCCCACAACTTGTATGTACTGTATTTGTATATTAGTCTGACAAACGTATTAATAAATTGAAAAGTATTTTTTGTAAGTTTCTTATAAGCTTGGAACGTTTTTGCTGTCAGTCCAAGGACTACATGTCCGCCCTCTGCTGGCTGAAGGCGGCATATGTGACACTTGGTTATATTCATGTGAACGGAGATCGCTGCTCGCTCAGCCGTAAAAGACACCATCAAATCGCCGTATTTTTTTGCCCCGCCCCGGTAGAGCACCGCACTGCCTGCTCTCATCGTCATCATCAGAGGCACAGCAACCCATTTGATCATCCTGCGTTCAACAACAAGAGCATACCACCTTGGTTATCCTTTCAATAGTGTCCTTAGGCGTTGACGTGGGATAGCGCGTGCTGCTGGTGATGCAGCTGTAATTGGGAAAAAGGAAAGCACACAGACTGACTGACTGACTGACTGACTGGAGGGTACATACGTCGATCGTGCACGCCCACGCCCAGCAGCATTTGCCCGTGCAGTGCGCATGGAGCGCGCGCAGGAGGACCCGTCCCTACAGTAGAAGCCCACCCAGCCGTGGAGCCGCGAGCGTGGTGTTGAGAGGAGCGAGAGAGAGAGAGAGAGCGAGAGAGAGAGAGTGAGTGAGAGAAGATGGACGGAGTAGGATCTTTTGGAGCGGGTCGGACTGGGTCTACGCTAGACCCGATCGCATTTGCTAAGCAACCGCAGACCATCCTCCGAGTTCTGTCGTGGGTAAGGCACGGTCTTATAATGAACGGTATTAATAGGGTTCTCCTTCTGGGTTTGTTTCCCTTGCTGCAAGGGACCTTCGATGTGTTTTCGTCGCAAACAGCAGACATTGACATGTAATTGCAGGGCATGGAAATTGATGACGGAAAAATAACGGTTGACATTGCTTTATCAAAAAAAGATAAACCATCCCTGACATTGGGCCAATCTGGTTGAACGTGCTAATTGCATGCATTTTATCCCATTTGGCCTACAGATGTTTTAATTGAGCAGAATTGTCCGAGGCCTGCCATTTGGAAGACTAATAGGGAATTATTATTATTAGCTGCCTTGAAGAATGCATTGTATGTGAACCTAAATACTAGATGAGGAATATGTTCGGCCCATCGAACCATAATACACTGAAGCTGAAACCACCGTGATCATTCTACAGCATCCCTTTGACGGGGGGCCATGTCATTCGCATTGTTTATTGTCCTTCCCCGTCTAAAATCAAGCAGTCTGTTTTGATATAATAGTAGGCCTATTTACACATGTGGATTATACTAGCCTATATTTATTTTTTATTCTCGGGAGGTTTTGGTAATTTAACCGAAACGTTTGTCGTTATTCGGGTGGTCACGAGCGGTGCCGTCGTTCCTCGCCTTTGATTGGTCGGTTATCATTACGCACGCCGAAGTCTCGAGACGTGTTGTTTCATGACGTTTGATTTACCGCATTACATATGGACGGCTGCTTCTTTGAAGCTACCGAAGAGGCCTTCGACATTGTAGTCAGGGATTATCAATCCACAAATCAATGTCAACTAAACTCCCAAACATGAAGGCCTAATAGAAAGGTGTTGTCATGGTCGAACCAGGTTACAACTCATGTTTCATGTTGATGTCAATAGGTTGCACTTGGTTTGCGATATATATGAGTTATGGAAGTGTGTGTGTGTGTGTGTGTGTGTGTGTGTGTGTGTGTGTGTGTGTGTGTGTGTGTGTGTGTGTGTGTGTGTGTGTGTGTGTGTTGATGCTAGAGTGGTTGCAACTTCTCTCCCCCCCCCCCCCCCCCTCCCCCCTTAGTGTTCTAAGTATTTTAATGTAACACAACTAGATGTATTTTACCCATAACATCAGGTAACATCTATGCTAGTGTCCAGGTCTGTATTCTCTCACTAAGAATATTTCGGAGGGTCTGATTTAACATAGTGTCTGCCATTTGAAAATATACTAAATAATCCACCTCTGGCCCCAGCTGTTTTATACAATGTGGTAACAAGAGATAATACACCAACATAGGCCCTTTGCCAATGTCATTCAACTCAGTGATGCCTCAATGATAACTCTCATCTAGAAATATTTGATGCTCACAATGCAAGGCTGTGTCTTAGAAGGGCTTCAGCTCTATCATATGACTGTGCCCCCCCCCCCCCCCCCCCCACCCGTCTGTGTCACATGGCCTCCAGTGTTAGTCAGCTGATCAGTGTGAGCATTCCAGTTCAAAATCAAAGCCAAGAGATAGACATTGAACAACCACACACACACACACACACACACACACACACACACACACACACACACACACACACACACATACTAAGAAAAATAAGTTATAGCTAGACATGATGAGATCAGAAGTTATTTTTCAGCAGCACCATGCTAAGCACACTGACATGCTTAGTTATCTTCGAGGCACCCCCTACATGCTACGTAGCCTAGCATGCTAAATATCCCAAAATGCTACGCCCCAACATGATAACCCAAAAGGCAATCTGAGGGTAACCCCCACGTACACGAATAACACGAGAATGCTAAACACACAGAAATGCTTCAGTTGGGCCATGTATTGAGGCATCCCTTAAATTCAAAATCAAGATTTTTGTACCGTATATATTGTAAGTTCATCACTATTTTTATGAAACTGTACTATTACTTAGTAGCCCGAGAACAAGACGGATCTGCAAGTTCATGTTTTATTTGCTGTAGCATGTGCATGTGCGCCTCACGTTCAGACAGATTTTCAGCAGACTTGGCCAAGGTCAGGCCAATCACAACTTGCATATCTAATGTGGGGTTGGTTTAATATAATCGCCCTAATGGAGTGACTTTGAGGTTTTTTCATAAACAGCCAAGATGGCTGCCACTGATGTGTCACATGTTTCGTGCTCTGATCGATTGGAAATCAAAAACATGCTGATACATGTGGTGATGTCAGGCCCATTATTTAGTATTACTAAAAACATTACCCTTCTGACCCTTCCGTAAAACGTTGTATTCCAATCAAGTCAGTATCTTCATTTACTCGACAGTTACTCTTAAAAATCAAACGTCAGCCTTCTACAGCAGCCACCCACATATAAACATATACACAAACACACACCCACACACACATACACTTTGCCTCAGGTCTCATTGATTTTCTTCATGGCCAGGGAAGCATCCATCCTTCAGTCACTCACTAACGTAGAGAGAAAGAGAGAGAGAGAGAGAGAGAGGGAGCAAGAGATGGAGAGAGAAAAAGAGAAAGATAGAGACCGAGAGTGAGAAAGAGGAAATTAGGTCATGTCTTTGTTCTGAGCATGCTCACAGAAGATGCTCTTGTGTGTGTCTCTTGTGTCACTGTGTTCCAGTAAAGCTGTGTGTGTAGGTTTGTTTGAATAAGTGTGCATGTGTGGGTTTTTGTTTTTGTGTGTGTGTGTGTGTGTGTGTGTGTGTGTGTGTGTGTGTGTGTTTGTTTAAGCGTGTTTGACCAAGGCGTTGTTCAGTGAGTAAGCAGGGTACCATTTGCTGTCTCACTCGACCCCAAACCGATGACACAGATAGATCGCTAAATAGGTTCCACGTCACCGTCGACTTTACACACGTGTGATGACGAGTACGGAAGCTTGAAGCCTCTTCGCTCTCTCCCCCTTTATTGCCTTCCCTTCCCCCTCCTTCTCCTACCTCTATCCATCCCTCCATCAACCCTCCTTCCCCCCTCTCTCCAAACCTTTCTCCATCCCTCCCTCTCCCCCTCCCTCCCTCCCTCTCTCTCTATCCGTTCCCCTTCCATCCTTCCCTCCCTCTCTCTGTCTAACTCTTCCTCCCTCGACCCTACCTACCCCCCCCGCAACCCTTCTTCCCTCCGCCTAACCTTCCTCTGTCTCTCCGCCCCACCTCCCAGATCTTCTCACTGGTGGTGTTCGCCTCCATCGTGAATGAGGGCTACGTCAACATGGGCAGCGAGCGGCTGCACTGCGTGTTCAACAAGAACGCTGACGCGTGCAACTACGGCGTGTTCGTGGGCCTGGTGGGCCTGCTGGCCTGCTCCTTCTTCTTCCTGCTCGACTACAAGTTCTCCTCCATCAGCTCGGTCAAGGACCGCAAGAAGGCCGTCATGCTGGAGGTGGGCTTCTCCGGTGAGTGGTCGAAGGAAAAATCGGAATAATGTAGGGTGGGATGGGGAAGGGGGGGTGGGGGGGGGGGGGGATTTAACCTATAACTCTGCTGGGATTCAAACACCCTAGCCACTATACTTTCATGGGCAGTAGGCACCATTTTTTTCACAATGTAACAGAACAGGTAGATACAGTAGGACATTATGGACAGAAACCCAGAACCTTTTGGCAGGGAATTCAACATCCTAACCATTAACACCCTAAATGCTATGGATTTCTTCAGAACTTTTTCTCAAAAAAAAAATTGTACACAGCTCACATCTGTCTTTTTTAGATGAAACCTGGCCCTCAATTTCAGTGTCCTGCTTAAAAACAAGCAAAAGGAAATTCCCTTTTGCTTGCTTTTGCCATTCCCTTTGACTGCTCATTTCCTGTAACAACGTTTTGGTGATTGGGACTGCGACACCAAATTCCATTTGGGTGGCCAAAACTATAATATTGATTACTCCACTGGGGGACTGAACTACTCCCTCTATCATCTATCAAACCCTAATAGTAATCATAAGCATCATCCCTTATTGTTTATATACTACCCCCACCCTAATCATCTGTTGTCATATCACTGTGGCACTGTTTGTCTATCCCAATAGACTACATCCTATTTAAGGAGAAAGGCAGGAAATATGGGGAATTGGGACATGGAACATGCCCAAGAAATCTATCTGCTTGCGGTGTGTTGGCCGCAAAAACAAGCCGATATGTCACCAGATGAATCCGATAAGAATGACAACAACTATCTCTCATGGAATATGCCGCGGAAATAATGTACATCCGTTGTACACTGTTACTGTCGTACATTATGGGTATGAAACATTATACAGCATTCTATGAGAACCAGATTTCAGATTTCGGGCAGCACTACAAAATGTCAATGCTCCAAAAAGTGCTCTATATGGTGAACTAGTGAGTGATTTCAGACAAAGAATTCCCCCTTGGGGATTTCCCCTTGGAGATCAATAATAGTATCTATCTATCTATCTGATGTTGACGTTTTACCCTTCCTGAGGGAAACCTTGTCTCTGTCCCGATTTGTTCCTACCTGTGGCATTTTATTATCCTATGTCTAACTTTACTCCACAAGGATATGAACCAGGGTGCATTTGACACTTGAAACACAGTTTAAAGAAGGTGCTTCATGTATAAGGCTTTTCTAACTTACCAACAAGGAGGAACATGATGAACAAATGACCGGTAAAACAAGAGGAGGAGCTGTGTTAAAACCCTATCACTGTAGAACACCCCTTACTCTGAATACCCAAGAGTGTGTTCACACTTTTATACACTTATTCATGCATGAAGTAAGGTGAGACAGAAAGTTTGTGAACCCAATAAAAATGTGCCTTCGGTGACCACAATTATGGCTTTAAAGCTGTAGAGAGCAAGTGTGGGGAGGCATTCATGTGCTTTTATCGATTAATAAAAAAGTTATTGAA
>NC_140271.1:1360225-1395225 GCF_964030765.1 Micromesistius poutassou | reverse complement strand
GTGGCACATCGACAACTAATAAATGTTGATTTTGGTGGTGTGTTCGCAACCCGTTTAAAAATTGTGCTGTGTCAAATATAAATATTTTTTGGAATGATTTTTGTTTTTCATCGCTCTGAAAAGAAGGTGTTTGACTTCCTTAATGTATAGAAGCTGTGAACAGAGACGTTACTGTGGGGTCACCTGAATGTCTTTTGGACTGGCGCCTGTCACTTCAATACAGTCAAAATAAAAAAAATCAATTAAAAGAAAAGTTGGCTATTTGATGTCTGGTTCCAATCCAACTTAGGATTTTGGTGTTTACATTGCTAGGGTTAATGTACGACGAAGAAATTTAGAAAATGTAAAAAAAAACGACAAAAGCCAAGACACCCCTCACATTCCCGTATTCCTAGGTATTATTCCTAAAAAGGTGAAAGCTGTGGAGAATCACCAGATATTCACAGGATTTCACATGAATATTTCAAAGTAAAATACTGTTTTATTATCGTAATAATAAAATCGCTTTATTTTACTTTGAACAAAATCATTGCAGGATAAATTAGAAAAGAGAACAAGGTCAGTGTTGAAAGCGATCTCGTTAAGTTTTAATTTATTGTTCATAGAAAAAAAAAAGATCTACATCCCACATGATGTATGGGAAGTTAGTTAAATAATCAGAACCCATCCCATTCATTGGTCATAGAAAATCACTGAAAATGCACGAGGAATTAGTTTTTGCATACAAGTATTATTTCCTAACTTCCTGTACAGACAATATGTATAGTGAGTGAGGAACACCTGAGGAGGACCGTGAGAATACAACAGGCGGAGACATGCAGAGGAGAGCTGGCGGGAAAACGCTTTTAATTGGTTTAGGGGAGAACATTTATTGACTCCCCCCCACCCCCCCCCTTCCCCTGGGGTTTCTAATTGGAAGCCTGAGCAAAAATAAAAGCTGCAAACCATAGGCTCAGGTGAACAAAACAACCATTAAAGCGGGAAAACCAACCTAATATCTGATATCAATTAACCAACCGGCAATATCTGATGGGGAGACGGGGGTTCTGCTTGGGACTAGGGAATAAGAGGACCTCAAACTGTGTACCTGTGCCCCAAGCTGGAGAACATACCAAGGAATAAACTACTTCTCTTGGACCATCGCCTTTAATGTTGCCCACACAAGTTACACGTTCTTTGTCGCTTCAAACTGCTACTTCCGTTTCTGCGACTACCGTTATTATTTGCTTACTCTGCTTTTTTTTTTTAGTCGTAGAAAACAGGTGTGGTAAGAAAGTCAAGGGTGGGTGGGTGGGGGGGGAAACCGAGTTAAAGCATTTTACAGGGATGAAATTGTAGGAGCATTCTAGTGAACTCTTCAAGTAAGCCTTCGTTTAGGCGTGTGTTGTTTCTCTGAGTGCTGAGCAGGCGTTGCCATCTAGAGGATGTATCCGTTAAGCGTCTCAATTGCAAAAGATGGGGCGTTTTTTTCACGTCAGAGATCGGGCCACCCTTCCATCCATCCGTCCGTCCGTCCGTCCCGTCAGTCCAAGCGCGGAACCTAAAACACATCCTGCCTTCAAACGTCGTCACCCCCCCCGACTTCAAGCTCTTTCTCCACGCTCCGCGAGCCTGCTGTTGGAGGGGTGGAGGTAATGTGGGGGGTTGGGGTTGGCGCCATAGGAAAGGATGGGGGGGGGGGGGGCGCCACGGGGAGACGGGGGGAAGAGAGAGAGAGAGCGAGAGAGCGCTAGCTGATGATGCGGCTGATGGACTGCAGAGAGGGGAAGTCCTCGCTCTCGCCCAGGTGCAAGGTCTTGTGGGAGTTGAAGTCCTTGGGCGCCAGCACCTGTCTGCAGGCGGGGCACACCCGGCAGTCCAGCTCGGCCAGCGTGGCCGCGTCGCCGTTGGTGGTCGGTGGCGTCTGCCAGGCGCTGCGCTTGCTCTTGTTCTTCTTACCTACGCCGCCGCCTCCTCCTCCTCCTCCTCCTCCCGTGGACTGCTTCTCCAGGGCCCTGGAGTCCCCGTGCGCCGCCAGCAGCTCCTGCTGCCTGGACGTGTCGGGCAGCAGCACCAGCAGCTCGTTGAAGATGCGCTGGAAGTTGTCCCCCAGCAGCTCCTTGCAGCTGCGGTAGTACTGGGCCGCGGACATCACACCCTGCAGGGACCAGAGAGGGGTGGGGGGGAGGGGGGGGGGCGGGGGGAGAGAAGGGCATTGTGGGGGTCAGGATGGTGGCTTCACCAGATGTACTTCTGTTTCAGGGTTTCCCACACATGTTTAGTGGTTTAGTGGAAATGCTGGAATTTCAATAGTCGGATCAAATTCCCGACCATCGTTCTAAAATCAATATATATATAGTTTTAAATCGTATGTATTATCATAACCAAATCAAGGTTTTAGCAGCTGCTGTGGGCAAGATTTGATAGTTGGAAATGGAGCTGAACAGAGCAAGGTTTGGGAAATAAATGCTCCCTCCCTCCCCCCCCACCATCATTTTTTTGTGTTGCCATGTGTGACAGTAAAGATCAGTTCCCTCAACCAATCTGAAGAAATGCCCTGATTGGTCAGAAATAGTGAGGTAATTGGGAGTAGCCTGAAAGCTAAATTATATTGTGCTAACTGCATGTGCTAAATTAAAGGAGCCATGACATGCCACCAGGTGTGGTGTGATTAACCGTTACAAGCCGTTTTGGAAATCTGCCCCTTATGACATCATAAGGGGCAGAAAGTGGGCGTGTCCACCTAGACGTGTGCTGGATAGATCAGTCCACCAGCCGACCCAGTGGACTGTAGCAAACGTTGCTCATCTATCCGTCACACATCTAGACGGACACGCACCTAGATGCTGACCTTATCCCCTGCATAATAACAGGTTGCTTACAGTGAGTGTGTTCTGCTCCACAAGCACATGAGCAGCTTCATCAGAGTTTAGCAGACAGAGGGCGAAGTCATGACCCTTCCTACGCTGCCTCTGATTGACTAGTAGTAGATTGACTCGTTGATAACTTGGATGTGATATAGACAACATAACATAGACAACGTAAGATATATACAATTGACCTGTCGCTAAGTCACACCCCCCGTCGTTACCATGACAAACTCGGGACAAACAAACCAGACTCGGGGGACTACATTACGCTATGGAGGGGTATATTCCAAACTTTAAAATACATACAGAAGGTAACAAGCTTAAGTTCAGTTGGTATTCTGACTTGCCACAGTCTGATCCACATTACACACTTTTTCTTGTCCCGTTGTGGTTTGGGAAAAGGGATGGAATACACCCCATTCTGCGGCCTCTCGGGACACCGACTGTCCGTGTTATATGTTCCCCAAGCACATCGTTTGACCATGGTGTTTGTTTTTTTACACAAACAACATAAATCCACTGTTAAATTGTTATATTATGCCTCCTCCCTGTTGTTTTGAATGGAGTTGCGGCTGGAATGTCATTGGCTGATCTGCGTTCTAAGGGCGGCGCTGAGCGACAGGTCAATTCACGAGGACGCCCCATTTGAATTAAAAACTGTGAATTTCACCGAAAGGTGACAAGTTTACACCCCTTCTATACACAAGTATATTAGACTAATTGCAACCTATATTATCTGTCAAATTGAATGCATATGCTGACACGTTAGTTTGTATGGTCGGTCAATTAGCAGCGCCTCACCTAAAGACGACTTCAGGGACACCCTGCCCTCTTGTTAGATCACACATGAAATAAGGCATCATCTCATCGGTAAGCAGGAGATCTCCTGTAATCATTATTTTCTCTTTTCCACGATTGATAAATAATGGAATTCCTTTATATTTAGCCTCTATATCCTGTTGTATTCAGTCATTATAATGCAGATACACAATTTTTTTGATTATTCAACAGAGAATTTGAGGTGACACGGGGCTCTCTGAATCACGTTTAGACGGGTGGATTTTCAGGGTGCAGTCCCATTTTATAAAATACGGCACAACAATACGACCACCCCGTGTACCTGTCGGAACTGTCCCGAGAAGTTCTTGAACTGGTTGAACTGGGACTCGTCGTTGTGGAGGTAGTTCCTGATGGACTGGATCAGCTCCAGGTTCCTCTGCTGGAAGTTCTCCGGTACCATGTAGCTGTCAAGCAGCTGGGCCGGCCTGGGAAACACAAGGGGTTTTTGAGAGAGCAAGAAAGAGAGCGAGAGAGCGATATATATATATATATATATTTATAAAACGGGTGGCTTAAATCAAGCGATTCCCAACTGTTGTATATTGAGCGTATACACACAGCTATGACGCCCGTTCAGTTTACAGAGTCCAGTATCACTCCGCTCCTAACTTGAACTGTTGTTTATTTATATATAAAAGCAATAGCATAGTTCACTGAAGCCTAAAAACATGTTGATTGCTGGAGAGGGTGGTAATGTTGTACAGCAATGGGCACACGGTGAGTGAACTGCTTGATAGTAAGATAAATTGCCGGCAAACCGAGCTACCGTCTCTAGCCTAGCCTTCTCTCTGAAGGACGCTACAGTGTGTTGCATAGCAACCGCCGTACACTTTGCAGGCAGTCAGGAGGGACTACTTTTTTTGTATTCGTTAAAAAAAAATGCTTTTCCGACTTTCCTCCACTGCGCGTCGGGACGGACAACGCCCCTTAACTGTGGTATAATGACCGTATACCACAGCCTGTCGTGATCTATTGCTTAAATATATATATATATATATTTTTATTTTTGACTATATCTATGTACCCATCAATTACTCTTTAGTGATTTCATCCAGAGCGGTCCGGGTCTTACCGGTGGGGAGGGGGGGGGGCTGGCTCCACCACGTTGCTGTTGAGGGGGATGCCGGTGAAGCCCGGGGGCGGGGACTTGCTGGGGCCGCTGGCCAGGCCCGGAGGAGGAGGGGGGGCCACGACAGAGGAGGTGGGGGGGGCTGCAGCCAGGGACGCCGTGGCCTTCAACGGGAAGGAGCTCTTGAACCCTGTAGGTGACGGGACGTAAGAAAATCAACCCTCCAGCCGATTAACCAATCAAAAGGCTTTCATTGACGAGCATAGAAAGAAGAACAGAGGTCACATGACTTATTGTTTTAACAGTGGGTGGCCCTAACCCTTCTTTGCAGTACTACTTTTTTTTTTGCATTGTAATAACACTGACCGCATGCCGACACCACCATGTATCTTTCGGAGCATGTGCACAAGTGTATGTGTTTGTGCATTGAGAGAGACAATGCAGTGTATATTGTGCAAACGTGTGCTTATGCACTAGGGTCAGGCCGTCGTCCCCATTTTCATATTCGTTGCTTTCCAATCGTGATTATTATAGATTGCTGATATACGATCCGATCGCCAGGGGGAGGGGGGAGTCAGTTCAAGTCAACTTCAAGCAATAAAAGTTAAAGTTACATGGATAACATTTAATAAAAAAATAATATATAACAATAGCAATGTCTCGGTTCCCTTAAGTCTCTGTGATTGTTGCGACAATATCACAGCAGCTAGTCCGTTTAACATTATCATATCATCTTTAATATCACAATCAAAATGTTATCCATAACGTTAACTTCTCTTACGGAGCACCGAGCAACGTTTTGGTTAGCAGCAGGCATATGAAGAACAGAGATGCGGGCTGCCAGATCCATGGTAACGAGACGCCAAACTGGTTTTGAAATTCAATCGCCATTCATGCTAATTAACGGGGCTAATCGGGTGGACATTCTGCAACAGCAGAAACATCTCTAAATGTACATTAGGGCGCAGATTTTAGAGATCTGATATGACAATGCAAACAGAGCAAACTATACATCAAAAAAAACATTCAGAACGCTATGACTGCAGTTGTTGCTTGCTATAATCCATAATGCTTGCTATAATGCGTTTGGCTGCAGAACACTGCCATTTTTTCGATATCCCGCTTTGCCGAATGTGTGCATGTGCCCGAGTATTAACTTGTATTAACTTCAACTTTCAAGCTTCTGTTGCGTTTCCGTCAAACAACAGCAGTACAGTCAAACAACCCTTTGTTTGACTGTAATACAATAACTATTTTGAAGGAGGGCAGAGCGCTATTCAGAGGGCGTCCACGTGCCCTTGGTTCTATTAAGGCTGTTCTACTGCGAATGAACAATCCCATCACAAGCCTAGTGCGTACTGACCTGGGGGGGGGGGGTTTAGCCTAGTGCGTACTGACCTGGGGGGGGGTTTAGCCTAGTGCGTACTGACCTGGGGGGGGGTTAGCCTAGTGCGTACTGACCTGGGGGGGGGTTAGCCTAGTGCGTACTGACCTGGGGGGGGGTTAGCCTAGTGCGTACTGACCTGGGGGGGGGGGGGGTTAGCCTAGTGCGTACTGACCTGGGGGGGGGGGGGGGTTAGCCTAGTGCGTACTGACCTGGGGGGGGGGGGGGGGTTAGCCTAGTGCGTACTGACCTGGGGGGGGGGGGGTTTAGCCTAGTGCGTACTGACCTGGGGGGGGGGGGGGGGTTAGCCTAGTGCGTACTGACCTGGGGGGGGGTTAGCCTAGTGCGTACTGACCTGGGGGGGGGGGGGGGGTTAGCCTAGTGCGTACTGACCTGGGGGGGGGTTAGCCTAGTGCGTACTGACCTGAGGGGGGGGTTAGCCTAGTGCGTACTGACCTGGGGGGGGGGGGGGGGTTAGCCTAGTGCGTACTGACCTGGGGGGGGGGGGGGGGGTTAGCCTAGTGCGTACTGACCTGGGGGGGGGTTAGCCTAGTGCGTACTGACCTGGGGGGGGGGTTACTGACCTGGGGGGGGGGGGGGGTTAGCCTAGTGCGTACTGACCTGGGGGGGGGGTTACTGACCTGGGGGGGGGTTTAGCCCAGTGCGTACTGACCTGGGGGGGGTTAGCCTAGTGCGTACTGACCTGGGGGGGGGGGGGGTTAGCCCAGTGCGTACTGACCTGGGGGGGGGGGTTAGCCTAGTGCGTACTGACCTGGGGGGGGGGGGGGTTAGCCCAGTGCGTACTGACCTGGGGGGGGGGGTTAGCCTAGTGCGTACTGACCTGGGGGGGGGGGGGGGGTTTAGCCCAGTGCGTACTGACCTGGGGGGGGTTTCTTGGTGACGAGGGCCGGAAAGTCCTCCTCGTCTGCCGGAGGCGGCTCTGGAAAGGGGTGTGGGGTCGCGGCCGGGGCGGCGCTCGCCTTCTTGGTCGCCGGCGTGAACGCCACCTCCGCGTAACCGTTGGTCAGTTCGCTCGGGGTCCCCGCCCGCGCCGCCGCCGCCGGGGCGGCCGCGGGTTTGTTCTTGCTCTTCTCGGGGACGTTCTCCTTCTGCGCTACCGTGGCCTTGGCCTTGGCCTTGGCTGAAGCGGCCGTCTTGGACGGCGTGGCGGGGAGGTTCGTGTTCTTCTGCTGCGCTTGTGGTGGTTGTTGTTGTTGTTGTTGTTGTTGTTGTGGTTGCTGCTGCGTTTTCTTCTTCTTGCCCGCTTTGGAGGCCGCGAGGCCGGGGATGGCGTCCGAGGAGCTGGCGGCCGGCGGCGCCGGAGGTCTCCCGCCAACACCGGTGCCAACACCGCCGCCGCCGCCGCCGCCGTTCCCGCTCTTGACGGTGAGCAGCGAGGATATGTCCAACATGGTGGGCACGGTGCGGAACTCCCGCTGCGTCAGCCCGCCGTCCTCTTCGTCTGAAGACGAGCGCAGGGGAGCAGGAGCGGGCCGCGCAGCCTCCCCCCCGCGCTTTTTCCTCCGCGAGGACATGGCCACGGACGCAGAGGAGGAGGAGGAGGAGGAGAGGGGCTGGGGCCCGGCGAGGGAGGCGGGGGGAGCCGGCGCCGGGAAGGCTGAAGGAGGCGGCGGGCCGTGATTGGCTCGGGCGGCGGCGGCGGCGGGCGCAGGCTTGGCGTGGGACGACCAGGCGGAGGCAGAGCCGCCGCCGCCGCTGGGCTTCTGGAGGCGGAGCTTCGACACCAGGGCGGGAAAATCGTCTTCTTGGAAGGAGGAGGAGTTCCTCGGCGGGGCCGTGTAGGCCGGGGTCATGGGGGACGTCACCACCGAGGCGGCGGCGGAGAGGCTGGGGAAGTCGTCCTCCTTCAGGGGCCCGCGGGGGGGGCCCGCCGAGAGCCGGGGGAAGTCGTCCTGCTTCAGGGTCCCGCGCGGGGGGGCCCCCGAGAGGGTGGGGAAGTCGTCCTGCTTCAGGGGCCCGCGGGGGGCCGTGACCGGGGCTGGCTTGGAGCTGCGAGAGGGAGGGGCGCACACGGGCAAAAAAGTGACAACGTAACGTGCACCATTAGGTCGTAGCTCAGTTAGTAGTGCGGGTTAATCACAAGGGTTAGGGGTTTGATTTTTAGTAAATCTGAGGATCCTTTTGATAAAAGCATCCACAAAATGGCATGAGAGTTATGGGCAGATTGCATAGGAGCAGAGTGCGTGCGTGACTGCGTGCGTGAGCGTACCTTGGTATGGGTGTGGACACTGGCACCCCCAACACTGGGAAATCATCGTCCTCCCCAAATGGATTTTTACTCTTCATGGTTCTCACTGGAAATGAAAAAGGAACCGCAACCCACAGGAAGTTAATTACAAAAACATACATCCACGTTAAATGTAGGGCCATGGAGTGTGTGAACGTGATGGGGTGAGTGGGGACTACGTTATCTAACCTGGAGGTTCTGTGTTATTTTTGATCGCCCCGGCTCTGTGTCTGAGCTCATCTGCATCCATCCTCTCAGTCCGGTCCATCCTCTCAGTCCGGTCCATCCTTTCCGGCCGGTCCATCCTCTCAGTCCGGTCCATCCTTTCCGGCCGGTCCATCCTCTCAGTCCGGTCCATCCTTTCTGTCCTGTCCATTCTCTCCTTCCGCTCTGGCCTATCTATCCTGTCCATTCTCTCAGTCCTATCCATCCTCTCAGTCCTATCCATCCTCTCAGTCCTATCCATTCTCTCAGTCCTATCCATTCTCTCAGTCCTATCCATTCTCTCAGTCCTATCCATTCTCTCCTTCCTCTCAGTCCTGTCCATCCTCTCAGTCCTGTCCATCCTCTCAGTCCTGTCCATCCTCTCATCGTTGCGTTGTCTCTGTGGGGGGCCGCGGTCCTGGGCAGGAGGGCCCCTATCCTCCGGCCGCCGCACCGCCATGGAGGCCCTCATTGCGGCCGCAATGTCCCGCTCCTCCTCCTCCCTGCATGCGTGCACAAATAAATAAACAAGCAAAATGCATCGTCACGGGGGAAAATACACAATTGAGTAATCGCACAAGCATGCCCACATGAATTCCCACGTACCGGTTGTATCTCCAACTCTTCTGCTGCCCGCCATAAGGCCGCCCTCCTCCTCCTCCTCCTCCTCCTCCTCCTCCTCGTCCTCCTCCACGACCTTGCCGCATCTCTTCATAGTCCTCCCCTGTCAACATACCTACACACACACACACACACATTAAATACAGCAATGTGGCCGCATAAAGATAAATGAAGTACATATAGTACAGTGACCTGCACATATCACCCTAGGTCAACCGACCTAAAGTGCCGTAGCGGTACGTTGCCCATATAAGTGCATCAAAATGTCAATACCTTCTTGGGAGTGGGACTTTAATCTGCTAATTCAATACATGATCATCGGATCACCACCCAAAACGACAATCCCAAGCGGCACACTCCCGCCATGTGCTCACCGTCGTTCCTCCGCTGCGCCCTGGGAGCGTAGTTGAACTGAAGGTCAATCTGCCGGTTCTGCCGGGCCTCGGCGCGGTTCTTGCTGTGCGCCGAGGCCTTGTGGGCCTTGTAGTCGATCTCCGAGCGGAAGGCGTGCGTGAACTGCTCCGTGGCACAGCGGCCCTCCTCGCACAGGTAGTGGCTCTCGCGGAAGTGCTCGCTCAGGTACTGGTAGTCGCTGGGGAGGGGGACCGAGGGAACAACATATTCAGATTTTTTCCGGAAGAGCGACACGTTGGGATGAGATTTCGGATAGCGTAGCAAAATGACATGCATGTTTTGGCCGGAATTGACGACAAGGTCTTTCCGGTCCACACAGTCACGCGCTCTCACCAGTAGTACTCCTGCGCTCCGTCCGCGTCGCAGAAGTGGCAGAAGTAGTGGTCGCGCCGCAGGTGCTTGAGCAGCTCGTCGTTGTCAAGATAGCGGTCGTCGCAGAACTTGCAGAGCGGGTGGCCGCGGTGGCTGGTGTCATCCGGGTCGCCGTGTGCACGATGCCTTGCCAGCTCCTTGCGGTTGTACCACTTCCTCTCATGGGAGAAGATCTGGGGGGGGGCGTGGTTTATTTATTACATACATCTTCTCTTTGTTCTATTTGCATTGTTTTGTTTGCACTATAATATCCTTTGCTGCTGTAAATATCCCAATATCCCATTGGGCACAAGCAGCCAATGACTTGCATATAAACGGAGCGTCACTAAGCTGTGGAGTTCTTAAAACTAAAAAAGTAATATAGTAATATAAACTTTATAAAGAAGAACATGGCAGTAACTAGAAATAAAACAGAACTGAATCGGAAACTTAAATATACAAAAAATGCAAAAGAAATCATGGCGAGAACGCTGAATATGGAGTTCTCGCGGAATATATATGGACTATATGAAACCATAAAGGGTAAACTAATGAATGATGACAATAAATGACTGAATTTAGAGTGAATCTGAAGTGTAGAGAGGAGGGCCAGCGGTTGGCCGCTGTGAAAGAGGCATTGTGTGTAAAATAACCTTGAGGTGTTTGGTGCAGAGCTTGCAGCAGAAGAGCTCATGCTGTTTCCTGATGTGCTGCTCCAGCTCCTCAAACCGCGTGAAGACCTTATGCTCCGGGCAGTGTGGGCACTGTGGCAGGAGAAGCCTCCTACACACACACACACACACACACACACACACACACACACACACACACACACACACACACACACACACACACACACACACACACACACACACACACACACACACACACACACACACACACACACACACGTCATCCAGTGCTGCCGGGGGTTAAGGGTCGACTCATTGGGCCACTGTACTGAAACACTAGAACTCTCAGAACATTTGCACCACTTCAATATATATGCTGTCTAATTGCCATATAATGTCTGCAAGAAGACACTGCAGCAACTACATGATAAAATATATATTTAGAAACATGGCACATACAAAGCTATGGTAGTGGTTTGTCACGGTCAAGTCATTTGTATCCTTCTGAAGACGTAAGGATGTAAGAAAATGGGTCCACCAAAATTCAACCAACTCTACGACCGAATCGATTGGTCGATGGGGGAAAACAAAATAAAAAATGTGCACGTTATCTCCAGATTAACTTAATCAGCCGCACAGTGCACTCTCCTCTACCTGATGGCAAAAATATCACATAAGTGCTGTTTGGAGTAAGTCAGTGAGATTCAGATCCACGCATGGCTTGAGTCTGACTCGGTTATGGCAGAGCTTCAAAGTAAAAGCGGGTCACACCAGACAAGCCAAGGTGTGCCGTGCCGGGCAGCGTTGCATAGTAGATAGACAACACATTGGAAGATTTGATTCTAGGTTTTTTTCTGCGTTTAATATAATGGGTCCCAATGGATGATGCTGTGATGCGTGCCAAGTCAGGTACTCATACTCAAAGCCTTCTATTGGGCGTTAAAAACACAAGAATGTATGCAGACTCACAGACCACATGAAAAATAAGTTACTTATGCCTACTGTTTATAGAACGACAAAAAAAAATCTTTCTTTTCAACCAAATGCTGCCACATCAATGATTATTCGACATGGTGTAAAATAATTTGTAGCTGAGTAAATGTTCAGAAAGTAGACTAGCAGTCATCCTTAAGTTGGCCAAATTCAAAGTTGTGAAAACCAGGGTGTTTTGACCTCCTGTCCTAAGTCTTATAGTCTATTAAACCATACAATGTGCAATCAATCTCAGATTATGATGGACTAATGATGCAATTTAACCTGACGATCGGTATCCTTTCAAATCTACTGTGGCTGACATCATTGAGAACTTTGAACTGTAGATAAAACTCACCTGAACTGGGTGTGGATCTGGGCATCGCCGAAGTAGATGTCATGACTCTGCTCACAGTGAAACTGTTGGAAGGGCAGGGTGGAGAAGGCTGCCAGTCGCGTCACAAACACCACCTGAAACAGCAAAACCAATTCAGGGCCCAGTCAAATAATCAATGGATTAAAGATGAAGTGGTACATTTAGAAAGGTGTAGCTGAGGCCTTCACTTATGACTTTATTTAAAGATTTAAGCTTTATTTAAAGATTTGGGATGGCTTTGCCCCAGTGTTGAGATTGGATTTTCAGTACTAAATGACTATTCAGTAATAGGAAGTCGGTACTTACAAAGTGGCTGTCAGCTTTACTGGTTCCCAGTAAAGCTGACAGCCACTAAGTATAATGTGACATCGGAGGGTTGTTTGGATCCTACTGTTTACTTTACAGGAATATAACGCCTAGCGTATTTGGACGGGTTTGGCGCTGATCATAACAGCATGCTGACTATGGTAGTTCAATTGTCGACGTTGATTTACTTAATAATAAGTGGGATATAATAAGTGGGCGACAGTCATGCTGTTGACCAGTTGCGTAACTACTTAGCCAAGTATTGTCAGTACGCTGGCAATGCTGGGGACTTATAAAGATAACCTCTGAATGAGATCTAAAGACCAAAACACCTACATGTTATGCTATATTAATGACACACAAAACCCCATAATCACAGCTCGTCCAACGCCTGGCATCGTGATGCTGGTGCATGGGGGCTAGCATATGGCATTAGCCCTGTGAGCTCCTGGCTACATAACCAAAGTCTCCGTATAGCCGCAAAACAGCACACATTGTCTTCATAGGCAGTGGTCACTTGAGCCGTCATTTATCTCTCATCGTCATTGTCTTTGCAAGCAAAAACGTGTAAGCTAATTGCTAAACTATACAGCAGAAAAAGGGTGGCGCGGCCCGACAGACGGACCCCTCCCCGGTGTAGAGTATCGGCGCGCCCCGCACCTTGTCGAGCTCCTCCCGGCAGACGGCGCAGTACTTCTGGTCGCACAACACCCGCATCTTGGTGGAGCAGCGGTAGCACACCGGGTGGTCGCATTTCCCCAAAGCGAATATGTCGACATCTTGGCAGCAAAGTACGCAAGTCTTCTCCGTGTCCTTTGTGTTTGATGAATCCATGACAAGTGTAAAGGCCAAACAGGTACAGTGTTTTTTTTTTTGATCAGATGGGTGTAGGAACGTTGTGGCGCTTACGTAATATGAAAGTCAAGGGAGTTTGTGCCACCTCACGACCGTCAATGTCGAGAAACGCGATCTGTATGTCATGAGGATAGACCACCGTTTAACAGCAGCAGCTGTGGGCGGGCTGTAAGTCTGCTTAGGCCTATCGCGGAATGTGCCCGTTTGTGCAAAAGGTCTTGACATGACCACGTGCGTGTCACTTCTGATATATATATACCGGTATGTAAAGGAACGTTTGAAAGATGCGTCAACCGGTATTATAGTAATAGAAATATATAATATAGTAATAGTAATAATCGTAATATACTTTTTTTTTTTTTTTACTGCAAACAAAGTACAAATCTTGAACGACAAAATAATGTCTTTCCAAATCAAGCAGATAACTCACATGATGTCCTTTCCTAGCAACTGCAACCTTAACCAATAACAACCTAGGCTACTATCCTAGGCTACTACTACGTTCAAACCTTTCAGTTAATGCCGTAGCTATGTAGAATGACAATAATTAAAATAATCTAACCAGACAACATTTAATAATAGAAAACCCATCCTCACTCAGAAATTACAAGTTCCTTACTTGTACCACATGAATATAAAATAGTTATAGCTGGTATGACAAATACCATACTTTTTTTCCCCTCCATGTTTTAAAATGTGCATATTGCTGTACTTCCTCTGGTTATCATTCATCATTCAGTGTGGCATAGCGAAACATCCATGGCCCACACCTTGAGGGCTTTGGACACAGATTTCACAAACAGTTAGCATTACAATTATAAACATCCATCCCTTTCAGTATCTTACACTGACATAATATATGTATTTACTCTATAAGTCTCGCAGGGGATGTGCCACAACCAAACCCGAAAAAAACATGAATTATGTCATGGTCAGTGGAGAAGAGTGTTTCAAGATGATCCAAGATGGCTACCGCCTGCCGTGGCTGGCTTTGTGTAGTCCCATCACTTTGAAGGTGCTGCTGGCTATCTTCTCATAAAGGAGGAACATGAGGGCGGCAGTCAGCACCGTCTGCAGCAGTTTGGCCTCCAGCCCTTTGAACAGACCAAGCGCGCCATACTTCCTGCGAAGATAGAGTGCATGAAAATCATGAGTTTAAGTTAATAGAGTGCCAAAGTCCCGCCCCAGCCTCAGATCCTCCTCAGCCGGTCTCTTCTCCACCCACACAGCAAAACTCCCCAGTCTTGGTTACAGAGCATTCTCCAGGGCAGCTCCCAGGCTCTGGAACTCCCTCCCCCAACATATCTGCGACTCCCAGTCCCTCACCATCTTCCAGTCCCACCTCAAGACCCATCTCTTCTCCTCTGCCTACTCCTAGACCACCCCACACCCACCCACCCCCCATCAACTTTGCATCTTTTTTGTTTGTTTCTTTGTTGTTTGTTTCCTCTGTAAAGCGTACTTCTTCGTTAACTAACAGGTAAACGTCTCCGAAACATGGATCTGTTTAAGAATGCACACCCACTTATCATAATCCCTCTAATCTGCTGAATGCAAATTCGCTACACTATTGTACCCTTGGATTAAAAAGTGTGTTTCACACACACTGTTTAAATACTTATATTTAAATATATATTTAGATATTTTGAGTATTGTCATCTTCACTGGCTTTATGAGGCATGTCTGAGAGAGGGTTAAGCTTCTGGAACACTTAATAGTATAACGCCACTATGTTGGCTACGCAGTTATTCACCTGCTTTTTAATGTTGTAGAGTTTATGGGTAAAAGGTTCAAACAGCGATGTTAACCCATTGGAAACATTTAGAAACATTTAATTTAGGGGAAAAGTTAAATTGCAATTTGGTTAGGCTATCGTTTAATGAGGGGTACTTTGTAATCCACCTATTGTGGAGAAATTGACCAAAGAATGGCGCTATACAAGAGTGCTATTGCCAGACCGTATCCTGGGCAGGTAGACTGTTAGACACATGGACTACCGGTGATCAAGTCTTTAGTTGACCGGGTCACATCGCTATAATTCAGAGCGTGAATATCAGTTGAATATCTTTCCAACAAAAACACTTTCTTTTCAGTAAAAGCTAATTCTGTAGGAAACACTAATGTGTTAAGTAACATTGTAAAGTTACAACAACGTTCACGTTGAGGTGGAGAGAGAATATATACTTCACCTCACTCTGTTGACCAGCAGACGCTTGATGACCATCAAACTGCTCAGTATTTGTGACTTGTCAGTTGACTCTTGCAGTTGACCGAACTACAACGAAACACACAATGGATACACCAAAACAAGGTTAAGTCCTAGATATGGATTCTGAGAAATTATATTCAAAGAACACACAGGTCTGGAGACACATTGACATTTTCAACACACACACACACACACACACACACACACACACACACACACACACACACACACACACACACACACACACACACACACACACACACACACACACACACACACACACACACACACACACACACACACCCACACACCCTGAGGATGGACTGGATGGTCTGTAGTGGGTATGTGACAGTGGTGGCGACTGCTTTTGCGATGGCACCGATCAGGAAGACCTCAGCATACGTAAGCTTGTGAACAAAAAAAAGGAAAAAAAAAAAAAACTGGTGACAACAATTAACTTCCTGACAGATTTTGGTTTAGCGTTTAGCTGACCACATGCGTCTGCGATTGGAGTATTAAGGTCACATGACACACATACGAGAAGTATCCAACATAGCAGCAGTTCACTCATCCAGAATGAAGGAGATGTCGTTTCACTCCTTCCCCTTTCCAGAGAATGTTTAGTAAAGACTAAAAAAAAGGTAATTTTAAACAATCAAACTGAACCAACGTGTTTTCTTTCCACGGTTAATTATTTTTAATTAACAGTTTAATTAACCTCTACTTTAACAAAGTCATCAGTGTTGATTTTCTAGAGACTGTTTAGATTAAATTAATTACTGACAGAAAAAAATGGGGGTTCTGTCGCACGTTAGATCAATGTTGCATAAAAGTCAAGGAGCTTAGTCAACAATATACATATTTATATATACACATTTCGCCCGAAAGCACTTAATTCAGTTAACCTTGGATTGTCCTGTCCAATAGACGAGACACATTCAATTGCCAGGGTTTTGTTAGCAATGTTTCGTTCGCCCAAATAAAGTATCCTCTCTCCATCCTGAATTGAGCCAATTCTACCAACAGCTGGGAGTAAAAAAAACAACAACTGCTACACCATCCTGCCTCACTGGTTCTTGGCTTTGAACCACTGTGACTCGACCCGAATCATTGTCAAATTGGGGATGAAACATGTCCGATCCTCTCACCCAAATAACCCCCCTTGCCTTCACCACCAGCGCCTCCATCCAACCCTCCGCCCCACGCTCCCAGTACCTCCTTGTGGACGCCCCGGCTCAGCTGCCTCTTGAGGCCCTCGTAGATCATGAACTGGATGGCAGGGTTGAGCACCAGCAGCAGGGAGGGGAAGGTGCCGTTCCACAGCGCGCCCACGCCCTCCTTACTGGAGATCTGCACAAAGGCATCTGGAGAGGGCCGAGGGGGTTTTATTTGATATTTCTATAGGAAATCCAATCCATCCACTATCACGGTTATATGTTTAAATACATAAATGTGACTGATGGTTGGCCTAGAATATGTGGATTTTAGACATAACCCCCCCCCCCCCCACTAAAAACATTAGTACACAGAGACTTAGATCATTAGCACGATATTTCTCATGTAAAAAAAAATGTAACTGCCGATATGTATGATGCATTTTACAATTCCAAAGTGATGCAGGAGAATGACAATTCTCCGATAGTTGTCATACTTTGTATACTTGGTGAGTAAACCATGAAAGGAGCCCCAGAGAATCAGGTGGTTTGTGTGTGGAAGGGTCTTTGCTTGCATATGGAAATGTATTATTAGCTTAGAATTAGGTATTGTTATAATGTCGCCACGTATGCAAGTGACCAATCATGAAGGAGGGATACATCCCATTGTATCTCTCTTTCATGAAAAGAGGGATACAACGGGACATACTATTTTAGTATGTCCCATTGAGAGATACAGAGAGATACAACGGGAAATACTATTTTAGCATGTCCCGTTGTATTTCTCTTTCATGAAGGAATGTTGGTCAACTTAAAACGAATTTACCCAGAATGCCAGAGTAGCTTGTGGGCCGGATGTCTTCGTTGCGGAAATTGGCGCCCTGAAGCTTCAACCTGGTGTTGACCACCCACAGGGGAGTGGTGACCAGCACGTTGATGATCCCTGCAGAGAGATAAACACATTCACTACACTACTACACTACAGTGCCAGCTCAGCTCAACACAAACCACAAGACTTACTGGCTGATGCAAATTATACAGATTAACAATTACTATGATAACTGGGTTTGAACCCAGAACCTTCTGGCACTGAGTCAAACACCCTAACCAATAGCCCCAACACAAGTTGTACAGCGAGGACATGACAACCTCTCTCTGTGCATCCCATGGCCCATCTCGTGTTTAGCCACCATTAGTTCAATCTATTGAAATCCAACCCCGTTTCGAAATGGAATTCACTTTACAATCGCACTAATCTGTTGTATAGCTAATTCATAACGTAGCTTTGGAGTCCGCTTACCTGCAGCGATGCCAAAGATCAGATCAGTTCCTGGGGCCGCCTTCTCTCCCCTAAGCCAGCTGGCCTTCAGTCCGTGAAAGCAGTAGAAGTAGACAAAGTTGGAGCAGCACAGGCTGCAGATAACAGGGAACCAGCCCCTGTATGGTGCCAATCTAGGACAACAGGCAGAGAGAGTGGGTAGTGGTGGTGTGTTTGAAGTCAGTCACAGTAACATTAAGTCCAGTGGCCATTTACACATCTTCTGCACCCCACCCTTTAAGGATGTGATCAGTGATGGTTACGTTTTTCTATTGAAAGGCATAGGGTAGTGTTGCACAAATAAACCGACGTGTTTACTCACAGACCCTCCTCTTTTACAATCTCGGCAAGAATGGCAGGAGTTGACCGCGCCTTCCTCTTTTCGTCCACTAACGGGAGGACAAAAGTTGGAATATTATACGACAATGAAATCTACTCCTGCTATTAACCTATTATTATCCTGTTAATAATTAGTCAGTCACCATTAGATTACCTTGGAGCCTTAATCTCGCCGTGTCAAGCGGGAAGAATACGGTCATTGCAGTCACACTCCCCTGAAATAACATGTGAAATACATGAAAGAACACAAAATACCAACACCCTGGCTTGAAGAATTAACACATTGAAAATATCTTCGCATATACGCCTGCTTAACGTCATTACTTTAACGACAACAATGATCATATCTTGTACTGTAACTTACGACTGCTCCTGATACAGCATGGACCAAACTTTCATACGAGAAAACCTCGCTGAATCTGAAATCTCCGGTAGTCATTCTACAGTATCTTTGAGAAATTGTCTATTTGAGAAAAATACAATTGATCCGCCGATTCTAAAAACACATGACAACCCAACAAGTTAGTTTGACAGTGGTGTTTGTAAAGCTGTCCTTCCTGTTAAACGTAACAGCCAATCAGAAGTGGTTTCATCGAGTCGCGCAATGTGATTGGTCTACAATAATTGTTATTTCTGCTGGATCGCAGCAATACTTTTGACGCAAATCGCAACACAATAAACCATATGGTTTGTTGTGCATATCTATATGTTCAAGTCTGTATATTTTATGTTTCTAGCTGTAACATCAAATTGGCTTGAAATTCGGCCTGTTTGTGTATTATTGTGCCAGGTAACTCACCTTTACGCAAGACACGATCGACAATACCTCGGCAAATACCAAGACCAATACTAAATCAACAGCAATAATATATTGTAAATATTAATTTGCCATTTACTTTTCTTTATTTTTAGACCAGGTTGAGAGATAGTTTAATCAAATCCAAGGACATTTATTCAGAACCAATTGATTACCCTGAATACAGACTGGTAGGTAAATAGTTGTGAGCTTTTTGGCTATCAATAGCACATCGAATGTTTGTGTCAAAAGCACAATTCCAATTATAATTTTATTAGAATAGATTGAAGACGTTACTTCATGGCAAGCATTTCATACCAGCCAAATACATTAGCGTTGGTTAGATGGAGCTTATATAATTGTAAATCTCACAAATATAGCAATTATCCTGCATTAAACATCAACCGATTCCCTGCTAAGCAAAAACATTTATAACTTCCATTACTTACATTCTGTTATATAAATCACTTTTGCCAAAATAGAGATATTTCAAATACTAATTTCCATGCCCAAATGACTCAAATGAAAATATATAAATAGCATTTGTATGAAGATATTGAACATCAAAGTTAAAGCATATCATCGCATACATACATACATACAGTTGCTTAGTAAGATGCCCAATGCAAGGTTTCAGTCAATAAGATCAATAATAAAAAACAAAGGTAATATAATACATTTCTCAGTAACACTCATTCACTGCCCCATTCACTCAGCCAGTCCTGACACAGCCTCTTCTGCTCCTCACTCTCTGCCTTCTTCTTCGTCTTCTTCCCCTTTCTCCTCTCCTCCTCTGCCTCCTTCCACTTCTTCTCCTTTTCCTCCTCTAGCTGCTCCTCCATCGCGGCGACGCTGTCCAGCAGGGATCCCACAGCGACCTCTGCTGTCCGGAGGGTGCGTTGCGGGAGCCACTTGGGGTCGACGTCGGGCAGGAAGGGGTCTCCTGCGGTCACTTGCAGGGTGTGGGGCTCCAGAGGAAGGCGGAGGAGGTGTGCGTGCAGCATCATACGGTAGGGGGCGTCATCCACTCCCAAGCTGTAGGTGAAGTCCCCCACAATGGGATGGCCCACCGCGCTGCAATGGACTCTCAGCTGATGGGTCCGGCCTGAACGGACGAGGAGGGAGCAGAGGTAAAAACACATAAATAGAACCACGCCAACTGCCATGTCAAGTGTTTGAGTTGAAGCCCTCAAAGTATGAGCTCTCTGAGAAACATCTCATGTTTTCTTTAGTAGAAGTGTTGAAAGCAACAGATCACTGATTAATTAAAAACATGTTAATGTTATAAACAATATTTACAATATTGTAATCTTGAAATTTTTCTGTGTCTTTATTGCACACCAATGACCCAAAGCCATTGATTTGTTTTATTCAGTAATAATAAGCTTGTAATATATTAACAGATTTAGTGTGTCACTTTGTACCTGTGAGAGGCTGGAGAAGCACTTTGGTGGCCGGTTCTCCGTCGTAGGTCCCGTACTCCAATACACTAAGCTCCGTCTGGCACGCCTTGGGGTTCTCACAACCTGGGACGCACAGGCTCCAACTAGTGAGTCATTTAGCAGGGGCTTATATCCAGGGTGACCTACTAGGTGACTACAGATGCGACTCATAAATGAGC
This sequence comes from Micromesistius poutassou, assembly GCF_964030765.1. Lineage (NCBI taxonomy): Eukaryota > Metazoa > Chordata > Actinopteri > Gadiformes > Gadidae > Micromesistius > Micromesistius poutassou. Next base: position 1,374,667 of record NC_140271.1, on the reverse strand, counting down.
TGGTAGTGGTAAAGGCATCTTGATCACGGATGTCTACAAGCAGGACGGGCATAGGGGATTGACATGAGTCCAACATTCTCCCCATCAACCAAACACACGTGTTCACGTCGCATCGGGGAGTGAGGGTGTTCACAGCTTACCGTCTGTTCCTTCGATGCACATCATGTGTGTCTTGCCCTCTGTGGACGTCTTACCGATGGAGAACTCGATGGTCCTGTCCTCCTCCTCCACCCAGCCACGCAGCTGGAAGACACACACACACACACACACACACACACACACACACACACACACACACACACACACACACACACACACACACACACACACACACACACACACACACACACACACACACACACACACACACACAGTTCCTCAATTATCCCTGAGAAGAGATGTATATATTACTGGAAATGAAGATAACGATCAATTTGTAGCTGTTGTACATGTGTGCTTGTACAGAGTGTGTATTTTTTTCATATTTTTAAAGTGTGTGTGTGTGTGTGTGTGTGTGTGTGTGTGTGTGTGTGTGTGTGTGTGCACTAAATGTGTGTGTCCCCACCAGTGCAATGTAGGCCTTGGTGACGGTGCGGTCTTTGAAACAGCGGTAGGCCCGTCCAGCTGCTGCCTTGTTCAGTGCCACACACAGCGCCCCACTGGTGGAGAAGTCCAACTGGTGGCAGAACCTGAGACCCCCCCCCCCCCCCCACACACACACACACACACACACAAGGGGGGTTAGGATCCGAAAGGATCAGGCCTCTATCTGACAATGTGGTGAAGGCTGACATCAAGATGTTACGTTATAATACTCCACCAGCAGTCCCCAGTCCCCATAGACCCAGTCCAAATATATCTATACAACTACTGATTGCACTTGTCTATTGCTATTCAAGTAAACTAACTTATACAAAACAGTGTACTTATCTGTTGCACAATCACCGAGATGAAAATATATATAAACATGTGTTTTTTTCACATTTCTCTACTCCCCACCTGAATCCGTAGTATGTATCAGGGTCAGCCAGCAGGGGGAAGCGTTGTCGTAGCTGTGCCTGCACCGTGTTCTTCTCGTACCACATCTTGCTGTCAATGCGGAGGTCCCAGTGCTTGTCCACCACGATGAAGTCATCGCTCTGGTACAGCACACGCAGGTTCTCCAGGCTAGCAGCCTCTGTGGCTGCTGTCATCTTCACCCCCGTTATATTTATCCCCGAGAGGGCTTCCCCGGGGAGAGAGAGGAGGGCTGGTTGTTAAGTGGACATCTCCACCTAAAATGAGATGTGCTTTATTAATCCCAGAAGGGAGATCCAGGTGTCACAGCGGAAAGTACAGGATAATAACAATGAGGAGATCAAACCATTAAATTAAGAACACTACTACAAACAATATGTCTCTATTTACAGAAGTAGAAATATAGAAGCAATAATAAGGTAAAAACATAATGTAAACACCTGTAACACAATTCAGTTCAATCAGATTCAACTTGTGATCTTGTGTCTGCCGATTCTGGAATTACATTTTACTATACTATGATAGTTAAAAGTGGAGGGCCCAATAATTGAAATATATGTATAGGCCTACATTATGGTCGAGCATCTTCCATACGAAAACGCCTAAACAACATGTAGTTACAGGTCGACTGAGAATAGCAGTAATAAGGAAGCAAGAATTGCCATAGCTTTTGATTAAGATATTTTTAAGATTCATTGCACAACATGTTATGAAACCTATTGTTATTATTGTAAGAAAACAGTGTTAATGTTCAAAAAGAGTCTAAAGCATGGACTAAAAAAGGAGGATGTTCAATCTCAACGACATTTAGGTAAGAGATCATTCACAAAAACAACACAAATAGCTACCTGAATAAGCAAGCAAATTTGCTGCTCAACTATGATCGCATCATTGAATTAACCCTTTACAGACAGAATCCATGAAGTTGTATCAACTGTGGTCATCAGGTTCTTCTGTTGCGCACTGGCTGGATCGGTGGTGCGTGCATGTTTACCCGGAAGTCGCAATGAACTGCACTTCCGCTAAACCCAGAGAAACCAAGCCCCCTGCCTATGGCGAGTGGATAGTGCCAGGATTACCAGGAGAAGGATAACATCGTGTGAAATGCACGTGTGGAGATACGTACGCCGCCGCCGTGGGGAGAGGATACGCACGCCGTCGCCATAATATATATATATATATATATATATATATATATATATATATAACAATGTTGTTGTTAAGGTAATTGACTGTCATATATATATATATATATATATATATATATATATATGACAGTCAATTACCTTAACAACAACATTGACTGGACCATGACCAAAAATAAATAAATATATTTATTTATTTATTACCTTAACCACAACATTGTCTGGACCATGACCAAAAATAAATAAATAAATAAATAAATAAATAAATAAATATTTACTTATTTATTTTTGGTCATGGTCCAGACAATGTTGTGGTTAAGGTAATTGACTGTCACGCGAGAGACTGGGGTTCGATTCCCAGTCTATATATATATATATATATATATATATTTTTTTTTTTCTGGTATTAATATGTCCAAATACTTGTTGATGAATAAGTTGATGACATTTTATAAAAAACGTTAGTTTTTGTGTGTCAAAAAGACCAAAACTCTTTTAAGTTTTAGTTCAGGCGTTCTTCATTCTATTAAATACTCACTCGCGGTAAAACTATGTTTTCTCACGATCAAATACTCATCAATCCTAAAAGTAATGGGCTTGTACACGATGTCTGGGTCAAGAACATATGTGTTTGCTGTACGGTGTTTTCAGATGCATTGATTTAAAAGTACAACCTACCGCTGTATCAGCTGTTCTTTCCCAAATAATTTAACCAATCATTTACCCTAAAACTAGATTTTGTTTTGGAAGCCTGGAATATACTTTGCTCGAATGTATTATTGTTATTATTATTATTATTTTAACGCATGGCATAGCCTACTATAGGCCTACTTCATTCATGTTCATTCATGCAGCCCTATGGAAAAAAAATGTTTCCACAATCCACACGCTATTTCTATGCAGTTTCACACGTATGAATAATCTTTGACATCATAATATTTAACATGCAAGTGTAGTGGTGCCTGGTTGCTGCGGGGGAAAATCAGCTTTGCGCCGGGTGCAAACTAGCAACGACACATGCGTCGGTGTAGAAAGTCAATTGCGCCGGTCGCAAGATAGGGCCCTTCTTCTGTTTGGCGCACATGGCTAATTTGCATACGTGCACAGGACTGTCGGAATGACTGTCGGAATACACCATCATACGGTGTAATTTCATACTTCAATCAGCATACAATTCCTGGTAGTAACAGTATTCCTCTACTCCATATGGTTTTAAACCACACTCACACATCCACATAATATATAGCCTACCATTTATTCCCACTCATCATCCACATATCGTTCACCTTTTAAACACACAAACCCAAACACACACCCACACCCACACCCACACCCACACACACACACACACACATCTATGGCGGCGCACACCTGCATGTAGTTCCGCTGATTATTCTCTGATTATTTCGCGGGTCTCGGTGCGGATCGCGCTGCGTCTCCATTGAGCCTCACTGTGCTGCTGCTGCTCGCGCTCCGTCAGCTGTTGGCTCCACCACAGGTTAGATTGAAAAAGACGCTGAGCCGTCTCCATTACACGGTTAATATTGACGTTATTTTAGTAGTTTAACCGAAACATGGTTAGAAACGTCCGGTTGAAGTTATAAAAGTAACTAATGATCCGTCTGGTCCTTTTGTTTTCCAGGTTGACCGTCGGGTTAATTAACGAACACTTTTTGAAGTAAAACGGCCCGCTACATCCGGACCTGCTGTGAGTAGGACACTTATTTATAATTTATCTTGATTGTTTTTTACTCTAGGCCTACTTGATAAGTTGAATAATGGTAGTTCTGGATGTATGTCGTCGTAAGCTGTTTTTAATTGAGTTAATTGATATTTTTCGCGAGTGACGCAGCTGCAGATATTTATCAATGACTCCATGACGGAGTTGGCGGCGGAAGACGTAGGGGGGCGGGGCCATGACGTCACACAATGACTCCGCACTCGGTTACCGTCGTAGTTAGATGGGAAAAATAACTTATTTTAATAACTTATTTGGATTTATTGGATTAATCACTAATTAAAACACACACACACACACACACACACACACACACACACACACACACACACACACACACACAGAGAGCCACACACACACAAGCCGTAAAACTAATCTCGTTGCTCTCCTTCACAGCTCAAGAAGAAGAAACAGATTCTGTGAGTATCACGATCGAACCACGAAGAAGAAGAAACTGCGAACTGTAAGTCACAACATTTTCTTTTAATGCTGTGGGGCTGACAGCGTTTAGTTTGAACCGGTTCTCAGCCCCGTCCCACGTAGGCCCCGCCCCATGTAGGCCCCGCCCCATGTAGGCCCCGCCCCACGTAGGCCCTGCCCCGCCCCACGTAGGCCCTGCCCCGCCCCACGTAGGCCCTGCCCCGCCCCACATAGGCCCCGCCCCCTCTCTGGCCCCGCCCCCTCTCTGGCCCCGCCCCCTCTCTGGCCCCGCCCCCTCTCTGGCCCCGCCCCCTCTCTGGCCTCACCCTCTCTCTGGCCTCTCTCTCTCTCTGGCCTCTCTCTCTCTTCCCCCCCCCCCCCCCCCCCCCCCGTTCTCATGCCTCTCATTCGTCCCTAGAAGATACTTTATCCGTCCACTTTCCTACTACATTCCTCATCATTGCATCACATCCCGTGTGTGTTGTCCTACTGATAAGGGTGTGTGACTGACTGACCAGAGATGCATGCGAGGGTTCTGCGCTGTTTGAGGCCTTCAGTTGTGTAGACGTTCCCCCTCAGGGGAACCTAGTGTTTAAGAGGCCGTCGTCACGTCAGTTACATGAACTGGAACGTCCTTCAGGATGGAGACAGGGACTCCTCAAGGAGACATACCAGGGGGAGAGATGTGAGGGCTGTCCCTCTCAGCAACTAGAACCCAACCTGGTTCCTGCACCTGAGAACCACTGAGTACGTTCCAACGTTTCCCTCCGTACGCTTTGAAGCCCTAGCCCCCCCACCACTGGTCTCCATCAAACCCTCCACTGGTCTCTCCGCTCTCAAGTACCTACAAACCCACCACTGGTTTCTCTTCTCTCAAAGACCTACAAACCCACCACTGGTTTCTCCTCTCAAAGACCTACAAACCCACCACTGGTTTCTCCTCTCAAAGACCTACAAACCCTCCACTGGTCTCTCGTCTCTGCGGGGCGATGGCCTCCGTCTCCCCCGGTCGATCGAAAGGGAGTCGGGTTCAGATTCCCAAATCTGGAGAGGCGGAGATAGGCGCCACGAGGCGTCCAGTGTGGTAACGCAAACGACCCCGGAGAAGCTGGCGGGAGCCCCGGGAAGAGTTCTCTTTTCTTTGTGAAGGGCAGGGCGCAAAGACCTACAAACCCAGCACTGGTATTTCGTCTCTCAAAGACCTACAAACCCAGCACTGGTCTCTCCGTCAATCCCGCCACTGGTCTCGTCTCAAAGACCTACAAACCCAGCGCTGGTCTCTGTCAAAACCTCCGCTGGTCTCTCCTCTCTCAAGGACCTAAAAACCCACCACTGGTCTCTCAAAGACCTACAAAACCTCCACTGGTCTCTCCTTAAAACCCAGCACTGGTCTCTCCGTCAAACCCTCCACTGGTCTCTCAAAGACCTACAAACCCAGCGCTGGTCTCTCCGTCAAACCCTCCACTGGTCTCGTCTCTCAAAGACCTACAAAGCCACCGCTGGTCTCTGTCAAAACCTCCACTGGTCTCTCCTCTCAAAGACCTACAAACCCACCACTGGTCTCTCCTCTCTCAAAGACCTACAAACCCTCCACTGGTCTCTCCTCTCGTTTGGCTTTGTATTCCTTTGAGTATTGTCATTGTTTGTGTAAATACACAATCTAATAACTGAAAATAAAGAGGTGTGATCTTTAACCTGGTACTGGTCAATCTTTGCATGTCATGGGGTACTAAGTGTGAGGGGCAATCTTTGCATGGCATGGGGCACTAAGTGTGAGAGGGGCAATCTTTAACCTGGTACTGGGCACCACATGTGTGAGGGTAAATTTTTTTTTTTCTACTTGGCTTGTATTACCTGAACATTTTAATTTTCAGCTATAGGAGGATGCTACTCTTCCTGAAACACCCTTGAGTGTCATTTGGTCGGATGTTTCTGATGACTCAAGTCTGTGGCCTAAATCAAAGAGGATAACAAAGTGGGTGTTCAATACAGCAAGAGCCTGGAGCGATCTAGCATCTGGATCTCAATTCAACCTTCTACACACTGGACAGGATGACTTGAGTGTCATGCAGCTTGGACTGTAGTGTGACTGAATCATGCAAACAATGGGAAGCGACAATGGCTACTTGGTACAATGGATGATGGACTAACGGCATTCCGAATGGACAGAATCGGATTAGAAACCAACCAACTAACTGAAGATGGAAGATGAAACATTCTGCAACGTGGCTTCCCTACCTAACCTCAACATGATGGGACTGCTGGCAAGCCCTCTGGATCTCCTGTACTCCTGCCCTGAGATCCAAGTATTTCTCGGGCTGAATCGGAAACCATCTTGGAAACATCCCAACTAGCGTCCCTGTCATGCTGCAGTTGTGCTCTTCTTCAGAAGAGGTGAAGAAAGCCTCACTGGGGCTTCAAGGTCTATGAAGAGGAACGTTGAAATGTGCGCCATGATTCTCTCCTGTAAGAGCTGTTGTATTCTAGTCGCCGAGAGGGGGAGCCTCACAGCCTACCCTTTGGCGTTTCTCCTTGGGGAGTCCCTGTCACGGTCTTGACGGACGTTCCAGGTCATGTAACTGATGTCACGACAGCCTTTTGAAAACTTGGTTTCTCCTGAGGGGGAACCTCTACAGAACTGTAGGCGTCAGATGGCACAGTATCCCAGCATGCATCTCTGGTCACTCAGATCACACCCTGATCAGTAAGGCAACACTCATGCGATGTGCATGCGATGTTTTAGAGAGTAGTAAGGAAGTAGACAAAAGGCATGAGAACAGTTTGTTATTTTGTACTGTTGTCAGGCTTGTTTATGGGTGGGAATTATTTGCTAAATGGGGGGGATATTAAATGTATAGTCAATTATTTGTACATGAACCAACAGCAACAAACTACTAGATCTGCTCAAGGTAAGTCTGTTGGCTGTATTTTGCAACAAGACGACCAAAGCACCCAAAGATCTCCATCGTCGTTCCAGCTCAAGGTAAGGGGCTCCTGTGGGGGGGTTGGTAGTTAGATTCGAGACCGCGATGTGCACGGGGTCTATAAAGATGCTGTCTGACTTCACAGGATCTCCTGGACCAGGGTGGACCAGAGGCTGAGGACCAGCAGGTGACCGGATCCCACTGGACCAGGTATGGGTCACCAGGGTGGATAATAATAATAATAATTATTATTATTATTATTATGTGGATGTGTCTAGTGCTTTTCTCGCACTTAATTATAATGTAGGGTAACTAGATCCCCTAGACCAGGCATGGGGTACCAGGCTGGACCAGAGGGTATCCAGATCCCCCTGGACCAGGAATGGGGTACCAGGCTGGACCAGAGGGTATCCAGATCCCCCTGGACCAGGAATGGGGCACCAGGCTGGACCAGAGGGTATCCAGATCCCCCTGGGCCAGGAATGGGGCACCAGGCTGGACCGAAGGCTGTGGACCGGAGGGTAACCATAACCAAACACTTGACACCTGGAGGTTCTTTTTAATTATTTCAAATGATCGTAGAGGGTCTTCATTAGTTTTTCCTTCAGATTTTTCATTCTGTGAATTTTAGCCAAAGCTGTGATTTGAAGTAATTAAGGTCACATCAGCTGCTACTACTATAGTTTATCCAGCGTACATCAAGGTGGACACTAAAACGTAACAGCTGGTCACACTCACACTTGGTAACGTAACATCACCCTTTTAATGTGTGTTTGTATTGTGAACAGATGAAGCTGACTACCCACCAGGAGCGAGACGAGGACTACGATGGGACTGCTCAAGTCTTTGGAAGGTTAATACCAACAGGTTTTTTTTTTTACATCGTTTCACCACCAAAGCTATGCTGTTATGCTGTGCACGGGTCTATAAAGATGCTGTCTGACTTCACAGGATCTCCTGGACCAGGGTGGACCAGAGGCTGAGGACCAGCAGGTGACCAGATCCCACTGGACCAGGTATGGGTCACCAGGGTGGATAATAATAATGATGATGATGTGTCTAGTGCTTTTCTCGCACTTAATTATAATGTAGGGTAACTAGATCCCCTAGACCAGGCATGGGGCACCAGGCTGGACCAGAGGGTATCCAGATCCCCCTGGACCAGGAATGGGGCACCAGGCTGGACCAGAGGGTATCCAGATCCCCCTGGACCAGGAATGGGGCACCAGGCTGGACCAGAGGGTATCCAGATCCCCCTGGACCAGGAATGGGGCACCAGGCTGGACCAGAGGGTATCCAGATCCCCCTGGGCCAGGAATGGGGCACCAGGCTGGACCGAAGGCTGTGGACCGGAGGGTAACCATAACCAAACACTTGACACCTGGAGGTTCTTTTTAATTATTTCAAACGATCGTAGAGGGTCTTCATTAGTTTTTCCTTCAGATTTTTCATTCTGTGAATTTTAGCCAAAGCTGTGATTTGAAGTAATTAAGGTCACATCAGCTGCTACTACTATAGTTTATCCAGCGTACATCAAGGTGGACACTAAAACGTAACAGCTGGTCACACTCACACTTGGTAACGTAACATCACCCTTTTAATGTGTGTTTGTATTGTGAACAGATGAAGCTGACGACCCACCAGGAGCGAGACGAGGACTACGATGGGACTGCTCAAGTCTTTGGAAGGTTAATACCAACAGGTTTTTTTTACATCGTTTCACCACCAAAGCTATGCTGTTATGCTGTGCACGGGTCTATAAAGATGCTGTCTGACTTCACAGGATCTCCTGGACCAGGGTGGACCAGAGGCTGAGGACCAGCAGGTGACCAGATCCCACTGGACCAGGTATGGGTCACCAGGGTGGATGATAATAATAATAATAATAATGTGTCTAGTGCTTTTCTCGCACTTAATTATAATGTAGGGTAACTAGATCCCCTAGACCAGGCATGGGGTACCAGGCTGGACCAGAGGGTATCCAGATCCCCCTGGACCAGGAATGGGGCACCAGGCTGGACCAGAGGGTATCCAGATCCCCCTGGACCAGGAATGGGGCACCAGGCTGGACCAGAGGGTATCCAGATCCCCCTGGGCCAGGAATGGGGAACCAGGCTGGACCGAAGGCTGTGGACTGGAGGGTAACCATAACCAAACACTTGACACCTGGAGGTTCTTTTTAATTATTTCAAACGATCGTAGAGGGTCTTCATTAGTTTTTCCTTCAGATTTTTCATTCTGTGAATTTTAGCCAAAGCTGTGATTTGAAGTAATTAAGGTCACATCAGCTGCTACTACTATAGTTTATCCAGCGTACATCAAGGTGGACACTAAAACGTAACAGCTGGTCACACTCACACTTGGTAACGTAACATCACCCTTTTAATGTGTGTTTGTATTGTGAACAGATGAAGCTGACGACCCACCAGGAGCGAGACGAGGACTACGATGGGACTGCTCAAGTCTTTGGAAGGTTAATACCAACAGGTTTTTTTTACATCGTTTCACCACCAAAGCTATGCTGTTAAATTCACAGAATGTTTTACTATATTCCTGAATTACAAATTCCCAAGTGTGTGCATGTTTCATGTTGAAGTTTAAAATTTGATTTGATTCAGAATTATTTAAACAAGGTGTCAAAAGAATAATAAACTACTACCACTGTGTTTCTAGTGTAGAATTCTCAAAACAAAAGTATTTTCTTCAAAACAAATTATATAAACTAAAAAAATTATGGAGGAGGAGCCACCTATCTGGAGGGAGACCCGGAATCTGGTTAGCCGCCTAGCTGGATATCGTTAGCTTCATAGCATAATGGGTATTGTTAGCCTAGCATAATCAACATCTCTAGCCTCATAGAGTTATCTATATCATTAGCCTCATAGTATAATTGATATTGTAGCATAATTGACATTGGTAGCCCCATAGTGTAATCAACATGGTAGCCCCATAGTGTAATCAACATGGTAGCCTCATAGCGTAATCGACATGGGTAGCCTCATAGTGTAATCGACATTGGTAGCCTCATTGACACTGTTGGCCTATGGCTAGCAACATAGCTTATGCTACAAGGCTAACGATTTATGTTTTTCCTCTTCAACATTTCAGTGACCCACTGACGGCGCCTCGTCGGAGCTGGACGGTGGAGACTTCAGATGCAACTTCTACCTCGCAGGACGTGACTTAAGTCACGGGTTGTCAAGGGTTCCTTGTTTCTCAAGGGTTCCTTTGCGGGTTCCTCATGGTTCAGTGTTAGGGACAGAGTTAGGGTCAGATGGTCTCACGATGAACCTTTTTTTATTTTATTTATTTATTTATTTTTTTTACTCACATCCCAGAATTGTTTCACTGTGTGCACAGATGTTGAAATGTATACTGATGTTTTATGATATAAAATCATTTAAAATGACCTGGTTGTGTGGCTTGTTGTATGGTAATTTTTATTATACACATGCATGTTACCCTAATGAGGTAAGGTTACCTCTCCCCTCCCCTATACCCTAACCTCCCCCTCTATACCCTGACCTGTCCTCCCCCCCCCCCCCCCCATACACCCTTACCTCCCCTCCCCTGTCCTCCCCCCTCCTCCTCTAACCTTAACCTCTCCCCTCCCCTATACCCTAACCTCCCCCTCTATACCCTGACCTCTGTCCTCCCCCCATACACCTTTACTCATACCTCCCCCTCCTCTAACCCTAACCTCTCCCCTCCCCTATACCCTAACCGCCCGCCTCCCTTACCTTCACCCCCAACCTTACCCTAATCCTCACCCTTATCCTCATCCTCACCCTTATCCCTAACCTTAACCATAGCAGCGAATATCAAGCCAGTAAAAGCACGTATGATATTAGCTAACCCAATTTTGTGTAGGCCACCTTCATGAAATGTGTGATAAACAGGAAAAGGTCCTGCCACACTTACATGACAACTGGAATGGGGAATTTTTTGGGATTACTGTTGAACTACTGTGTTCACCCGGCTATGAACTGAGACTTGATAAATCATATTATCAATATATAACATTTCTTGCCTTTTCTCTCTATAGTGTAACACTATATAGTACCATTGATACACTTAATACTAACCATCATGAAACGTATAGCAATACTAACCCACTCTATATATCTCTCTCTTCCCCCTTACCTCACTTGTGAGGTAAACCATTACCAGTCATTAGCCATCCTTGTATTTGGCCCTCATCGCACCTGAAGTCCCATCCCTATGACTGCCCTACCATCGCCTGTTGCTGTCCCCTTGACCGGATTCCTGGCCTGCGCTGCCTAGCGATCCACTACTGCCCTATGACAATTCCTAATCCCTATGACAATTCATCCCTACACTAGACTATTTGAATTTTCTGACACTAAATGGGATTCATGCATTATCATACTGGTAAGGTAACCATCCCACCTCTTTGTAACATACACCCCAGGTGGCTCTAAACACCATGTTCTATTCTCTACACCTAACTAACCTATTCATTTATCATGTATACAAACCTCACTGCCCTGTAACTGACCCTAGGCAGATGGGTCAGGCCCTCGGGTCGTGGATCTGCTCGAGGTTTCTTCCTATATGTATCTCCAATTCTAGGGAGTTTTTCCTCACCCCTGTTACTCATGGGCTCTCTCTGAATGTTCAATACTCTGTAAAGCGCCGTGAGACGTGTAATGTTTTGGCGCTCTATAAATAAAATTGAATTGAATGTTAACTTGTGTATAATTCCCAATTTTTATTGATATATTTGCACTTTTAATCTTGCTGAATTCTACAAGGCAAATATTAAGTTAAAACTTAGTTCCCCGGCCCCATTCGTCTTTGTAAGGAAATGTTCTATTTTGTCTAATTTTAGGCAAAGTATAAGACAATACTTTCTTAACAGTATAATTGGAACCATGAATAAGTCGTTCAAGTAACAATATTGAAATACTAACATTGTTGGGTAAGACAGAATTTGGTTTTATTCTGAATCCAGTGAAACAGATTGGTGGTTTTAGCTGATATAAAAACTTTCAGGTGTTTATTTATGTTTAAGTATTTGGCAGACGCTTTTATCCAAAGCGACATACATAAAAAATACATATAAAACAATCACTCTAAACATAATTTAAGGGAAGAATGTAATACAAAATATCAATACAAAGTGTCAAGACAGAATAAACTCTGCTGCTGCAGCAACAGAGATACAGTCTATAAGTCCCTAAGATATCTAATGTATTCATACATTGTTTATGTAGGATATACGTATATGTATATATAACCTAATAATATTGTTTCTTCTACTTAAAAATAGCTGACCGTTTTTTTCCCCTTCTCGGGGATTATATTCCCAGTTTTGATCTCGGACGTCTGGTCACTTATAGCATATAAGAATATTCTATTACTGTTAAGCCAACTATGAATAATAAAACACGCCAAAACATGTGTCCTTTATCATAGCTACACATATGACAAAAAAACGCGTGAAAATCAGTGGTATTCAGTGAGGTAAGATTAATTAATTGCGCTGACAGTTCATTGCTCCTGCCAAATGAATTACACTGAGTGGAGCGGATCACCACTCCAAGATGGCGGCCCCGCGTCTCGTCAGCGCCAGTAGGCAGTAGCGGTCGATGCTGCGTCTACTTATAAGATGTCTATACCCTGCATTCTATAATATAATCAAATTATTATATAATATATTACAATTTACTTTATTGGATATCATATACATGATATTATATAATGGTTTAACATATTTTTATTATATTATAATAACGAGATCACGAGAAAACCAAGTTACTTTTCTCTGAACGATATATATATTTCTTTTTATATATAAAGTAATCCCCTTGGCATATTGAAACTAGAGCCATGTGTCCTTGGACAAAGTAGCCAGTGATTATAATCTCGACTTTTCAAATAAATATTATGTTTCTCTGAAAGATGATAAACTCAACAAACATTATATAACAAATCATAGGTTTTTAATCCAATCTGGGTCCCAACTTTACACACACACACACACACACACACACACACACACACATACCTACACTTACTTACTGTGAATGAGGGAGCAGTGTGGAGGGAGAGAGGGAGAGAGACATAGAGGTATTGTGCACGCCTGTGTTTTAAAAGCAGGTGTTAGTGTAGAGGTGGGATTGGCCTCAGAGATTGACTGGCAATTGTTGCATAACATTTGAGCACTCCATTGTTTTAACACACACACACACACACACACACACACACACACACACACACACACACACACACACACACACACATAACCACACACACCAAAGTGTTTTGGTCAGATGTCTTTGTGTTTTCGATGTCAGAGATCGGGTCAAGAAATTCACAGAAGAAAGACACAGAAGAGGGATGGCTTGATGAAGTCTGTTGACTTGTTGAAAAAACAATTCATGTTTCTTTTCTTTTTTCTGATTTCTGATTTCTGATTTTTTTTTTACTGGGAAGGAAGGAACATTCCTATGTCATCTCTGCGTTCTTTAAACTGAAAACGTCTTTCGGTGGATGCTAATGGATTTTGTTGTCGTATTCCTTGTGGATTGAGCTTAAGCCGTGTGTCTGCAGCGAAAGCTCTGGTGTGCCGGACTCCCCGTGCTCTGTAGAACTTTCCAGATCGAAGTGTTGAACCACCGGATCCAGCAGTGAAAATCCTGCTACAAACCGGAGACTTTCCCCGGCAGGAGAGACCCCGTCGTTTCACTCTGTCCACATCTGGGAGAGTTGGTAATTACGTGTTTTGTTTTGGCGTTTGCCTTATTTAAAAAATAGGATCTACTTATTTATTTAGTGCTCTGTAAAGCCATTAGCTATCCATTTTTCTATTGAAGCAATTACACTCAAGTCTTTTTGTGTAAATAATCAACAAGTGAGTCAAAATAGCCACCATTCTAGAGTTTATTTGTGTATCAGTGCTATCTTTCTATGTACCTTTTTAATTTTCCATTGAGCATTCCTCCACTTTTTCACCATTTATGATTCTCTCCTTGTTTCTCGTTCTGTTTTTATATCTTTCCTTTATTCTTCCCTCCTCTCTCTCTCTCTCTCTCTCTCTCTCTCTCTCTCTCATTCTCTCTCTCTCTCTCTCTCTCTCACTCTCTTTCTCTCTCTTGTGGTGTTTGTGCAGTTGTGTTCCCCCGCGGGAAGGTGTAGGTATTGTGTGTGTGTGTGTGTGTGTGTGTGGTCGTGG
>NC_140271.1:1350225-1355225 GCF_964030765.1 Micromesistius poutassou | reverse complement strand
ACACACACACACACACACACACACACACACACACACGCACACACACTGTACAGAGATAGTGAATTAAGCAGTAGGAAAATATGTCTTGACAGCTCCTGGACTGGTCACTGGTCTACACCTTACAAGGCCGCGGGATGCAGTCAACCAGACCTCATCCAGAGCACAACCTGACCCCCACCTGACCCTCTGCTCCCTGTTCCTCATGGCTGAGGCTCTGATCATCAGCAGATCCAGTCTCCCTATACAGCCAGGGTGTCCCTGGGCACTGGCCCTACACGGATGCACCCCAGACGGCAGTGGTTGACTCCAGCCTGGGGCCGGCGCTGTGATCTCAACATAATGCTATTATGTCTGTCCATTAGGGCGCCCGTTACTCTCCCAACCTCGCCCAGAAGCAGGCGTCCCTCTCTTCCGAGTTCTTTCTGAAGGTTTCTTCCTTGTTAATTAAAGGGAGATTCTCCTTGACCGACAGAGGGCCCAGGGTGAGGGGGGGGTGTTGTGTACAATGACTTTTGAAGCACTGTGATAAAGGGACAAACGAAATGGATTGACCGCGAGTGCTTTGCGTTTCTCTGGACACTGTATCTTAGTAGTATCGTAGCATACAGAACAACAACAATCTCAAAGCCTTCCAAGTGGGGGATGGGGAGCCCCAGGCTGGGGATTTCTAACAGCTGACCGCCAACAGACCGTTTAAAACATTGAACATGGAGGTTGCAAGCAGCGTTACACTATTTGATTCTGTTTCATTTCATTTCATTCATTTGAATGTTTGCTCAGTCCACAATATTGAGGAAATTAAGGATTTCCAGCGACTTTGTTTAAATATTTATAACCTAGGACAAAAAAGATGTGTTGGTATGACAATGTTTAAAAGCATACAATACTTTTGCAAGTCACATCCCAAATATAAAGGGCTGCCCAAAAGGCTTTGCTTCAAACGTTTCCACTCAGTTTTAGCCATGAGACCTGGGAGATTGTCCTCTGTCTCTAGTTGAGCGAAGTGCTTACTGACTGACTTGTGAGTATACAATATACAAATAAAAGGACAACATAGTGTATATAAGATAGAGATTTAATTTGACCGTTTAAAGCAGGCCTTAAACGTTAACCAGCTAGCACTGTGCATGGTAACACTCAGACCAAGAAAGAAATGGGAGTGAGAGCAGAGAGAGAGAGAGAGAGAAAGAGAGAGAGAGAGAGAGAGATCAGTGAGGTAACATATTCACAAACTAGAGAAAAAAATTGACTTTGAGACTTTAGGCTTCATCTTGAACCTACAATAATATTGATTGTCTTGGGGGCCAGGGCCAATCTTTGCACAGTAACAGTTTTGTGTGGACGATTGGGCTGTATTTTATTTCTCTGGGGAATATGCTGCAGATGGTGTGGGTGTATATGTGTCAATATATGTGTCTGTGTGTGTCTCTGCGCAAATGTCTGTGTGTGTGCATATGTAGGCGTGCGTGCGTGTGTATGCTTCTTTGTATGTGTGTGTGTTGATGCTGCCAGAGTTGAACCCTTAGGTTGGAAAAGGTTTTTTCACAAGATCCTAGAAACCGTGCAACTCCAACACCCCTTTACAACCTTTGCTCTAGCCCATCCAATTAGAGACTATCTGAGTACTTATACTACAACTATCTGTTTACTATATATCTACTTATAATATAAATGTCTTTGTACTTATACTGCCATTATCCCTGTAGAGCACAGAGAGAGGGAGGTACAGAGGGAGGGAAAAAGACAGAAGGAGAAAGAAATAGTCACAATTCAGAATCAGATGGGGAGTGAAGGTAAGGTAGAGGGAAAAAGAGAGAGAGAGAGAGAGCAGGGGAGAGAGAGAGGGAGGAAGGTGGAGCGATCAAAGAGGGAACAGATAAGAGGTAGACTCGGTGGGAGAAAGAGATTAAGAGATAGCGAGGGACAGAGGGGGAGAGAGAGCAAGAATGACTGGATTACGATTTCAGAATAGGTGACATCTGGTTAAGGCAGCAATGAGAGCAGTCACCACGGTGTGTGTGTGTGTGTGTGTGTGTGTGTGTGTGTGTGTGTGTGTGTGTGTGTGTGTGTGTGTGTGTGTGTGTGAGGTTGCTAATCCTAATCCGTTAGTGAATGGGGATGCTGACCATTAATGTCGCTTTTGTGTCAACGTGCTGTCTGCCATTGCATCAAACATGGCTGCAGACAGATTCAGGTTGGGTTGGGTGGGGCTGGGGTAGAGTGATGGGAGGTGGGGGGGGGGGAGACGAGACGAGAATGAAAAGTAGAGATCTGGGGGACATGAGAGGATGAGAGACGAAAGAGACAATGGGGGTGAAGGGGTTAGGATTAACCACACAAGGTTGAGTGCATTAGTGTGCGTGTGTTTGTGTGTGTTTGTGTGTGTTTGTATGTGTGTGTGTGTGTGTGTGTGTGTGTGTGTGTGTGTGTGTGTGTGTGTGTGTGTGTGTGTGTGTGCGCGTTCATGCTTAAGGGATTTCAGGGGGGGGGTGACCCATAAAAAGTAGACACACCCTGAGTGAGAGTCAGATGTCCCATCAGCCACCTCTTCTATTATTCACAACTCCTACAGCAAGGGAGAGAGAGGGAGAGAAAGAGGGAGATTTGATTTAACACTCTTTATTCACACCACATTTAACTCAATGAGAATGAACAGAGACAGATAGAGGGCAAGAGAGAGACCAGTGGAGTGAGAGTTGAAGAGAGAGAGAGAGAGAGAGAGAGAGAGAGAGAGAGAGAGAGAGAGAGAGAGAGAGAGAGAGAGAGAGAGAGAGAGAGAGAGAGAGAGAGAGAGAGAGAGAGAAACGACAGGACTCTTTAATCCTGGACTCTTTTTTCATTATTCATGAATTCTGAGGAGGGAAGAGAGAAAGATTCTAAATTCTTCCTCTGCCCCCATTTTCGTCTCTTGTCACTGAAGTATCCATGCAGTCTGGTGCACGTGCACGCGTACGAGTCTGCATGTTGGTAGGTTACTGCACGTGCGGTCACCGTGTGTCTGTAGGTGACCGTGTGTGTGTATGTAGGTGAGTGAAGACGATCACACATATGTAGATGACTATCTCGATAATGGTGCCTTCTATTTGTCCACCCGACTCGATCTGCGAGTCGGATTTCCGAGTTACGAACCGGAAGTTGCAAATAGAACGCCCCCGAGGTCATAAAAACGACTCGTCAACTCGTCTGAACTCAGAGGACCCCGAGTTCAGTAACAAAGATGGCTACTCCGAGCATCACATGTAGTAAACATTGTGGTTTTCTACTATTTTAAGCACTTGTGTTTTTGTTGTAACCAAATGAAGAAGTCGTACACATAGCACTGTATACTGTTACCTATAGGCATGTCGTTACAGTCTTATTATGTGTTAAATACCGCCTATTTTGTAACTTGTGCCGCTGAAATCGTCTAGAGACGCTCCATGTTGCTATGACAACAATGCCGATTCTTGAGCAGAAAGCAGAGCTCCGACTCGTTTTGTTGTGTGCCAAATAGAACGAAAAACCCGGGGTCACTCGTTTTACGAGACGGATGTGACGTCACACCCGAGCTGCAAGTCGCGATTACGAGACAAATAGAAGGCACCATAAGTGCGTTTGAGGCGGGGCGGCCGGGTGGTCCAGGGCCATGGGATAGCAATGTCCACGTTACACACCACCTAGGTGCCTGCTACGCTCCACCTAGGTGGCTTTAACTGGACTCCTCCATAACAAGGACGCAGACTGGTGACTTTGGAACCGGTTGAAGGCGTATTTAGAGTATAATGAAACAGAAGGAGGAGGTCTGACATGCTGCCGTGTAGGAGATCTCCGTGAGCGTGTGTGGTGGTGGCCCGCTTTAACCTGTGCACGTTGATTTCTCAACGCACAACACGTGTGCAGCCTCCCCCAGCCCCAGAGTCCAATCAGTGTGACCTGGGCCAGGTGAGGCTGAACCAGCCATTAGCAACACACACTCCACAGGCCTTTTGAGGAGAACACACAGATATAATGCTGTGAGCTGTTAATATGTACTGTAATCATACAAAGCTACAAATAAATCAATAATTGTTTTTAATTGATTCACTTAACTCTAAATTACTAATAAATTCATTCTTTCTACTGTTCATCTCTCTAGTTGTCACTCTGGAATACGAAATTGTTCAAATTCGAATTGGAATATTTGGAAATTAATTTGGAAATACACTAGGTTCATTAAACAAGTTGGGTGTTGGGTCGAGTTTACTTCAATGCTAAGCATGTGGTGTACACCTTTATCCAAAAGCTCTTGTCACTGTGCCAGTGTATACATAAGCAGGTGTTGGCCGCAGTGGGGAATCAGTCTCGTAACCGGCAGAGTTTATGCCATGCTCGACAGTTACAGACAGACAGACAGTTACAGACAGACAGACAGGAGTGACACGTGCACAAGTGAAACAGCCACACCGGTAGGTTTGTCTAAAAATCTTCTAGTTTATTGAATTTGATAAACGTTTCATTTTTTATTTGTAAAACATTCAATAAAAAATGATCTTCACTTTTATTGCTTGTCGTCGTCTTCTAGGAGTTGATCTGATGCATAATATTCTCCCCAAAGCGCTCACACAAGGTCGCCCATGGCTAGATATTAATAAGACAAGGTTTTACTTTTAGCTTGTAGTCATAGTAAGAACACACACATGTACACTGGTTATCTAGAAACAGACCCCACAAGTAGAGATACATTAGCCATACAGGAAGACATAACCAGGGACAGGCTGCTCCAGGGAACCACACACACACACACACACACACACAAATATACACACATACACACACACACACACACACTGTAAGATATTTCCATTGGTTTTCCATGGATGGAAACAGTAACTAGCTATGCCTGTGTGTGTGTGTGTGTGTGTGGTGTGTGTGTGTGACCGCTAATGTGTGTGTGTGTGTGTGTGTGTGTGTGTGTGTACATGTGTGTATTGCATGTGTGCATGGGGATGTCTGTTAATCAATTCATCTACTTTTAGGACCCA
>NC_140271.1:1330299-1350025 GCF_964030765.1 Micromesistius poutassou | reverse complement strand
TTATCGCTGTGCTATACTATACCATACTACTACTCTTCTATATTATTATATAATGTACTTCACTATTGTGTATTTTACCTTTACTGTAATATACTTCTACTACGATTACTATATTATTGTACTATACTATCCTAATACTGTACTTTACTATAATATACTTTACAATGCTATACAATGCTATAAAATAGGCTACTATACTGTATTATTCTTTAATTTTGCATGGTTTTATACTGTATTCTATGCTTTTCTAAACGATACTTATACTATATTGTATTCCATACAATAGATGCTATTCTATGCTATTCTATTTTATATTATTCTATACTATAACAGGTCTGCTATACTATTCTATAGCAGGCCTAACCCTAACCCTATACTATTCCATATACTTTACCATGCTATGCTGTGCTATTTAACAATTATTCGCCGAAGGCGAAGTGAATAGTGGAAATAGCCCACATTTTGCGATGAAAACAATATCCCGAGATTGAGCTGTCAATCATGGGATATTGCTCAATATCCCGAGATAGCAAACCAATCAAATTGTGCCATCTTAGGAGGTTCATGTGTAGCATATACTAAAGTGTAATATAATCTATTATGCTATGTTATACTATATTTCATTAGAGAATAGTACCCCATGTGTCTTTGCCTGATACTTCAAACGAGGGTCAGACCAATAGCTGAATACATACAGGTGTAAAGTGACCGTCAAGATTTGTCTGTCACTTTGTCAGAAGATAAACACCTGTGGTGACACACACATACCAGATCCCAGAGGAGAGGGAAGGTGTTTGATTGTACTTTTACCCCCCCCCCCCCCCCCCCCCACACACACACACACACACACACAATTTCACGTTTCTTTTCTTTTCATTCATGAAAAGAATCAAAATAACCTCAACATAACCTTTACTTTGCTAGATTGTGTATCACAAAGAGATTCAGATAAGCTTTATTGTACCTGCAGGATTGTATTTTAGAGCAGCAGAATGAGTGTCTGATGATTCATTTAACGCAAAGTATCTCTTTAACATAATTAGTCATCATAAATACTTTTTTTCTCTATAGAATTGTTAGAGCAATGACCTCCAGAATGTTTAAGCTGTATTTACTGTATCATCTTATCTGACTGTGGATAAGATGAGTGCAAGTGCAGAGAGGAAGTGAGTTGAAGTTCATTTTATATAAATAAATAGAACCCACAAACATACCAGATTGACATGTGCATTACCGTACACACCTGTACTTATTATGATACTATGAGACATATAGGGCTTGTCTATCAGAATGCGTCACGGGATTGTCTGTTGGTGATATTTTGCCATATTGAGGGGGCTCTTGAGAGTTGTACTGTACAATCTTCAATCAATAAATACATTGTTACCTAGGCTACTGAAAATTTGCCACGTCTCACAGGAAAAATGCAGTGGCAGTTTAAAACCCCACAATGTCTCCCCATAATGACAAATCATTTTAGAACTGATTTCAGGACCGACTGTGTGTTACAGCCCAAGATTTCTGAGGCCATTGCAATGTGACTTTGCGATGCGTAAGACCTAATAGTAGAGTCGCTTAAATGACACGTTGTACATGCATGTACCAGATGCAACAAAATATATATATATTCCAGAAATAAATATTGAAGACTATCTTGCTACACCAGATACACACAAACACACAGGTCAAATGGTACCAGTAAGGTACCAGTGAGGTAAATTCACCCCAAAAACACAAAATAGTCTTCTCATAATATTACTATGTAGTATTTAGCAAAGATTTAAACCAAGCATTCTTTCATCTAGCTTGTAACAGCTAGCCTTCATGGCCGCCTCTATCCACATGGAAACTGCTAGAAGGGTTGGGGCCTGCTTTACTGGGATAACCAACAGTGGGTTACTAAGCTAGGATGATTTCACCAGCTTCCCAGTCATTAAGCTGATTTGATTCACGGTGTGATATATTTGATGAACCTTCATAGTGAGGGAAACTAGGCCTGGGATTAGATAAGATTACTTTTTGCTCTATGTATGTCAGTGTGGAAACTGCCATTGCAGATGCGTCCATGCGTTTGTGAGTGTATGTGTGTGTTGTGATGGGGAGGTCAATAATGATGCATGCTTATGAATGTAAATCTATGTCCTACTGTGTGTGTGTGTGTGTGGTGTGTGTGTGTGTGTGTGTGTGCGTGTGTGTCTTTGTATGATTTTGTGCTTAATCTGGGGGGATTAGCCCTCCTTCAGAGGATTACGGATGCTCCATTAAGGCCAGTCCGCTGGTTTACTGGTTTAGCAGAACCAGTTCACCAACTGCTGATATCCACAATAAGACCACGTATGTAGCGCACGTATTCCTTCACCCATGATCTGACACACACACAAACACACACACACACACACACACACACACACACACACACACACACACACACACACACACACACACACACACACACACACACACACACACACAGATATACACACACACACAAACCAAAAAGCAAATAGCAAATAAACTAGATATCCACTGAGCCGTGGAACCAGCAGATGCTTTTATCTGCAATTTATAAGTGAGGTTGAGAACAATCAATCTACTCCAATCAAAATTGATGGCTTCATAAACTAGTTTAAAAAAAACAAGAGAGCAGCCATAGGAACCAGAATTAGAAGGTTTTACTTTTTTCTTTTTGGTAGTGCGAACACTTACGTTCAATGTTTTCTACATTACACAGCAATTTCTAACAAAGCCCTGGTCGCCCATATCTTTGCGCGACTGAGACTTTTCTGTGATCAGATCACGTAAGTAGCATTGAAAAGACAAGGGGAACGGGGGCCCTAAAAACGGCTCTTCAAGCAGCTCTTCAAGGGTGAGCACGTGCAAGACATCAGTCAGTTCCCTTCATTTCAATGATCATCATCTGCCACCACCAACATCTCTCTGGGTGGTTCTCCTCACCAACCGTGTCTAAAGTACAGGAGCGCTGGACAAATGGTCCATTAATGAACCCCCCATGGTGAGTCTGAAGGACAGTCAGACACAGGGAGAGCAGAGCAGCTACTTTGTGTGTTATAATGTTTTGTCTTGCCTGTACTGTTCCACTATTTACTCATCAATTGTCATTTAGCAACGCACAACATCTTGCTCTTGAATGCCCTCCGGTTAGGAAGCAGATATTGGAGCATGAACCCACTACCTTCCCAGCTGGGAGCACCTACTATCAGATGGTATCCGGCCCCGTGGTTAAAGTGGAAACAGCATATTTTTGGAATACATTTGGTATTCCAAAAAAAAAAAGAAGAGGGAAGCATTTTTTGGTCTGTTTTCTCTGGCAGGGGTATAAAGGCATATTTCAAAAATACAGGAACACACACACACACCTACGCACACCTACGCACACACACATGCACGCAAAAATGCACAACCATGCACGCAGGCAAGCGGGCAGGAACACACACACACACGCATATACTACACACACACACTCACACAAACATGCACACATAGGGCCAGTGGTGTGTGGTGTACAATGTTCTTACTCAGCAGTGATCATTAATTCATGACAAACAGATCAGAAGGTCTTTAAAATGTCTTTAAAAATGTACTGGCAGCAAACCCAGGGTGAGAGAGGTAGAAGTTTGTTGGGGGACAGATTTGGGGGACAGATAATGAGAGAGGACAAGACAAATGTTGTTTTGCCAGAAAGTAAGTAACGCAGTGAAGATTTAAAATTATGTAAATATTGATTCTGGAGCAATTAGCTGCGAGAGGGATGGAGGAGATGAAAGGGACAGGCATGGGTTGGGGCCAAAGTCTATTTTTTGGATTTAAGAACAAACATTTTTTATGTGATTCCCCTTGCGTGACTCACACTCAAAGGGGATGTTCAACAAAAAAAACAAGCAGAAACAAATTCGCTTTTTCATTTTCCCCACATATACTATTTCATATAACATTAAAGCATCAAGCTTTTCTGATACACAGTAGCTTACTCAAGGCAGATGTATTTCTATGGTAGGAAAATCAATATAAATTCATCAAAAAAGAAAAACGACTGTTTCCCTTTCATCCTCCATTTTCTCCCTTTCGCATCCCTTCTTCCCCCTCTCTCCCCACTTCCTTCATTCCTCCCCCCCCCCCTCTTGTCTCTTCCCTACCTTTCTCCCTTACCCAATTCCTCTCTTCACAACAATCCTTTTAATTTTTCTGACCTTTCTCCCCACATCCTCTCACTAAGTCCCCCCCCCCCCCCCCCCCCCCCTTTCTCTCCCTCTACACTCCCGGGAGGCGTGTGGGCCCCTAATGGCCCTCGTCATTGGAGCCCTTCTCCATCCAGGTCAAGTGCAGCCTGATGTGTTTCTGTCTTTTTTGTCGTCGTCCCCCAGCACACACACACAAACACACACACACACACACACACACACACACACAAGCACACGTCCAGACTATTTGAGTGTGTGTGTGTGTGTGTATGCATGTATGTGTTTATTTCTGAAGATCTTCTTCCAAGTCACATAGAAAGGCTAACATAAAAGAATATAGAGAGACAGTGAGAGAGAGAGAGAGAGAGAGAGAGAGAGAGAGAGAGAGAGAGAGAGGGGGGGGAATAGAGAGTGAGTGAGAGGACGAGAAAAATGATTACAAAAACATGATTACAACAATCACAATCATGACAGCTCTATAAGATCGAGGCATGGTAGTTACATTTGACCAAAAAAATGGCATTACATTTCAAAAAGCTACAAAGTTTTGGAATTTCAGGCAAAATAGTAAAAAAATATATGCAGCACTGGACAAACTGGGAAAAGGCAAAGGGAGAGAAAGTGGAGGGAGGGACATACATAGAGAGAGAGAGAGAGAGAGAGAGAGAGAGAGAGAGAGAGAGAGAGAGAGAGAGAGAGAGAGAGAGAGAGAGAGAGAGAGAGAGAGGGGGAGAGCTTAAGTGCATTATAAGTGCTGTGGTTGTCTTGTCATTTGTGTCTCAAACAAAGCAGATAGAACTACTAATGGCATGGGCTTCTTCTAATAGAATGCACAAATACAGTCAGCATCTTTGTATGTGTGTGTGCATGCTATACAAGCTGCAGGGATTTTATTTTTTACATATGCTTTATACCAGTATTCAATCACTGTTTTATGTTGCTTTCCTCTCTCTATTCCTCCTATCTCGCTCTCTATTTTCCAATGCATACACTATTTTCATTATCAAAAAGGATCAGGGACGACGTGTTGATAGAATATACAATTCTCAAACCAAATTTAGGATAATGCAGAATTTTTCCATTCATTTTCAGGAATGTGATATTTTACAAAGCCGTTGCTCAAAGGTGACTGCCTGTACCTCCCAGTGTGAATTAAACCAATCATTATTCTTCCATCCTTCTGACATGGCAAGAACAATCTGTGTAATCATCTAGGATATTTCTAAGGGGAAAACAACATACAGTATGTGGCGCCAACTCAAACAAACCGTTTCAATCCACAAAGGCCACCAATCTTTGGAGAGACAATCCACAATATTTAGTTATGTTTGATTTTACAAGCTCATGACATTTTCTTTATTTTATTCAATTCTAATATTTTATGGCACTTCCCTCTTGCTGGTATAATGGGCTGTTCCTTCCAGTGGTGGCAAAAATACACACACACATTCCTTACTGAAGTAGAAGTACAGAAACTTGTGTACAAAAAAAGGCTCTGGTAAAAGTAGAAGTACTATGTCAACTTTGTTACTTAAAGTACAGGCTCTGAAATCTACTCAAGTATAAAAGTAAAAAGGAGCCCTCTGCATTTCTACTGGCTGTTTGTTTCTGTGCAAAGCTAACTGAACCTCATGTCATATTAATATGATTTGAAGCCTGTTAAAGTTAAACCATTCTAACTTCAAATACAATTAACAATATAATGAAAATAATGAACATTAACTTTGCTCCAATGTGCAAGTTGACACTACTATTCCTCCCATAGACGCCATTTATCAGCGTCTATTTAACGGTGGAGTCTCTCTTGCGTCTCTCTCTCTTGTATGTAGTTCTCTACTTGTTACGAGCCAGTTTGACAATTTAAGGAGTAGAAAGTACCAATTTGTGTTAAAATGTAGAGAGCAATAGTACGTTGTCAGAAAAATAAATACTCAAGTACAGATACATGACAACTCTACTTTGTTACTTACCACCACTGCGGTTGACTGCTTATTAGCCCTATACGTGTTATCTCTTACCATTTGTACCTTGTCTGTAGCGTTATCATGGAAAACACTTTGCTACACATTTGAAAATAAACATTCTAATTATTACTATGAGAAGCCCTTCTAGACCCTTGAAGAGGCGTTTCAGTCATACGATACGATATGACTACGATATGACTTTATTTGTCAGTTTGCACTGAAATTATTTTTGCATCCCTGGGCAAACTCATTTAAGAAAAAGGGAGGACATACAGTATACATACATGTAGACATATAGCATAAATAGACAGACATGTGGGCATACAGTACATGTAAAACATAGAGCAGCAACAGACAAACATACAGCATCAACAGACAAGCATGAAACTTATGGCCACAAATGACACTATCAAGCATGACAGAGGACATATACATACATCGCTTGGAGACACTATATACATAAATAAATAAATATTGCACCAGATCTTAATGTTGCTGGTTTAACAAAAGGATTGATTGATGTGTAAAAGAGTGTCTAAGTTTGTTGCGGTTGAAAGAAGGAACTCTAAAGTGCCTGTTTGAAGGCAGTAGCTGATATTCTTGGTGTAGAATGTGTGAGATGTTAGTGGAACTATATATCTGGCCAACCTGAGCATGCTTTTGTTGTGGGCCTCCTGGAAGTGGTGTACTACAGGCAGTCCAATAATTTTTGAACAGATTTTGATTAGATGCTGAAGTTTTGCCTTATCTTTACCAGAAAGGCTACTCTGCCAGACTGTGCTGCAATAAAGCATAACACTCTGAATCACAGGTGTAAAGAACAGGGAGATTATTTGGGTGCTAGCTCCAAATGATGTGTTCATGTTCACGTGAACAGCAGCAAACACTAAAACATGATCTGGAAGGGCAAGTCCCTACTCGCAAATATGTACTCAGTATTTTTGCAAACAAAAAATGTCAATGTTTGAATATAATCATCCTTAACACTGTTGATAAAAGGTGTTTTTATGACTGTGCCGGAGGCTTTCCAAATTAACATCAAGACATCTTGCAGATCTGTTGATTGATGTGTAAATACACTGGGGGTGAACAAATATTTTTAACAACAAATATGTTCTTGTATATTGGCTAGATGGGAGCCGTTTAGTTCAGGGGTCTGCTTCCACATTGTAAAGTATATACTGTAGGATTGGGATTGAAATCCATTGTCATTGGATAACTATATTAAAAACCGATTGCTCTCCTGGCCTTGAATCTATGCCTAAACACAAAATGATGTTGTATACTAGGATACATTTGTTAGGAATGAAGGTTGATTCCATGTGTGATAATTATGGAATTGTGAACAATTGTGAGGTTTCAAATGGAGATGTGGATACTTGGCTTATCAGAGATGCAACAAGACCAAACAATGGTTTATGGTTATGAGAGATACATTTGTGTGTGTGTCTGTATGTGCTTTATACTGTATCTGCATCGTTGTGTGTGTGTGTGTGTGTGTGTGTGTGTGTGTGTGTGTGTGTGTGTGTGTGTGTGTGTGTGTGTGTGTGTGTGTGTGTGTGTATGATTGCATTTGTGTATGTAACAGATACTACCAATGCTATACTTGAAAAACAAATGAATAACCAGAATCATCAAACATAAAGCTCACTAGGTTAAGATATATTTAATATCCTCCTGACTAAATATGTCTTTAATTTATAGCATGTGTGAGAGCCACATATGCATGCTATGTTTTCAGTAGCTAAATATAGAGATGGCTAAGTCCGTGGAAATTGTGACTTGCTTTCCAGATCTGGTTTTGTATTTGAGTGTTTTAACATATGAACAGTGTGCCCACCACCACTAATCGCTTTATGGAAGTCCTCCAAAACCAAAAACTGTGTGTAGATGTATTTTTATCAACAGTAAACATGAAATGGACAATAGTATTTAACACCTTCATCATTTCCTTTTCGCTTATCAATCTCAACCTCAATAAGTTAATTGACCGAACTCCACTATTTTAAACATAAAATCTAAACTAACCCGTTTTTAAACGCCTAAATGTGACATTATTTAAAGCATTAACAACTCATAACCATTCCTAAGCATAAACGCAACCATAAGTAACCGTTAATTATACAAAAATATCTGTATTATTTATGTTGATTCAACCGCAGTGTTACAACCTAACCAACAGCACCATCTATTGGCGTGAACGTAAATTAAATACAATCGTCTGCCATCCCCACAGCGGCAAAACAAAGTTTTGGAGTTTATCACATCAGGCCAATGGTATGGGGGAACACAGGTTTATCTCTTGCCGTTAATTATAGCCACTGGGATGGCATGCTTTACGACCCCGGCTATCTTCTATTGGTTGCCATTGTGCTTATTGCAGCCGGTTGCAAGCTCCTGTTAATACGATTAGCAATATTTGGATATTATATTACTTATTAGGGCGTTTCCTCATGACTTAATGAATAAATCCTAAGGAGAGCCATTTGAAAGTAATCTGTTACACACATCTATAAAATATATGTATTTCTCAAAGCAGATTACAAATTACATATGCAATGAATGAGCGCAGATACTGGAATGTATATGCCTTGGCTTAAGTTCATCAGTTTTTTTTTTTTGCAAAGCAAGCCCACCTGAGGATCGCTTTTTGATCATACCATCCTGCAAGTGCTTGCCATTGGTTTTGGATGCTGGTTGCCGCAACATGGGAAGGTTTCTGTAATAGCCAATAGCGCCCTGAAATCAAGAACCGAGTGTACCACTTCGGGAGCGAACGTCAGGCTCGGTCCACTCGCCGTTGGTTCGTGAAACGCACAGACACGACCAGGCCCAATCGTGTCCAACGCAGTCGAATGACAGCTCGGCGAAAGGGTCGACGGGAACTATAGTCACAACCGCTCATACCTCAACGCGGCGAATAGCGGAGCCGAACTACACATCCCGAAACACAACATTTGTTATCGTGGTCCGTGAGGGAGGAAGAGGGGAGAATCACGTCTGCAGACTTCAGGCTACGCTGTCGGAAAAATGGTAAGAGCGTAAACCATAACCAGTTCTTGGAAAAAACTAAACGACGCGGTTCCCGTGACATCTGTATTAGTGTACGAACTACAGGGCGAAGTTAGTGGATCAGGGACGCACACCGAGTGGATCGATAACGGGGACATATGTTAACAAATAAAGACAGTGGCTAGGGACTGAGCTAGCAAACAAGCCACTTTAGCTAATTAAATATTGCATCAGTAAAAATAGAAAATAATGAATAGATTGTCATTTGTAACGCCCTGTTGTGTTTGCGCCGCCGTCACGGTGGTGTCCAGCGGTTGTCATACGAGTGTTAAGTTGTAGATTAACTTTGGTTGCGTTGTGTTGCTGGTATGCTGGTCCCTACACCCCTCCGCCCCCATCTCCTTTACGGGGACCTCTGGGGTTGTGCAAAGGGACAGTACCAGTGAGATTAGGTCCTCCTGACTAGTTTTATTGGCCCAGTCTGATGACAGCCCGCATGCCTCTCTGTTTACATCACTGCGAGTGTCACGGTTAGTGTTGCGAGACACATAACGCCCACGATCCCTTTCCCCCTGATTATCTCATCTAATCGTCGAGACTCTGTACCAGGAAATATACTTTGAACTTGTTGAACTAGTTGACCACTTCTGAGAGCAGCATATTCGGTGCTGTCAAACTATGCTGCTAAGTTTTAGATTTAGTTTTAGATTTAGATTCTCTCGTTTGGACGCTGTATACTTTTACATTATTGATAAGGTACTTCTCTGTTGTGGTGTGATTTCACTGGGCACTAAATCAGTATCCATCCTATTCCATAACAAAACCCAGGCTTGTAGTTTAATTTAACCCAAATGTCATTTTATTAGCAATTAGGCCTACCATGCTCTTGTAAACTGAAAGATAATTGGTTTGGTTCGAATTTGCTACAGCCGCAAGACAACAAAAATGTTTTTCATCCTGTTATAAAGTTGACACTGAAGATACTGTGCAATTATATCAAAGCGTGGTTTGGCTCTAATCTAGCTGGCAAAGCCCATATATCTTTTCCCCTTCCTCTCATTTCCTGTCTGAAAGAGTGCGCTGCTTGCTATCAGACAAGAGTGGCCGATTCCTCCAAAATGAAAACATATTTACCAACTGAAAAATGTTACCTATAACTGTGGGATTGCCTGGAAGCATCATCTTTATTTTTAGTATTTTACCCAGACTGTTATTGCCGCTTATCAGACCTTTCTCATTTGCACCAAAAGCCCATCTTGTTTTTGTCATGTTGGAGTTTGTTTCCACTTCAGCTGTTAGTATGTTGCCCCCAGTAGTGGCCTCTCTCTCTAAACCTGACATTGTTTTCCCCTGACTTCTTATTCCTTTCCTATCTCCATTTCTGCCTCTTGCTCACACTATCCCTGTCTGTCTCTATCTCTCCCCCCCCCCCTCCCCCCCATACTCCCATTTTTTACAGCTCCTCTTTTACCAACCCCAGTCTCCAGACCTATATGTGCATCCATAAACCTGCTGCTAACGTGCTACGGTCTTCCAGTATTGAGGTGAATGAGCAGTACCGCTAGAAAGCTTCCTTGCTTCATTGATCACAAGATATCCAGGAAGGAACACCACCACTCCCCCGGTGCAACGGTGAGAACTTTACATCACTGCAAAGTTGCTTTGTTGATGACATTTGTTTATGTAGTACAGTAGTATTGAAGAAGAGACAGAACTTATTTAGATCTATGGCCAGCCTCATACTTTTTCATTGGCTCTGGATTGCCTATGGTTGTCTGGTCAAAAGGAAAGGAAAACGTTGGTTTTCACCTTTTATAAAATATATATATATATATTGGGTCTAAGGTAGGGATGAACCGATTTTCTCATACAAAGTAAAAATACTTAGATTTGGGTACTCACCGATACGAGAACCGGTATGATGTTTTTGGCTTAAGAGTTTTATGAAAGAGGGGGCATTTTATCACCATGGTTACAGCCCATGGCAACTTTGTGATTTTTTAGTAGTACATGAGCACGGTATCGAGTCTGAGTCCTGGTAACGGTATCTGTGCATCCCTAGGGGGATGCACAGATGGTTCCCCCAAAGGGACTACTGCGGCCAACACATTTTGAAACTGGTCCAGCATTGTGTGAGAACGCTGCAGCCGTCATCCTTGAAAACAGGTTGCAATGTTATCCTTTGGGGCAATTAGGTCCCCGTCAATGTATGTCCTCTAGTGTGCTTGTTTCAGCCACTGACAGGCTCAGATTATATTCTAACATTATGGAAAGGATCCCTACAGAGAATAAAACTTGTTGCCTTACCTTTAGCTTGCCCACGGTCTGTTTGCAATTCTGTCCAACAAAGTCTCGCTCAATGAGAAGTCAGGGTTGTGTTTATGTTGGTTTTACTGTCAGAAGTTCCTTTTTATAATCAGGACAGCTTTCCGTTTCCTACTTTAACGTCTGTTTAATTATGAGTGGCTGCCGTAAACTGACCTTCAACCCTGTCTGTTCTCTTTGTCCTCCGTCCAGACCTCAAGTGTGTCATCACCCTTTCGAGGTCTTGTCCTCCTTGTCCCTCTGTCCCTCGGCCAATAAGAGCAGGATGGAGGCCTCCTTTGGCCCCACCTTCCCGACCGTGGCCGCGGGTGCTAAAGGTAGCACACACAGGAGAACCCCCTCCTCCTCTAGCACCCTGACCTACTCCCCCCGCGATGACGACGACATGGTACACACACGCACACGCACGCACACGCACACACACACACCTGTAATACAACTTTAGATGCGTTCATAATCGTGCGTCTGTACTGCCTCATCTCCGCCAGCCCCCCATCGGGACGCCCCGCAGGTCGGACTCGGCCATCTCCATACGCTCTCTGCATTCTGAGTCCAACATGTCCCTGCGATCCACCTTCTCCCTGCACGAAGAGGAGGAGGACACGGTACGGTGTTAGTTCTAGTAGAGATCGTTATAATGTACATGTATAATGTTAATGTTGTTCCTTGTTGGTGGCACGTAAAAGTCACACACATAAATCAAGCTGAGGAACACACAGCACGTCAATAGATTGTAGACATGAGTGAAAAACAGGGGTACACACTCTTGTCTGTGCGTGTGTGTGTGTGTGTGTGTGTGTGTGTGTGTGTGTGTGTGTGTGCAGGAGCCCCAGGTGTTTGCGGAGCAGCCGTCGGTGAAGCTGTGCTGCCAGCTGTGTTGTAACGTCTTCAAAGACCCAGTCATCACCACGTGTGGGGTGAGAGTCGCGTCTCCTCTCGTCTGCTCCACTGGTCTCCAGCGCCTCACACTTTTCTCCTCCTCTCCCCTCTTCTTTCTCTTGTCTCATCTCCTCCCCTCCCCTCTCTCGTCTCTCCTCCTCCTCTCTTGTCTCCTCCTCCCCCCTCTCATCTCCTCCTCCCCACTCTACTCCTTTTCCCCTCACCCATTTCCTTCACATCTCACTCATCTCCTCCTCCCCTATCACGCTGCCTTTTCTCCTCTTCTCTCCCTCCCCTAACCGGTTCTGCCTTTTCTCTTGTCCCTTCCCCACCGCTGTCTGATTCACTGTTGCCTATCTCTACTAGCCTCCTCTCTCTGTTCTTTGTTATATTGAGTTGCCCATGACTTTTTCCTTGGGCTTTGTCTTCCACTGGCTGTAGGGTTACACTGTCTTTCCATTTCTTCATTCTTTTCTTCTAAATATCTAGTCCAAAGGCTTGTTTGTTTTTGGGTCAACAACGTATGGTTACATTGCTGTGGTACTTTATTGGAGTCAACGTGTCCCTTTCTACTCCGCAGCACACTTTCTGCAGAAGATGCGCCTTGACTTCAGGTGAGGCTCTGTCCAGGGGGGTGGAACTAATGGTTAAACAAGTTTCCCTGAGGGGAAAACACAACACATCAGGATTCATTCCTCACCCTCTAGTGACCACAGTCTCATACACTGTGGTGATTAATTAGGACCGTATTATGCAGCTCCTAGTCAAATTTGCTTTACAGCAGTAGTTACCGCATCCCTACAAAAATACAACGCACGAAAAATACACAAGACAACAGCGTTATGCAAATGATTAATGACGTTGTCGTGCACCATCCGGGAGATAACCATCCGTGCCCTACTAGACTCAAACTCTGTTTGCCGCTTGTAATGAAGTAACGACGCCATGCACCAAGTCCAATCTAAGCACAAACAAAAGTTCAGGCGAAAACTGGAAAATGTGCTGTCCGTCCCCCGCCAGATAAATGTCCGGTGGACACGGCCAAGCTGACCGTGGTGGTCAACAACATCGCGGTGGCCGAGCAGATCGGCGAGCTCTTCATCCACTGCAAGTACGGCTGCCGCGCCACGCCGCCCGGCGCCGCCGCCGCCGCCGCCGGGGGAGGGGCCGCGGCTGTGGGCGCGGGGGGCGCGGCGCCCGGGGCCGCCGCCGCCACCGTGGCCGTCACCGCCATCACCACCGTGGCGGGGAAACCGGGCGCGTACGAGGTGGACCCCCTCGGCTGCCCCTTCACCATCAAGCTCACCTCACGCATGTAAGGACCGTGGGGTGGGGTAGGGCAGCGAAGTGTGGAGTAGAGTAGAGTAGAGTAGAGTAGAGTAGAGTAGAGTGTACTTCAGTAGAGTAGAGTAGAGTGTACTTCAGTAGTGTAGAGTAGAGTAGAGTGTACTTGAGTAGTGTAGAGTAGAGTAGAGTAGGGTGTACTTCAGTAGAGTAGTGTAGAGTAGAGTAGAGTAGGGTGTACTTGAGTAGAGTAGAGTAGGGTGTACTTGAGTAGAGTAGAGTAGAGTAGGGTGTACTTGAGTAGAGTAGAGTAGAGTAGAGTAGGGTGTACTTGAGTAGAGT
Source organism: Micromesistius poutassou (assembly GCF_964030765.1). Taxonomy (NCBI): domain Eukaryota; kingdom Metazoa; phylum Chordata; class Actinopteri; order Gadiformes; family Gadidae; genus Micromesistius; species Micromesistius poutassou. Next base: position 1,336,020 of record NC_140271.1, on the reverse strand, counting down.
AGAGTAGAGTAGGGTGTACTTGAGTAGAGTAGTGTAGAGTAGAGTAGGGTGTACTTGAGTAGAGTAGAGTAGCGTAGGGTGAAGTAGAGTATTGTTGGGAAAAGGAAGAGTATACCTCTTCAACTTTCGTAGGGCTTGCAAACTTTGAGTTGCAGAGGATTTTTGTGCTGCCTCCAGAGCCCAGCGTTGCGCCAAACGCATGCAGTGAACTTCATCTACACAAGGGCTGGGTATCGCCACTGATTTCCCTGGCGATTTGATTCTGATTCACGTTTCTCGTTTCTTTCCGGCAATTCTTTCTCAACCGTGAGATAACCACCATTGCGAGTCTTTACTTGTTGTCGAAGTACCAGAGACATTAGAGAACCCAACGCCGTCGTTTATCATCCAGAGGCGCATACAGCTTTTGGCCGTGATATTATCTTTTATATTATTGTATAGATGTATAGATATTATTGAGCTCCCGGAGTCCGCAAACCACAACAATCCCTTTCTCCTCCGTTTTGCGATTCAATCTGGACTTAAGGGAGTGGAGGCTGATAGGCTGTCAAGACAAAGCTTCATGTGAAATTTGTGGGGAATGTTAAAATATTTCAACTCGAGCTAGTCTTTGCGAGAGTAGCATTATGTGAGAGCCGCACCATTCATCCAATCACGCACGAAGATCGACTTTAATCAGAAAAACGACTATTTGAACCAGCCCTCATCTACGCAGAACACTCTTTGAGTAGGTGTGCATTACAGAAACGAGGAACAACTTTAAGTGAAACCAGTGTGTATGAGGCACAACCCATACCTGCTCATTAATGACAATGACATCTAATGAGAAACGCATCATTTAGGGGAACCGCGCCGACGTCCATTTATCAGGGCTCGATCATGAACGTTTAGATGGGGTTTTAACAATGGGCTGTACGACGACAGTATTAAAGTTGTACTCAAACAAACACGCCGGTAACGTTCTCCTCACACCTGCAGGGAGCACGAGGTGAGCTGTGACTACCGGCCGGTGCGTTGCCCCAACAACCCGTCCTGCCCCCCGCTGCTCACCAAACACCTGGAAGCCCACCTCAAGGAGTGTGAGCACATCAAGTGTCCTCACTCCAAATATGGGTACACACACACGCACACACACACACACACACACACACACACACACACGCACACGCACACCCCAACACAACACACACACACCCCAACACAACACACACACAGTGCCCACTTGTTGTTTTACGTTGAGGGGAATCCCTACCAGTGCACCCACTACACGACACCAAAACAATATGGCAAAACGATTACAGTATTTTCGAAAAATAAAGCCGAAGCTTGTATCACGTTTATTACAAACCAAAACTGTCACTGCGGCTTGATTTTCCCAGAGAGGGCTTATAGGTCAGTTTTCACTGATTTGCATTTAGTGATTAGACATGAAGTTCCTAATGTCATCACGTTGTAAAGCCCATTTGCTCATTTACATTAGAGGTTTGCAGGTAAAAGATAACCTTGTAAAGAAATAAACATTGGCTTCACTTCATAACAGACAAAAAAACAAGAAAGACTGTTTTCCTAAATGTGCTCTCCATGAACGCTAGTTGCATAATAAGATGCGCTGTTGGATTAAGATCAACTTTATCACCTCACAGGGTGGACTATTTGCCTTGGGCTTTCAACCATGCTGTCTCTAACCTTATTTGCCTCTCCGTCATCTCCTTCCCACTCCAGCTGCACATTCATCGGGAACCAGGACACCTACGAGACCCACCTGGAGGTGTGCAAGTTTGAAGGCCTCAAGGAGTTCCTGCAGCAAACCGATGACAGGTGTTGCCTCCCTTCTTAATAGCCTCTAACACACGGACAAACACATCCGACGAATACATCCGGCAATGGTTTATTTTATTATGCCGAATGTAGCAAGGGGTAAAATAAACACTTAGGAAATGGGACGCACTCGTACAAGCTGTGAACAGCTTCTACAGATATCGTAAATAAGGAACGTATAAAAATGTCTGATATGACTTATAAATTACATTATCCTTCTTTTGTGAAAACTTTGACCAACGCAACATTTTTTGATTCACCAAGATATCATTAAATTTGTGCTCTTCATGTCAGCGGCAAAAAACAAATGTATTCTTGGATAATACCAGGCATTTTCTTTAATTCCAGTTCAGGTTCACAATGTCTCTCTTATGACCTTTGTGACCTTTGACCTCCTGGTTAGGTTCCATGAGATGCAGCTAACGCTCTCCCAGAAGGACCAGGACATTGCCTTCCTGCGCTCCATGCTGGGCAAACTCTCTGAGAAACTGGACCAGCTGGAGAAGAACCTTGAGCTCAAGTTTGGTAAGCTAAGACCGACCTGCTCCTAATATGCACAAACGCATGCACACACATGCACACACAGCACATGCACACACAGAGACAACCATACATTTACACATAAGCACATGCACTCACACACTTGCACATAAAGTCACAGACCGTACATACATATCCACAGATCTTATGTCAGCCCTAAAGGTTAAAGGTTAGTCCATGTGGTGTGTTTGTGTGTGTGTTGTGATGTACTTATATTGTGTTTTGTAGACGTGCTAGATGAGAACCAGAGTAAGCTGAGCGAGGACTTGATGGAGTTCCGTAGAGATGCCTCCATGCTTAACGTAAGTCAAACAGAAGGAGATATGTCCTGCTGCTTCTCCTATCCAACCCTCGTCCTCCCTCTCTTTTAAGTGCTTTTCATTTACATTCCTTAAAACGACATTTAGGTAGAGGATTAGCTTCTTTTATTAAACCTCGAGAGAAATGGATGTTTTCCAGTAGCATACAAATTCACAAGACGCAGAATAGTTGGCTAAAAACTAGGTAAAACACAGGTAGTGATTAGAAGAATTAGAAGTCCAAATTATTGCTATGCGGTTGTTAAAGAAGAGCTACAAATCCGACCTAACGCTGCGTTCACACCAAAAGCGACGGGGCGGCGCGACTCATCAATTCGGCGCGAATTGATGATTGGCGCAGCATGAACGCCCTGGTACGGGCGAGCGCATTCACGTGGATTTACTCACGCGACACGTCGCTCGAGTTGACGTCTTTGCCGCGACTTTCGCGTGATGACAGCCAATGAGCGTTCACTCCCTGAGTGGAGTGATGTAACATAACAGCCAATCAGCGTTCACTCCCTGAGTGGAGTGACCTAACATAACAGCCAATCAGCGTTCACTCCCTGCAGTCCGACGTGAACCGCAGCATGGAAGAGTAAGTGATTGTTGCCGTTTGCGACTCCCGGAGCTCTATATCTATATAACATCAAACTTGCACAAATCAATCCCGTGACGGATTTGTGACTAATCGCGCGACCAAACTCAGGCGACCACGCGACCAGGTGACCAGGTGACCAAATTCGCGTTTGGTGTGAACGCAGCGTAAGCTATAATTTTATTTTATCAAAGATTCTGTCATGCCACCTCATAGTTCAAAAAAATCATATACCACATCAACAGGGGTAATAATCATCTTTTTACGTGTTTTTTTCGTGTTTTTACGTTCAATAAAACGGGAATCCTGGATTGGCACAGCAAGGATCAGGGAATCGTGCTTCCTCAACATGAGGGAATAATTAGTGTAGATTACATGACTTCTTTTCCCTTCCTCTGTCTCGTCACTCCACTGTAGGACGAGTTGTCCCACATCAACGCCAGGCTCAACATGGGCATCCTGGGCTGTGAGTAGTTCTCCGCTTGTCTTTCTCTGCACCTCCTTCTGTGGAGCTGAACATATGTTTAGCCAGATGGTCGAAGGGCTTTTCTTCTTCTTTCTCTTTTTTTTTTTTGCATATCTATATCCCTGCCTCACACCTCTTTCTACATTACTTTCTTTCTATCTGTCTCTTCCCCTGTCCATCTGCTGTCTTTCTTTCTCCGTCTGTGTTCAGTCTCTTCTTCTACTTCTACTTCTGCTTTACTGTTTTTCTTAGTCTCCTCCTTTTAATCTCATAAACTTCTGAACAAATCTATTCTGGCTCCTTCTTTAAAGCTGGCTTCAGGTGGATCAAGTGTTCGTGATGATGATTAAATATAAAAAATGTCTTGGGTAACAAACCAAGGATTCTTTTTGTTTTTTTAATGTGCACACATACAAACGTTTTGCCCGTCCCTGTGCGTAGCCTACGACCCCCAGCAGATCTTCAAGTGTAAGGGACCTTTCGTGGGGCACCAGGGGCCCGTGTGGTGCCTCTGTGTCTACTCCACCGGAGATCTGCTCTTCTCTGGCTCCTCAGACAAGACCATCAAGGTGACGTACTCACTACTCACTACTGGACTTAACTTCTCACTACAAACAATCTAAAACACAGGAGACAAACACACAGCATCTGGCTGTGTTACTTTTGAGGAGCATATATATGGGGCCCGAATATCAATCTCACTTGTGTGGTGTGTGTTGTGTGTCTCTCTCTCTCTCTCTCTCTCTCTCTCTTCTCTCTCTTTCTTTCTTTCTTTCTTTCTTTCTTTCTTTCTTTCTTTCTTCTTTCTTTCTTTCTTTCTTTCTTTCTTTCTTTCTTTCTTTCTTTCTCTCTCTCTCTCTCTCTCTCTCTCTCTCTCTCTCTCTCTCTCTCTCTCTCTCTCTCTCTCTCTCTCTCTCTCTCTCTCTCTCTCTCTCTCTCTCTCTCTCTCTCTCTCTCTCTCTCTCTCTCTCTCTCTGGCAGGTGTGGGATACCTGCACTACATACAAGTGTCAGAAGACCTTAGAAGGTCATGACGGCATTGTCTTAGCGCTGTGCATCCAGGGGTAAGGACACACACGACCGCACGCACACACACAGACACATCTTTGCATTAGTGTAATCTGGTAATCTGGTTAATACGTGCGTAAGAACAGCTAAAAAAAAAACACACGCACATCTGCCCCCAGGGTGGAGCTAATGCATTGTACATCCTCTCTTTCCACAGGAACCGCTTGTACAGTGGCTCTGCGGACTGCACCATCATAGTGAGTAGCGTCACGCTCCCTGTTTGACTGAAGACAGAGTCCTGGCTGTTCCCCCGTTGGCACACCTAATGCTACACGGTGTGTGTGTGTGTTTGTCCCTGCTGCACAGGTGTGGGACATCCAGACTCTGCAGAAGGTGAACACGATCCGGGCCCACGACAATCCTGTGTGCACGTTAGTCTCCTCCCACAACGTGCTGTTCAGTGGCTCCCTCAAGGCATCAAGGTACGCACGCACGCATGCACGCACGCACGCACGCACGCACGCGCACAACACACACACACAGCTAGGCACACAACAGCCCGCTCTTTATGTTCATATAAATAATGCTTATCTAAAGCTGACTTGGTACCACCTTTAAAGAGGAGTCTGTCATTTGAAGGGTTTTAAAGTGTTTTAAAGAATAAAAGACAGTTGAGAAGCCTCTGTAGAGCTGGATGTAGCCTCGTCTTTGTCGCCATGGCTTCCGGCTAGACAGGAAGCAAAGCAGGACGCAGGGACGAAAATCTTATACACATCGCTCTCGACCCGTCTCTCTCTCTCTCTTTCAGATCCACTTGTAGTCATCTGTGTGTGTATGTGTGTGTCAGTGTGTGTGTGTGTGTGTGTGTGTGTGTGTGTGTGGCGACACACTGGTTTTCACAAGAGACATTGTGTCATTTTGGACTATATCCATTTCCCTATTTTTATAGGGAGTACTGCTAGAAGTCTGTAATTTGTTCTTATTTTACCGGC
>NC_140271.1:1322799-1325299 GCF_964030765.1 Micromesistius poutassou | reverse complement strand
TTCATTACTTTCATTGCACACTTGTAAGCCTGATTTGATCAACGATCAATAAATCTGTTGTACACTTTACACAAGCTTTTTGACTCTTAAAGAAAAGTATTGCTTTTGAAACTGAATGAAGCTAATGGTAGCATTATGCATTTTATATTGGAGGTACAAGAGGCCAACTAGTAAAGCAATAGATTTATTTAGTTTTTGTGTGAATATGCACATGCTTCAGATGATGTCTGTTCTCTTGTATGTTTTTGTGTTTCCGTCAAGGTACTAAGTGTGTGTGTGTGTGTATATATATATATATATATATATATATATATATATATATATATATATATATACTATACACTTTTAATATATACCATATATTATATAATATATATTACGTGTGTGTGTATTTATATGTAGGTATACAGATATATTGAAATAGATATATGAAGGCGAAAGGTGTTTTTATATAGAACATTTATTTATTTATTCAGAGCAGATGTCCATGAAATGCAGTCACTGCAAGCACATGACTGTCCATAATAGATTATACACACACTCACTCACAGACACACACATTCAGACATCATACGACGTAGCATCTCATTCTCTTATACACAGACACACACACACACACACACATGCAAACACTTTCTCACACTGTCACTGCAGAGCATAGAAGACACCAATCAGGTATCAGTTTGGAATGCGGACAAGCAAAAAATAAACCGCTAGGGGGGGGAAATAAAGACAGAACTTTGTTTGACAACGCATTGACCAACGCATACCGTATAGGGTACGCTTTTTTAAATCTATCGTCCCTATTTTTCCTGCTTGGACTCAAACCCGTTCCCATAAACATACTTTGAAATAATTATTAGAAGAGCCACATGGCGTGTGAAGACGTATTCAAACAAAAAAAAAGTATATATATATATATATATATTATTCCCATATATAAAGAACACATTCACACACATGGTGAGAGATGATACATTTTGTGTAGGATATGTGAGAGAGATAACCTGACCTTTAACCTGGCTCACTACAATTCCCATATCGGAGTGAACAGCGACTTTCATAGAACAGAGTTGTTATGTAAGGATCATCACCACATGGGTGACGGGCGGTGGTGATTGAGTTTGATGTAGTGTGAGCGGGTGGGAGTCAAGGGGGCTGGTTGAAAGCCGCATGCAACAAACCACAAATTGTTTAATTCTGATTGGTTCCAATTTATGACCCATTGGATGTCACCAAAAGTGATATAAACCGAGAATTAGTAACATTCAGAGTTGTTATAGGAACTTTGTGTGTGTGTGTGTGTGTGTGTTAGGTGGAGTTGTGTTGGATTAGATCAATTGATATTGGAAGATTTTGAAATCCACCTTTATTTCGGGATGTTCGCTAGCATAGCTGAACACTGAACGCAACAGACCGGCTTGACAGGAACAAAACCTCAACATAAGATTGACAACCTAAATACATTTTTGCAAACCCCTTCAGCGTACGTACCCCATTTCTTCCTCTGTGGTCATAACACAAAAAAAGACAACAAGGCAAGGCACATGTTTGAAAGAAAAATAATATTGCACAAACAAATTTATAACGATCAAAGATTGAGATATAATTGTATTTTATACCAGTGCCACACCTAGACACATGTATAATAAAAAAAAGAAAGGGTTAAAAAAAATAAGAAGCTTCCCTGGAAATGGACATTTATTCCAAAATCATCTCACAATAACGTCATCACCTCACACCACTATCAAAGCATAAAGAAGCCAGACCGCTTCTACACAAAAGAAAAGACGCCTTCAGGTTTAACACATACATCATTAAATACTTCACTTCTTTTTGTCATCGTAAATATCCATTTATATATATAATCTCTTTATAATAATCATTTAAATACCACAATTATTCTCTGGATTCATTTTGAATATCGACAAAACTGTAAAAAAAAACGAACAAAATGAAAACACATACTTTTTTTTTTCTTTTCATATGGCGAGAAGAGGCGGGAAACGTTTGCACGGCAACACATGCACGTTTTTGATTGGTTGTTAGGAGCTTTGCGCTGAGTAAATGCTAACCGTCTCGCCTGCCTACGGGACCCTTCTCTCTCCTAGCTGCACCAGTCAGGCAGCCATGCATGCTCTATTGCGACCCAGCCGTCACGACAATGGTATTTGCTGTGATGATGGTGATGACGGTGATGACGGTGCGGTGGGGACGACAGCGATTGTCTTGGCAACGTGTGGTGCATCTGTGGGGAGGTGATTAGGCAGAAGTGTGTAGCTGAAAGGTAGAGGAGTGGAGAGGGCAGAGAGACAGAGATAGGGAGATTGAAAGAGAGTGAGAGAGACGTGAGTCATAGAGTCACAAGCGAGAGGGTTAGGTACGTGAGGGTCCAGCTAAGTGTTAGAGGGTTAACTAACCCTAACTTACACTTAGCTGGATCCACTAGCATCCCTACATCTCCTTCCTGAAGTCTCTACTGGCATCGCTATCAACTTGC
>NC_140271.1:1312799-1317799 GCF_964030765.1 Micromesistius poutassou | reverse complement strand
TAGGTAGTCACATAGAAAAGCATACGTATAAGCATATAGATATATAGAGAGAGAGAAAGAGCACAGCAGACAGTAAGAGCAAGATATATATATATATATATTAGGGCTGTCAAATTAACGCGTTAATTTCGATTAATTAATCACAGAAAAAATAACGCGTTAAAAAAATGAACGCAGATTATTAGTATTATTATTAGTATTATTATTTATGTATTCTTTTTTTCAGATTGAGTTCTTTTTTGGCACATACAGTATCCAAGAAAAAGTGTTAAGGTCAAAACAAAGTATTGTGTATTTTTTGCCCGAAATGCATTGCATCTTGAGTGAGATGGAAATGTTATTAATTTGATCTTAAAATGCACCGTTAATGTTAATGAAAGACATCATTTATTTTAATTAAATTATTTTGAAATACTTTCTCTGCAAAGTGTAAGTATGCGATTAATTTAGATTAATTAATCACAGAGCCTGTAATTAATTAGATTTGTTTTTTTTTTTTTCGCTTGACAGCCCTAATATATATATATAAATATTTATAGAGAGAGAGAGAGAAAGAGAGAGAGAGAGAGAGAGAGAGAGAGAGAGAGAGAGAGAGAGAGAGAGAGAGACAGAGGGAGAGAGAGAGAGAGAGAGAGAGAGGGATGGAGATAGAGAGAGGGAGAGAGAGGGATGGAGATAGAGAGAGAGAGAGAAAGAGGGGGATGGAGATAGAGAGAGGGAGAGAGAGAACACACATGGAAAGAGAACCAGCGTGTATCAGAGGACAGGAAGAGAGAGAGAGAGAGAGAGAGAGAAATAGAGGCATACGTAGAGACAGCTGAGAGAGAGAGAGCAACAGATACAGAGAGTCATATAGCTAGCCAGAGAGCGAGAGAGAGCGATAGGGAGAGACAGCGAGCCATACAGAGAGAGAGAGTGAGAGAGAGTGAGAGAGAGAGAGAGAGAGCGATAGGGAGAGACAGCGAGCCATACAGAGAGTGAGAGAGAGAGAGCGAGAGCGAGAGAGAGAGAGCGCGCTAGAGTCACATAGATAGATAGCTACCTGTCCCTCTCCCTCTCCTCGTCCCGGACGGCGGATGGCGACGTCCGTCTCTTCTGCCAACGGGACGTCCTCCGCCGAGCTGCCTACGCTCAGGCCGGGCCGCGGGGACGAGGGCGGCGGCGAAGAGGAGGGGGAAGCGGCGGCGGCGATGGCGGCAGAAGGCGGGGGCAGCGCGGCGGGCTGCGTGACGCGAGGGCAGTCGTTGTGGTGCTCCGCGCCGGGGGCGTGATGAGCGTGGGGGGCGGCGCGGCCGGGGGCGGGGGCCAGAGAGAGCACCATGGGCTGGTCGCGCCGGGCCGCCGCCACCAGCTCGCTGACCGGCCCGCTGATGGTGCGCCGGCGGTTGACCACCTCGCCGTCCAGCCCGATGGCGTCCCGCGTCTTGGCGCCCGGCGCCACCTGGGCGGGTAGACGAGGAGAGCGTCGGGTGAGGGGGAGGGTGAGACAGCGCGGATCAGAGTGACCGTGTGACATCTACATTTTAAAGATAACGATGTTGGACGCTTTTGTTTAAGTCAGTTTAGTCTCTTTCAACGCCGGGGGCCTCCGGGGTACTAAAGACGAAAAGGTGAGCCGATCAAGGCAGAAAAAATAGCGGGCAAAGCACTTGGGTCACGTTGACATTGAATCACAACGAGGACGCCCCCCAGGGGCCTACAAGCATTTGCTGTGATCAGGACCATGTCATGTTCTCATGGTCATTGAGCAGATGCTTCTGTCTTGGCTGTCTCACAGTGGATTTTTTTCAGATACATGTCATCACACCCTGACCATGCAACAGGAATGCCAACCTGAATGAGAGAATAGGCTCTTTGTCAATAGGACCAAAACGACCCACATGAGCTTTGGCTGGTCCAGCGCCCCGCTATCGACTGGTTGAAGAGGTCCTCAGTGGAACACGTTTTAAGATAGTTTCGGTATTGAAATGCATTTGAAAACCTATATAGCGAGAAATTTTCATTTTGGGGCGTCCTGGAATTGTATCTATTTGTTTCATTTGCTTCAACCAATGTTTCGGTGGAACATTATGATGAATGAATACCTACCATGCCTCGAAGGTTTTGAAAGCATGAACGCATTAATAAAGTAAAAGGCCGACGAAAAAGCTTCAAAACATCAATGGTTAGGCTGCAAACATTAGTGATTCATTTAACAAAAAACCCATCTAGCATCCCTGTGTGTTCGACCTTAACCGGGGGATCTCTCCGGCCGGGACCTCACCTGGAGGAAGTTCCTCTGCAGCGCCATGCCTTTGGCCCCGCCCCCTATGGAGGACATCTCCAGCATGGCGGCGATGCTACGCACGCTGCCCATGCTGTTGGTCTCCACGGAGACGCCCAGGTCGCTGGCGCGGCGCTGCTGGAGGTACGGCACGTCCAGCAGGCCGCCGGCCGTGGAGTGGATGGGGGGCTGGGCCTCCGTCAGGTTGGAGTTGGAGGTGGAGATGGCCGAGCTGGAGCGCTTGGGCGGCGGAGGGGGCGGCCCCTTCTTCTTCTGCCGCAGGGCGAAGGACTGCGACTGGCTGCGGTTGACGTTCTTCTCCTGGTTGCGCACCGAGTGGCTGCGGCTCACCCGGTGGGTCACCGTCGCGTACTTCCCCCCGACGCCGCCGCCGCCGCCGCCGCCGCCGCCGCCGCCGCCGCCGCCAGTTCCCCCTGCGCCCTGACCCCCGGGCATTTCCAATCCTCCCCCTCCTCCCCCTCCTCCTCCTCCTCCTCCTCCCCCCCCACCCCTCTCGTCACACTCTCCGTCCGAGGCGGCGTAGCGGTTGAGGCTGTGGGCGCGTTTCTTCTGCAGGGCGCTGGGCTCGCCGCCGCCGCCGCCGCCGCCCCCCTCTCCCTCGCCCTGATCCGTCTCCGGAGGCAGGCAGAGGAGCGGGACGGGCACCTGGTTCTGGGGGGCCTCCGGCCGGGGCTCCAGGGGCCGCTGGGGGTGATGGGCGTTGGGTGCCTGGGGGTGGTGGGCCTGGGCGTTGGCCGCCCCGCGCTGCGCGGTGGGAGACTGGGGCCGATGGGCCCGCGGCGACTGGGGCCCCTGGATGAGCTGGGCTCCCGGCTTGGGCTTGGGGGCCTGCGTGGTGGTGGGGGCGGCGGCGGCGGCGGACGCGCTCTGGACGGAGGACGTGGAGGAGGAGGAGGAGGAGGTGCGGGTCTTGGTGGGGGTGTGCGGCGGGGTGTAGGGGGGCGCGGGCTGGGAGTGGGCGTGGGCGTGGCCGTGCGCGTGGCGGGGCTTCCCTTGCGATGGCGCGCCGCCGCCGCGTTGGGCGGCGGCGGCGGCGGCGGCGGAGGAGGAGGACGAGGAGGAGATGGTGGTGGAGGCGGTGCTGCTCTGCTGCCTCATGGTCCTTGCCTCCTTCTTTGGAGGTCCTCCTCCTCCTCCTCCTCCTCCTCCTCCTCCTCCCTGCGGCCCGTCGTCGTGCTCCTTGCTGAGGGCGCGGCTGCGCTGGGTCTTGGCCTCGGGTCCCGGCTGGATCAGGGCACTCTGCAGCTCGGAGCTCAGCTCGCTGTCCTGGAAGGTGGTCATCCTGGGAGACATTACCTCTGGAGGACAGAACACGATCATCATTATAATCAGAATAAAAATGATAAATATCCAACAAATATTTATCCATCCAATAACTGGTGAAAACGGATTAACCAAATAAGTAAAAAAATGTATGTGAATTTTAACATTTCCAAAACAAGTGCTGTCATTTTTTAATCATTTAACAAGCACAAAGTGGTGTGTTTTACAGATTGAACTGTAGGAATCTGTTGCCGTGACCTCACCATCTGGGGGCGGGCTCTCAATGGACATGACTTCCTGCTGCTGTGTGATTGGTGGAGGCTTCTTCTTGAAGGAGCCCCGCCCCTCTGAGCCATGCTGCATCTCGGCCAGCCTCTTCACAGCCAGCATCAGCTTCTTTTGGTGACCTGCACACACACACAGACATGTTTTATACTTTATTTTCTTTAAGTCAGAACTCGCCACAATTTCAGCGTCTTTGTGGAGATGACGTGAGGAAAATTCAAGTAGCTGATGACCAAAAGCCCAAATTCCAGTTTCTCTTTCACTCATTCTTACTCTAAATCTACCTCTCTTTACCTCTTTCTACCTCTCTACCTATATCTCTCTCTATCTCTACCTCTCTCTAACTCCTACCTCGCTACCTCTACCCCTCCCTCTCTCTACCTCGGCACCTATTTACCTCTTTATCTGTCTATATCTGAACCTCTCTCTATCTCCTTCCACCTTGCTACTTCTATCTCTCTCTACCTCTAGACCTGTATACCATATCTGTACCTATACCTCTCCCTCAATCTCTACCTCTATACCTCTCCCTCGATCTCTACCTCTATACCTCTCCCTCAATCTCTACCTCTATACCTCTCCCTCGATCTCTACCTCTATACCTCTCCCTCGATCTCTTGATTTATTTCTCCCTCAATCTCTACCTATACCTCTCTCTCCTGATGCTAGATATAATCGTGTTGGCAAATCATTTTCAAGCAACTATAAATTTTGGGAAACAAAACGGGTGCGAACATCTGGTTGGATTAAATCCGATGCATTATTTGAATCGTCCGTAAGGTGACACATGAAGGAGTGAGATTTGTGTTAAGACTAGACCAGGATTTGGTTAGTGTAAAAGGAGACTAGCCCTCCATCTCACCCAGCTTGGTGATGCCAATCTCCTGTAGGTCCTCCCAGGTGATGTCCGTTATGAAGTCGATGTTCTCGTAGCCGTTCTGCACCAACACCTGGTGGTATTGGCTCAGACCGATAGCGGACAGCCACTCCCCTAGACTGGCCTGGGGATAGCACCACCAGACACAACCAGGGCAACCCGTTAGACATACACGTGTGTGTGTGTGACCTGCTGCAGGGACCTTGAGGTCAAGAAACTTCTGGAGGAATCATTTATCATCAAAGGCAATTAGAGAACGTGAAGATGACATCACACTGTGTTAAACACTAT
>NC_140271.1:1295299-1307799 GCF_964030765.1 Micromesistius poutassou | reverse complement strand
TGTCTAAAGGCTTTTCATTAGTTCATAAAGCGCTCCTTTGCTGCGGGGGCACTCTCTCTGACAAGTCAGGAGGGAGGTGCAGCTGGTTGTGTTAACTGTGTGCCGGTGTTAAGGAGAACCAGCACTGCTAGCGTTGATCCATGATAGGTTGGTGTTTTTATATGGTGTGTGTGTGTGTGTGTGTGTGTGTGTGTGTGTGTGTGTGTGTGTGTGTGTGTGGTTGTGTGTGTGAGTTAGGTGTCTGGTGTGTGTGAGTTTGGTGTCTTGTTTGTGTACGTGTGTATTTTAAGTCTGGTGCGTGCAGTATGTGTGTCCCGCTGCCTGTGTGTGTGTGTGTGTGTGTGTGTGTGTGTGTGTGTGTGTGTCTGGTGTCCATTGTGTGTGTGTGTGTGTACCTTGACTCCCTCAGCCTGAGCGTGCAGTATGTGTGTGTGTGTGTGTGTGTGTGTGTGTGTGTGTGTGTGTGTGTGTGTGTGTGTGTGTACCTTGACTCCCTCAGCCTGTGCGTGCAGTATGTGTGTGTGTGTGTGTGTGTGTGTGTGTGTGTGTGTGTGTGTGTGTGTGTGTGTGTGTGTGTGTGTACCTTGACTCCCTCAGCCTGTGCGTGCAGTATGTGTGTGTGTGTGTGTGTGTGTGTGTGTGCGTGCAGTATGTGTGTGTGTGTGTGTGTGTGTGTGTGTGTGTGTGTGTGTGTGTGTGTGTGTACCTTGACTCCCTCAGCCTGTGCGTGCAGTATGTGTGTGTGTGTGTGTGTGTGTGTGTGTGTGTGTGTGTGTGTGTGTGTGTGTGTGTGTACCTTGACTCCCTCAGCCTGTGCGTGCAGTATGTGTGTGTGTGTGTGTGTGTGTGTGTGTGTGTGTGTGTGTGTGTGTGTGTGTGTGTGTGTGTGTGTGTGTGTGTGTGTGTGTGTGTGTACCTTGACTCCCTCAGCCTGTGCGTGCAGTATGTGTGTGTGTGTGTGTGTGTGTGTGTGTGTGTGTGTGTGTGTGTGTGTGTGTGTGTGTGTGTGTGTACCTTGACTCCCTCAGCCTGTGCGTGCAGTATGTGTGTGTGTGTGTGTGTGTGTGTGTGTGTGTGTGTGTGTGTGTGTGTGTGTGTGTGTGTGTACCTTGACTCCCTCAGCCTGTGCGTGCAGTGTGTGTGTCCCGCTGCCGGCACTCTGGCCGCTCCCTGATGACCTCACACTGGTCACACTACCAGAGCTGCCCAGACTGCTGCGGTCCCCCCCTGCAACACACACACACACACACACACACACGCACACACACACACACACACACACACACGCACGCACACGCACACACACGCACATGCACGCACGCGCGCGCGCGCAGCGCACGCACGCACGCACGCACGCACGCACGCACGCACGCACACACACACACACACACACACACACACACACACACACACACACACACACACACACACACACACACACACACACACACACACACACACACACACACACACACACACCAAACACACACACACACACACACACATAAAACACATGCACTCCAAACACACACACACACACACACACACAGTGGTTAGTAGCAGGCCAGTAGAGCAGGTTCAGTGACGGGACTCTCCATTGTGATGCAGCACGATGTTTGATGCTGATGCTGACAGATGATCCTGATGGTTGATTGGCTGACAGACAGATGAAGCAAACGAGACAAATCTGCAAATCTGCACTCGCTTCCTCTTGCATACACACAAGGGTCCCGTGTTGTGGTCTTCCCCTCTCTGTCACTCTCTCTCGCTCTCTCTCTCTCTCTCTCTCTATCTTGCTCTCTCTTTCTCTCATTTCGTCGTTCCCCCTCTGTCACATTTCACCACAAATTCAATCAAATCACTCGGACACACCCCCCCCCCACACACACACACACACACACACATACACACACGCGCACACACACACACACACACACACACACACACACACACACACACACACACACACACACACACACACACACACACACACTCGCACACACACACACACACGCGCACACACACACACACACACACACACACACACATAGTGTGGACTCATGCAGATGGCTGAGGTCCTACATTTGGTGCCAGTTTCACTCTAAGGTCATGCAGGGTTGGCAGGGGGAGAGGGAGGGGGGGATGGAGGTGAGGGAAGAGGAGGTTGGTGGAATAAGTGGGGGAGGGCGGGTTCAAAGAGTATCTGATTCAACCAGTCACCGTTTGGCATTTCGCCATTGGCTCAGATAGATTGGTCATCTCCGAAGGGCTTTGAGTATTTCAAAAAAAAGAATCAAGCTTTTTTGGTATGAAAACACGTAATGAGCTCTCAAACACTCCCA
Source organism: Micromesistius poutassou (assembly GCF_964030765.1). Classification (NCBI taxonomy): domain Eukaryota; kingdom Metazoa; phylum Chordata; class Actinopteri; order Gadiformes; family Gadidae; genus Micromesistius; species Micromesistius poutassou. The sequence goes on along the minus strand of NC_140271.1, from coordinate 1,305,457 downwards.
AGTCCACCAACGCTGTCAGACACTGTTTGACCCGGCTCAGGCATCCACAGGGAATCATTCGGTGGAGTTTGTGTGGAAGTAGGGGGGGGAACAACAGGGTGGTGGTTGGGTGGTGGTTCGGGGGGGAGGTGGGGGTTGGTGGGGTCCGGTGGGGTTGGGAAGGTGGGAAGGCCCAGCGCAGTGCAGCTCGGTTACCTGCCACAGACTTGCGCAGTACCCAGATTTCCTCGCTGGAGCTGCCATGGGGCCCCCCGGACTGGGTGGGCGAGCCATGAGGGCTAGCTTCTGAGCCGCGACAACCTTCAACACAGAACATCATGTTAACCGCTAACCGACGCTAGAGACAGCTGGGGCAGCCTCAACTAGACGGGGGGGGGGGGGGGGTGGGGCTTCAGCTAGCTGGGGCTGCTACAGCTGTCTGGGCCGCTACAGCTACAGCTAGCTGGGTCTGCTGCGGAAATCCAGGACAGCTATGGACAACTAGGACAGCTTCAGCCAAAAGGCACCGCTACAGCTACAGGGGCAGCTTCAGCTCGTCAGGCCGCTATACCTAACTGGGGCAGCTACAGCTAGCCAGGCCGCTATGGCTAAACGGGGGAGATACTGCTAGCCAGGCCTCTATAACTAACTAGGGCAGCTATAGCTAACTAGGGCAGCTATAGCTAGTTGGGCTGCAGAAGGATCTGGACAAAACAGAAATTATTGGACTTTGCTTGATCTTGCAGTAATCTTGACTTCCTAGTGTTGAAACAATTATTTTTGATCTGTCAGGAGCCTATAGCCTACTGTTTTGTCTAACAGCAAGTGGATTTACTTTTTGCTATCACTTAGCTTACATTGAATGAACCTTGAATGAGAGTTTGAGTTCCCTTGATTGCTGATCATTTTTGGAATAAACCTAATATTAACGATTAGTTGCATCTAAATTCATATTAATTGTTTGTTCAGTTTTAGTTATCATAAACAGCTCATTTGTTTTTTGTTGTAAACTGATTTGCTTCGACCCCTCAACGTCTCTCTAGACGCCCCTCGTTAAAGTTAAGTGTTTCACCTTGGATAATAAGTTCTTAATAATAAGTTAATAATTAATAATAAGTTTTCTTCAGTTTCTTTGTGTCATTTTTTGTTGAATTATTATTCAGATTCATTTTTGAGAAATAAATAACAGTGTATGTAATCACAGTATTCATATTCAATATATTTATATATTTAAATGGGGAAGCCAAATGTTTGTCTTTTGTTGATTTGTGCTGATTTGTTACAGCAACCAATGCTGCATAACTATTTAATCCTCCTAAATAGACAGTTGACTTCATTTAACATTATTCTTGCTCCCTCTAGTGGTCAACATTTTCCCTCCACAAAACGTGCGATACATTTATTGTTTACATATCTTCTGATTTGTCTGATTATTTACTTGAAACTCTGTATTAAGCACTGGCATTGACCGACCAGTATGAAATATTGATATTGATATTTCATCAGAAAATCCTCTGTCCCCATAACTCAGGGTTAAGTAAGCAGGAGTGGTGCACACGTGTGGAGGAGGAGGAGGAGGAGGTGGAGGTGGTGGTGGGAGAGAGAGGGTGGAGGGGGGAGGAGGGTCGGGTTGGAGGCCTCAAGTTACTTGCAAAAGAAATAACTGTTCTAAAGCGCTCGTCTTCTTCTTGCACACGTGAACCCCCATACAAGCATTCACATTGAAAAGTAAAGCATATGCACAAATATGCTTTTACAGAAATATATGAGCACATTTATATACCCGTAGTACATAAATAAAAACGATAACATGAATATCTGTGTGTATATACACAACACACATATGCAAGAGGGCACACAGGCACATATATAATACATCCATAAGTGTGTGATTATATATGCACATTTGGAGAGTCTCTCGATGGTAAACCATTATACCCTGACAGAGGGTATATGAATGGTTTACATGGGAAATATACAGAGGCACACATACATCATCATCAAGTCTCTTTACACCGTGTCTCACAGCTTTTGTCATAGCAACTTTGTATTTTGCATCCTTTTGCAAATATCTTTTGTGTATTTAAAGGCATTCATACAATGCCTTTAAATACAAAAGCATAAATATTCAAGCGTGAGACAAATCTCATTTGTCTCGGATGGAAGAAATCCAGCTCAGATTTCTTAAGCTCTGTCCTGTACATAGCAATAATAGACATGTTTCATCCCTGTCAAAACACCTTACCTGTAGGTCAGTCAACATTGTACTGGAGCGATTCAGATCACATTGTGAAACATTTAGGGTGACATTTCCCTGAACAAAGGGAAGTGGTTTGGCCACCACTGTTAAATTACTAAATTACTGGTGAATATTGCGACATCTAGATGTGACACGTAAATTATACTTTGATTATTAAATTGTCATTTTTTTCACAGCATTTTTTAACCAGAGAAATGTCACCCGATCTTTCGTTGTATCACAAAATGGTTTCCTCATCAAGTTACGCAAAACTACAGCTATCTTCTTGGCTCAAGCCTTGTTTGTTCACTGATCGTGTAGGCTTGAAGGCCCTACTCCACGTGTTTCTCTCTCTAATACCAAGCCAGCACATCTTCCATGTGGGTGGTGTGGTGGTGCAACAGCAAAAGGATATTTATCCATGATCATTCTCCACACTCAGGCACTTTGTCCTCTTAGGCGTCTCAAAATAAGTTAGAGCATTCGGTCTGTAGCCGCATGCTTTACGATGCACACGCAATCATTCACACATGCCTTGCAAACACATAAATGCACGATGACAGACACACACACAAATACAAACACACACACACACACACACATACACATACACACACCCCATTACAAATGTGCAACCATAAATCCACACACAAACACAGACACACACACAAACTCTCTCTCTCTCTCTCTCTCTCTCTCTCTCTCTCTCTCTCTCTCTCTCTCTCTCTCTCTCTCTCTAGGGTGAGTGAGGAAAGGGAACAGGTGAGGTGAAAGGGTTGGACCAACACAGTGGAGTTGGGTGTAGCAGGACGTGACGGAGCACAGAGGGACGAGACCACAACACAAACAAACAATTGAGGTAAACACAGTCTGAGCCTGAAAGGAGAGTGGCTTGGGAGTGTGTGTGTGTGTGTGTGTGTGTGTGTGTGTGTGTGTGTGTGTGTGTGTGTGTGTGTGTGTGTGCATTTGGACAAAAAAAAAAGACTCCAGGGTAGTACTGGTCAGTGGAATAAAAAGAGGATTTTGATTAACTGTGGAAAAAAAAGAAACAAAAAGAAACCAGAGAGGAGAGGTGGGTAGGAAAGAAAGGGTGAAAAAAACACAAACAAACAGACAAACAAACCAACAAGAAAGCGATGGACTAATAAGAAAAGCCAGCAACAACTACGATGGAAGATACTGTCTCTGAAAGACCTTACCGTTATAGTTGGTAACTGCTGGGAGCAGTAAACATTTTTGCGGTAGCCAATGCTTATAGGTCTCTACTACCGTGAGTACTGTGGCTACACTGACATACTAGAGGCTTCTCTCTGTTTTTTTTTCATCTTAATATATATAGCTGTACACTTTTCCCACATCAATGGGTATCCCCCATGCACTCATTCACTTACTCAATCACGCAGACTGCCTATTTCAGGTTTTACTCTGGGAATATGAAGCGACTGCACTGCAGTCCTCCCCTCGCAGCCCCACTTTTCAATGCTGTTCAGAGTGAAATTCAGGTTGTAAAGAAGATGAATGACTAAATGTACTATTAGTGTTCTTGTTTTTCTATTTATTGTGCCCTGCCGGAGTCTTGGATTTCGGGTGAGGGGTTATCACCCAATTAACCATTAAATGCCGCTTGTAAAGACTAACATTCAAAATCTCCACTTTGATAAAAGTGCTTATGTTAATTACCCTGGCATAATAGCTTACCCATTACACCCGTTGTAATCCTCTAATTATAATCTTAGCACTTCAACTCCTCCTCTAACTGCTTTACTCTGTCATAAAGACACCAACTGAACAAAAAAAATAAAATAATACATAAAACATATACTGTATGATTAACACAGAAAATACATAAATAAGGCTCTATCGTGGAAAACTTTAATGGATGCCTTCTGATTAAAACTAGAAATTTAATCGACATTAGATTTGTCACAAAGCCGATTAGAGTGTGTTTACTTTCTTTTGTAGGTCTATGAAAAATATCCCATGAAAGCATCCCTTGAAGCTTAATAATAATAATAATAATAATAATAATAATAATAATGAAAAAGTGGGCGTGTACCTGGGGTGGTGGGTGTGTCTCCCAGTGGGGTTGTCGCGGGCGACCTGTGATAGCCAAAGGATGTGAAAAGTGGAAGCAGTGGCTGATGGGAATGTGGTGGTGGAGGAGGAGGTGGCGGAGGCAGGATATGGATCTGATGGAACGTGGCATCGTTGCCGTTGACTACCGGGTTGGCAGGGGCAACCGTCGCCGGGGGAACCAGTGGTATCTTTTGAAACTGTTGAGTGCAAATGACTGTGCTGGCCAGACCTAGATAAACACCAGCCACCAACAACAACAACACACACACACACACACACACACACACGCGCACACACACGCACACACACACACACACACACACACACACACACACACACACACACACACACACACACACACACACAGACACACACACACACACACACGCACACACACAGACACACACACAAACAAACACACACGCACCCCAATCGACGCCGACAACAGCCAGCCGGCCGAGGCACAATCAAACAACCAACAACAACAACAACGACAAAACAATAACACATAAGAGAAGGGAAAACAAAAAAAGAAAAAAATTACAAACTAATGCTAGAAGTTACAGGTAAAAAAAACAAATGGTATATCAAATTATAAAGATATGGTGAGAAGAAGGTATAGAGTGAGGTAGAGCTCAGTTATGGACCGTGTTAGGTAGAGGGCCAGAGTGAACGATGAAACAGGTTGGGAAATGGATAATGAAGAAGTGATCGGAGAGATAAAGTGGCGATTAGCTAAGCTAATGTATTCTATTCTACTGTACTTCAATCAACCCTACTCTACTCTACTCAGATTTTCTAGGAAAATTACAATGCAGGCTCTAAATGTATTTAAATGTACAGCCCATTAAATCTATGCCGTGCGATGGTTACACATGCTATCGGAACTAATCATTTGTATTATTAGTATTAGTATTAGTAGTAGTAGTAGTACAGTCCAGGGAGTCTGACTTCCCTGACAATTGCAATTCAAGTGTTGTTGTTTTTATCTTAGTGGCAAATATATTCAAGGTAAACAAACTGAGAACAAGCTAAGTTTCTGTCCACAAGAGAAAGGGAGCACATGAATGAAGGAGAAGCAAGGAAAAAGAAAAATATGGAAATTATGTTGGAATCACATCTTTGGCCGTTGGCAACAAATTGACAAGCAGACACAGACAGACTCATAGACACACTGATATGCACACACATAGATACATCCCTGCAATGTAAACAGATAAAGGTGTGGCTTTGTGGCCATGGAGTGTATGACGATGGTGAATGGATCTGTGAATGGAAGAATAAATTTCTAATTCCCTCACTAAATGGAACAGAAACCAACCATCTTTATTTATGTGCACAACATCATCCTTTCAAGTTCAGGATTATATGAATGTATCTGGATGGAACCCAAACGCTCTGATATGTGTTGATGCATGACATCACTCGTTCCGACATGACATCACTTCTTGGTCGGTGGTGGGTTGGTAATTAAAACCAGGCTGGCCCGCTCCCTGAGAGGGAGCTGAGATCAGATGTGAGAAGACGCTATGTGCTTGAAAATCCTCTTGCAGATGGAGCATGTGCCTTTGCTCAAAGGCACCAAGGGTTATACATTATCAAGAACCATCAGTATTATCATCAATGTGATGTCGTTTGGTATTTTCCTTATTGGAATATCACGAAAAAAGCATAAATGTTGGATTCTAGGGGCTCTAGTCACTAGTTGGTGTCCAGATCCACATTCCCTTTCCCCTTTTTAGTTTTATTTATTTTTTGCAGCGATATGATCAACATGAAATCCAAAACGAATACATATCGAGGTAGTGGATCAGAAGAGTATTGCTTATTGCTTCGGTCCCCGTGGACCAGCTGTAGTGCTGATAAGTAGTAGCTGTTAGTGCCAGAAGAGGGTTAGTTTTCTCTTTGTGCTCCCAGTTCCCAATTTTTTTCCAACGGTCAACAGAATAAACATAATGTCGTCGGAAACAGACGCCTTCTTCACAGTGACCCTCCTGTAGATCTTTCTCTCTTTGTTCAAAATATTCCAGATGGCACATGAACGTGCAGCAACATAATGATGCAACGAGGCACACCGTAGACGAGCCACCCACACAGGCACACACACACACACACACACACACACACACACACACGCACACGCACAAGAGTTAAGAGGTGCACACCTGCGCACACTGGCATTGGCGCCCTCTCACACACATATACACACACACACAGACTAACACACACACACACACACACACACACACACATACCTGTCCTCTTGCTGATGACCTCCACCATGGTGGACGGGAAGTAGCCCACGCGGTCGTTTCCTGTTCGGTTGTCATGGATACAGCCCTTCCAGCGGCCGTCCGCGTGCTGCTCCAGAACCTGCACGCCAAGCAGAGCAAAAAAAAAAACACACGGTGGGCTCCCTTGTTATACAACCTTTAAATAAAACAGCCTTAAACTCCAACCTCTGCTACTGCTTCACTAATAACTGCCAACAGACGTGTTGAGAAATCTTAGTCGATTTAACATAACCTAAACGTAGCCCGTGTCTCTTTATAGGCCTTCTTTTAGAGATAATTTTGATGTCTTGGTTACAAATGAGGTAAACGAGGTGAGGACTTAATGAGATCCATAGAGCATTGAGTAGATGACTCACATTTAATTAAATATTGTCCTGTGCTTGTTATTTTGGTTTTAAATTATTAAAAATACTAAAGCCTGAAGGACACAACATCTCTGACAGGCATTCCTTTTAATAATAGCCTGCTCAAACGCTCATTAATATTCATTAGCCGTGGGTGGACGCCGGTACATTTGTTGCATTAGTGTAGTTGAAGAATATAAATATTCTGCTGCCAGGAATAAAGATTATTCATACCATGACCTCTCGCAAAAGTAGCAGTGCTTGCTGTTCGCTCCCTAACTAGAATTTCCCGTCTTAAGAGACTACAAGACGATGTTTTGCAGGTTTGATTGAATTCCCTGAATATATGGTTAATAATTGGTTGTCTATCTATGGCATTTCTGCTATTCACTGATGGTTAAATTGACATTGCTGGGTAGGGCTTCGTAACCCTATTCGTGATGTATTAGCTACGCTAACAAACCGTATTTGCCAGCAAGTTATGTAGGCTAGCTTGTCAGTAAGAACGCATTGAGTTCAAGAGCATATTAAAATGTGTATTAGAAAATAAAAAATATATGTTTAAGCCACGGAAGGCAGTTTAGTGTAGAAGCATGTTTAGCTTGATTTGTTGAAATTGTCTGCACATCCTGACATCAATGGATAAAACTAATTTTCTGACCAAATAAAGAAAAAAATCTGATATCTGTGGCTGTTGCAGGCTTTTAATAATTGTTCAATCATTTAATTTGGCCCAAATTAAATGAATGGATGGTCGAGCTGTCTGTCTACCTACTTACCTGCCTACCTGCAGGCATTCTGGCCATCCACTCATTGAACATGGATGTCTTCCCAAACTAGTCATGTGTTTTTCAGCGGATTTTGAGGGAGGCCAGATGTGAGGGGGGATTCTTCTGGTTGAATTATTTCCAAATCTAGCTTACTCTGGCTTGTTTCTCCAAAATGCCTACCCTAGCTCTAATCAACAACTGGTTCTTTTTCCCATGAGCTATTGCTTCACATTGCAAACAGCCACATGATCACTCTGGTGGTCAGTGGAGATTTTGGGGTGGCTCAAAAAACGGCTTTTATTCATATTGAATTTGTTAACATGTGATTTTTTTTTGGACATATTTTATGCCCGTCTGATTTAAAGACTATTGGACAATTTAGCTGTGATTAGATTATAATTATCAGGGCGTAAACATTAATAATCTATTCATATGTAGAAACGAGCAACCGTTTTCTCCCTCGCCTTCATTGGATGGCAGTGACAAAGCAGCTTGCCTGACATGTACTGCACATGTGATAGAGCTCAGGGTGTTCACGTGCACGTCTCAAGGATGAATCGCTCGTGCTCTTCTTCCGGTTCTAGAGTATCGTTACCGTGATGACGTCGCCGGCTTTGATGTTGAGGCTGGTCAGGTCGTAGTTGTTGCAGTAGTCCTTCACCGCCCGGACCTGGAGAGCTGCTGACGCATCTAAGAGAGGGAGGGGGAGAGAGAGAGAGGGAGGGGGTGGAGAGAGAGAGAGAGAGGAGGAGAGAGAGAGAGAGAGAGGAGGAGAGGGGGAGAGAGAGAGGGAGGGGGCGGAGAGAGAGAGAGAGGAGGAGAGGGAGAGAGAGAGGAGGAGAGGGAGAGGGAGGGGGCGGAGAGAGAGAGAGAGAGGAGGAGAGGGAGGGGGAGAGAGAGAGGGAGGGGGCAGAGAGAGAGGGAGGGGGAGAGAGAGAGGGAGGGGGAGAGAGAGAGGAGGAGAGAGAGAGGGAGGAGAGTTGGAGAGGGGGAGAGAGAGAGGGAGGGGGTGGAGAGAGAGAGAGAGAGGAGGAGAGAGAGAGAGAGAGAGAGAGGAGGAGAGGGGGAGAGAGAGAGAGAGAGGGGGAGAGGGAGGGAGGAGAGTTGGAGAGGGGGAGAGAGCGGGGGAGGGAGGTGGTGAGAGAGAGAGAGAGAGAGAGAGAGAGGGGGAGAGAGAGAGAGAGGAGTGGGAGGCCATGGAAGAGACAGAGAGGCAGAAACAGAGAGACAGAGCGAGGGAGGGGGAGAGAGCAGAACGGTTCAGACGAATAAACAACTTCAGCAAGAGAGACTGGTAATAATGCTCCATCCATCTGTCCGTCCACCCATCACTCATCCGTCCGTCCAACTATCCACTATTCGTCCATCCACCCATTCATCAACCCATCATCGCGACTCCATCAAGCCATTACCACTACTCATGCACTCGTCACTCAATCCATCCGTCCGTCCGTCCATCCGTCACCCATCTGTCCGGTCGTCCATCCGTCCACCCACCCATCCGCCCATCCATGGGCACAGTGCTACCTCTGAGCAGCTGTTTGATCTCTCTGCTGGCCTGTGTGGCAGTGAACTGGTAGACAATGTCCAGGGCGGTCTGGCTGTATGTGTTCCTCACCGCTGCGTTGATGCCACTCTGTTGCGGTAACCCAAACAGATACACAGTCACTGTCCATGCAGATACTTTAAAGGGGGGGGGGGGGTCAATGTACCTGCTGGGATTTGGACACATGTTTATGTAGGTTGTGTGACACGGTAGGGCTAAGGATAGAGTTTGGTAGTAACGTACATTAGGGTTGAATCAAACCCGATATCTACAGTCTACTTGTAGGCTTCCTTGACCAAGATGCCCTAACTCCTCCCTGATCCTTAACGAGCTGCACATGGAGTAATCTGAGGGATAAAAGAGTCTTAAGAATACTGTTCATTTTATACAACTTCTGAATCTGTGAAGTAAAAAAGTCAGTTTTCATTTTCCAGAGAAGATCAAGATATTCTTAATAGTATATTATTTTTACACTATTAACTATTCAAGAGCTTGCTATCTTGGTCCATGGACCCCACGTCTGTGGCCAGCATTAGTGGTGTCAAGCTACCAGAGACTATAGATTTTAGGAAACTGATCTTGTCCCTTCTGTGGTTGCGGGTAAATGATGTGTTGCAGTTCCACTCACGTCCAGCAGGAGTCTCACTGCCTCCGTCTTTCCACAGAGTGCAGCTTCGTGCAGTGCAGTGCCCGCCTTTGTTTGTCTGTTGATGTCGATCCCGGCCTGGATCAGCAGCCTGGAGGGTTGGGTGTGATTGGAGGTAAGACAGAGGAGAGGAGGAGAGAGGGAAGCATAGGAGAGGGGAAAATATTTGAGGAAAGGAGGAGTGGAGAGGAGATAAGTGAAGAAAAGAGGAGAGGAGAGTGGAGAGGAAAGGAGAGGGGAGGAGTGGAGAAGACAAGACAGGAG
>NC_140271.1:1277799-1287799 GCF_964030765.1 Micromesistius poutassou | reverse complement strand
GTTCCATATAGCAAGGTTGATAAGCAGACTAAAGCAGCCCTCAAAGCAATACGTCTGTGTAGCCAACGTACAGAAGTGTGCTTTGGTTACCTTTTGATGAGGTCATTAAGACCTCCAAAGCGGTCAACGCATCCTTAGTGACGCTGAAGAAGCTCAAGTCTTCCAAATACTCATTTCCACCTCCTCCACCATTAATTGCTAAAGCTTGTCTCCTCCAGAGTTCAGTGAATGAGCAATAGGAAGCAAGGCAATAGGAAATAGTTATGGAATGCGGCCCCCGGAGCATCCAGGAATGGTGTCGTGGCTTCCTATTGGCCCCTGGGGATCAATAAAAATCATGTGACTCACTGACTTGCTCCTGACTTACTGATTGTATGACTTCACTTCACGTTAACCTGTACGCCATGAGCTCCTCTCGACCACTCTGTTGCCATGGATACAGAGATATTAATACACCAGATGCGTGTACGAGTTCAGATACCACGCATCCCTGGTGGTTAAACAAACTGACATGATGTGGATTAAGCACAATTAAACAATATATACACACACACACACACAAAATCACACCTGCGCACACAAGGGAACACACCACATCCCTTGTTACCTCTTTTTCTCTCTCTCTCACACACACACACGTAACCACATGCACACACACACACACACACACACACACACACATGCACACACTCACGCTCACACTTTGACCTACTTTCAATCATGAGGGACATTTTCTTACATAGGTCTTAGCGGGCTGAACACACACACTTCTGCAGTAATTCAACGTGCAGTGAGCAAATCAAGACGGATGAAAAAGTAAAAGGATTGTAGGTATGTGTGTGTATGTGCTTGTGTATTTACATGAGTGGGTGTTTGTAAATGCCTTGTACATGTATGCATGTAATTGCATGCTTATGGGTGTGTGTGTATGTTACATTTACATTAAGGGCATTTTGTCTGTGTGTGTGTGTGTGTGTGTGTGTGTGTGTGTGTGTGTGTGTGTGTTGCGTATGTGTACATGAGGTATACACACAGATGTATACTCTGTATGGGGATGGACGGTGGGTCATATCCCCGACGTCCATCCAAAGATGACATGAGGTGCATCTTCTGTCACCTCACGTCTCCTGACCACACTCTGAGTGTGTGGTGAATGTACACGAGTAGGAGGCATAGCCAGCATCAGCTAATCAATGAAGGGCTAAAGTGCAGCCTTTATATCGATCACACTTGAACTGTATGTGCATGGGAGTGTGTGTATGTGTGTGTGTGTGTGTGTGTGTGTGTGTGTGGGGGGGGGTCTGTGTGTGTGAGAGTGTGTGTGTGTGTGTGTGTGTGAGATTGTGTGTGTGTGTGTGGGGGGGGGGGGTCTGTGTGTGTGTGTGTGTGTGTGTGTGTGGGTCTAAGTATGTATGTGTGTTTGTATATATTATGTTCTCCCTATTAGAAAGGTTGTGTTCTATCTGTCCACCTCATAAAAAGCAAGACACGGCTTGAATGACGATGACGATTGTGACTGTTAAAGACCTTATGAACCATGGTAATATAAACAACGTCCCTGTAAGCAATGGCTCTATAGTCGTAGAGGGATGGATGACAATATTCACACATCAGCGTAGAAAGCCAATTAACAGTAGCCTGACATCACCAGACCAATTTTAAAATGTGTATTATTCTGGAACCTCTTCGGACGTTTCTGATTTCCAAGGAGCGTTATCAACGGACGAGACCAGAGGGCCTCTGGACGCATTGGATAGACCTACAACCAATCAGAGCAGTGAAACGTGGGGAACATCAGTGGCAGCCATCTTGGTTGTTTATGAATATGCCTCAATGGCACTCCCATAGGGCGCCGCTCTCTACATTCATCTTATCAAACCTGGCCCGCATTAGATAAACGGTTGTGACTGGCACTAGGTCTAGGCCAGGTCTGCTGGAAATCAATCAGGTGCTTCGTTGCTCTCTCTGGTTTTCTTAATCCCGTCAGAGCACTGATTGATGGGCCGAGAACTGAGTGAAGACCTGCTCACACTCATTAACAGCCTCAGCCAACAGAAAGGAAACTCTGTCCTTGATTGGCTGACTTGAAAAGATAGGGGTCACAAGGTCGAGCTTCTCCGTTTCTTTGTGACTCTGGGGGAGGATAAATCGGGCCGACGCCATTAGATGTTTTTAATACTTGAACTCGTTGTTGATCGTCATGAGAAGAGGATGTTAAGAATGTGTTTTTTTGTGATTATCTCCTCGGCACCACTTAGAGGTTAACAAAGGTTGACATTGCTATTTAAATGAGCAGCTGTTTAGGTTCCACTCTGTGAAATGCTGGATAATTGCTTGACAGGGATAGTCCTGCACACAACATCAGAAGGACAGGTGTTGCTGGTTAGCGTTTTCCACTGTTGAATTTGCAGCTTTCTGTGGACAACACAACACAACATCAATGAACACACACACACACACACACACACGTTTGAACACACACACATGCAAGCAAACACACACACAAACACACACACACACACACACACACTCCAAGTGAACATCTCCATGTAGTGGTCAATAAAACTGGATGGAGGGAATGAAATACAGTGGGAGAAATGAGTGGGTGTGCAAAAGGATGGATATGGAGAGAGTGAGGTTGAGGAAATGATGAGAGAGGGAGAGAATGGTGATATTATTCTAGGCTGTGTGCTTGTAATGGAACTGGGCACTTGGTGCAAAATGAATCATGCTATTACAAATTAAAAATGTGTGTGTGTGCATATCAAGTGTGTGTCTGCATGTGTGTGTGTGTGTGTGTTTGTGTGTGTGTGTGTACACACGTGTGTGTGTGTTTGTACGTGTGTGTGTGTGTGTGTGTGTGTACGTGTGTGTGTACGTGTGTGTTAGTGTGTGTGTGTGTGCGCGCACATATACACGTGGGGTGTAAACACAAGCAAACTCACCCATCAGTATCTTGGAAGTTAATGTTTACTTTCTTCGCTGAACCAAGGAGCTCTGAAACAAAGAAGATAGAGATACAGAACATGAGTCAGCGTTCCCACAACAACACCATCATGAAGCTCCTCCTCGCTGATTCCTACGGTGGCCGTGAGAGCTCAACACACTGCACGAAGAAAAAACAAAAACACGCTAATTAAAAAACGCAGGCAAATTAAGAAAACACCCTCATTAATTGTAAACATTAAACACACACGCAGCGTTTAGAAAACGTGCAGCAAATTCGGAAAACAAAACAAACACATTACAGAACAGTTACAATTACACTAAATGACAACGGAAGTCAAATTGATGAAGATGTTATCTTAATTTAATTATTTTTGGTCTATTTGCATGTGTTTCATGTGCTGAGCTCTCATAGGCTTCCGTAGCGAGCAACAATCGTGCTTCTCTAAATGATAGAAAATCTTTCTATCAATTCATTGTGTGGAAGTGGGTGAGGCTGGTCTCTATTGGAAAAGAGGTGCTTAGCCTCAATGAGACTAACCTGCAAAACTAAAGGTTCAATTAAATACAATAAATACATAGAAATAAAAAATCCCTTGTCATATCTTAATTTACATTGATCAACAACTTCTGTGAAAGGCTATCTAGTCTACTTGTCTGTAACTATCAAGCAGGTGTGTGTGTGTGTGTGTGTGTGTGTGTGTGTGTGTGTGTGTGTGTGTGTTTGTGTATTTGTGTGTTTGTGTGATGTGTGTACATTTGTGTTGGTGTGCTTTTTCGTATGTTTGTGTGTGTTTGTTGTGTGTGTGTGTGTGTGTGTGTGTGTGTGTGTGTGTGGGTTCGTATATCAGGTCATGTTTTCATGTGTGCACGCTTGCATGTGTGTGTACCCATGTGCCTGTGTGTCACTGTGGTTGTGTGGGTGTGTGATCCTGCGTGTGTATGTGTATCAGCGCATATGTCACTTTCTGCTGAGCAGGTGGACTCCCCCCTCCCCCCCCCTCCTCCTCTCATCCTGCAACACGTGATGATGTCACACCTAGACAAAATCTTCTATAGACCCCAGAGCCCAGCACTCAGCGAGGCTGGCTCTCTGCCAGATGGAGGTTACATAAGGCTGGGGGACCAGGGAGGGATAACAAGCCCTTACCAGCAGGCCATACTGACCTCTGACCTCTGCAGCACGTTGACCTCTATGCACTGCTGGAATTACGCATTACATCACCTGATAGCACCGAGTTCATATGCATAATGTAATGATATCTAATAACTGAAGGGGGGGGGGGGGGGGTGTTTGTGTGTTCTGTGTGTGTCTGTGTTGGCTATACTGTATACTGGAGGTGAAGATGTGCAACATTGTGTGTGTGTGTGCACAGAAATAATGCAACAAAAGAACACACACACAAACACAAACAAAGTATCTGTGCAATTACCATCCATGCACAGAGAGAGACACTCTATTATTCATTCATTCTCTCTCCCTCTCCCTCTTTCTCACTCTCTCTCTCCCTCTCTCTCTCTCTCTCTCCCTCTCTCTCTCTCCCTCTACCACTCTCTCTCTTTCTCTCTCTCTCACTCTCTCCCTCTCTCTCTCTCCCTCTCTCTCCCTCTCTCTCCCTCTCCCTCTCTCTCACTCTCTCTCTCTCTCCCCCTCTCTCTCTCTCTCTCCCTCTCTCTCTCTCTCTCTCTCTCTCTCTCTCTCTCTCTCTCTCCCTCTCTCTCCCCCTCCCTCTCTCTCCCCCTCTCTCTCTCTCTCTCTCTCTCCCTCACGTCTTTTACACAGGAAGTACCCCCTGACAACCACACTACACACACACACACACACACACACACTACACACACACACACACACACACACACACACACACACACACACACACACACACGCGCACACACACAAACCCATTCATGAGCAGGAAGGAGGACAGTCCCAGTATTGTGCAGGAGACAGCTCAGCGCCAGCGGGAGAAGAACATCGATTTCCTCACAAACTATTTAAGGCTTCTGACTGCAGGCCTCGCCACACACACACACACACACAACCACACACAAACACACACACACACACACACATGCACGCACACACATGCACGCACACACGCACACACACACACACACACACACACACAACACACACACACACACACACACACACACACACACACACACACATGCATGCCAGACAGTACTACCTAATGTGTGTGTGTGTGTGTGTGGGGGGGTAAAGTGTCTGAAACCACCCAATCTGATATAGAGCCATTATCATCCATTACCAAGAAGTAGTTGCAGTGAAAATATAAATCAAGTTGGGCAGAATACAAAATCAAAAACAAGGATTGTCACATCTAATCTACAAATATTCAGTTCTTAGACAAGACAAGTAATGTTTACCTTTGAATTATACGCACACACTAACTCACACAATAGCTTGAGACCAATAAAAGCAGCTACAATGACTGGCTTTTTACCAGAATAAGAAGCGATTTCAGACACACAGAAACAAAAACACACACAGGCGCAGGCACACACACACACACACACACACTCACACAAATCCACACACACATCTGACTTTTATGTCTACATCATTCATCGATCTCTGGCGATGATGTCATCCCCGGTCACAGCATGTGATCGAGGAACAAACAATAAGGACAGAAATCACTGTGCCCCGTACAAACCACATGACCTCGGAACAAGAACGCAGATACCCTAAAGCATTCAAGCATTCAGCATCTGTCGTCGTTTTGAGCAGAAACAAACCCAAACCGAGTCAGAACCATACATGCAGATTCAGAACCATTCCGATTTTTTTTATTCGATTTGAAACAGGATGCAGGACATAGGATTGAATAGATTATCACACATCGCATCGTCTAGAAAACGAAGCTTGTTGTTTTCTTTCATCTCTTGTATTTTGAAACAGTTGGCAGCCACAAGATGGCCAGGCCTTAAGAGCACCAGAAACACACACACACACACACACACACACACACACACACACACACTGGCACACCTGCCAGTCTACTTATTGTATTCATGTCGCAGCCAAATAAAGTTGAAAATCCATGAACAACACTGCTGCCTGCTTTAACATTAGCAATACTAGTTAACAGATAACTAGATATAATCACAGCAGTGGTATTGGGAAGGTAATGTCATCACATGCGCAGGCATGGCTTGACTGTGTATGTACATGACCATGTTTATGTGTGACATGAATATGAATATGTTGTTGAATGCACATCGTACTCTTCGTGTGTGAGTGTGTGTGTGTGTGTGTGTGTGTGTGTGTGTGTGTGTGTGTGTTTCCGTTTGTGTGTACGTATATGTGTGTGTGTGTGTGTGTGTGACGTGACTCAGTGTTGCTAAGTGAGGTTGGACAGCAACCTAGCAGTCATAACAAACAGTGTGAAACCATAGTTATGGAAAAGACTGCCAGCGGAGATTAATACACACACATGAACATGCACACGCAAACACACACACACACACACACACACACACACACACACACGCGCGGCTGTAATGTTCAATAGCACTCAGGTCAACCAGAGTCTCTATCTCGGCAGCAGACAACACAGCATGCACTGGCTGGTGGTCGACCACATTGGACTGGCCAAGACTCAACAGGGATAACAAACGAGAGTTAGAATAGACTAGAATAGCACCGAGTAGAGTATAATAAAATAGAGCCGAAGAGAATACAAAGGAAAAGGTAAACTACAGTAGTCGAGTTAAGAAGGATAGAGTAGATAAAAATACAATTGAATATAATATAATATAACATAATATTATGTTATATAATATTATACATTACAGAAGGTGAGAGTGGAGCACTATATAATAGAATAATATGATTGTGTAACTCATGTCATTTGTTCAGCAGAATAACGATAGGTCATAAGATCAAGAAGTGGTATAGAGAGATGGTTGCTATGGAGAATTTAGCCTCCTTGGAAAGCACAATTAAAAGGGGAGACTCAGTCTTCAACTTCTTTTTTTGCTTAGGTAACCAACTTGACGGAGGAAAGGAGACGAGAGGGAAGGAGAGATGGGGAGGGGAGAGACAATGAGAGGAGAGGAGAGGAAATATGAGGAGAGTGGATAAGAGAAGAAAGGAGAGGAGAGGAGAGGAGAGGAGAGGAGAGGAGAACACACTATCACAACATACCGCGCCATCTTTATGAATATAGGCTCTCTATTTGTGGTGTGACTTGACATCACTTCCTGATTCTCCCTTCCTTTCTCTTTTGCTCTGTTTCTCCTCTCTCTCTCTGTTGCTCTTTTACACAGCACACACATAGACATACAAACACACACACACACGCACGCACGCACGCACGCACGCGCGCACGCACACACACCGCCACAAATATACACCACTGGCCATGGTTTCTTCCTGGTATTCATACCAGAAGAAAATAGTCCAAATACATTTCAAGATTTTCACTGAGATGGTGGTCCTGTGTCGACTCTCATTCCTTCTGTCTTCGTGTTGACTCTCCTCAGTCACAGCTTGCTTTCTACGTCTTCCCCTGCACAGCACAGAATGTCTTATCGCTCTCTCCCTCTCTCCTTCCCTCTCGCTCTCTCTCTCTCCCACCGTGTCTCTCTCTCTCGCTCCCTACCTTCTCTCTCCCTCCCCATCCTCTCTCTCTCTCTCTCTCTCTCTCTCTCTCTCTCTCTCTCCTCTCTCTCTCTCTCTCTCTCTCTCTCTCTGACACACACAAACACACACTATCCCTCTCCCCTCTCTCTCTCCCCCTCCCTCTCTCACACTATCTCTCTCATTGTGTCCCTCTTTGTCTCCCGCTCTCACAAACACTTCACCTTGCTCCAACCTCTCCTCAGCTTGGCAGCAGGGATGGAAAGTCGTGTGTTGAACACTGGTGTACTAAAGGGGTTGGAGAAAATACCCCCCCCCCCCCACCCTACACACACACACACACACACACACACACATCCTCGATAGATCACTTTCCCTGTCCCCGATTGCATCAGTCTCCCTCCCTTCCTCCCTAGCTCTCTCTCGCTTTCTTTTCTTGATTTCTCCCTTCCCGCCATTCTGAGCCCTCCCTCCAGCAAACTTTACCTTCTGTCATTAAGCAGATGCTTTCACTCACGTCGTCTTAACAAGTGAGGCTGAGGCCAATCAAGGAATTCAATATTACTGGAGCAAGTACAAAAATCAAAGTGCTGCCCAAGGCAAGTGTGTAAAAACAAACCAGACAGAGTGCAGCGTAGCTACCAGAGTGGGGACCATCTACGTTTGTAGATGTTATTTTTGCATTATTTTTAGCGGTGAGTCAAGTGCTTAATGGAGTTTGTGCATCACAACAAAGTCATTTTCATTCTAAATTTAATACAAATGCTCATACAACAAAGTGCACAATAGTCTGTTCATGAGATCTCAGAACAGAGGCATCAAGTCCATGTGTGTCTCTCTCCTTCACTTGCTCTCTCTCTCTCTCTCTCTCTCTCTCTCTCTCTCTCTCTCTCTCTCTCTCTCTCTCTCTCTCTCTCTCTCACACCCATTCTTCCATTCTAACTCTATTGATTCCTTAGTTTTATCAATCTATTTATTCATTCTTGGCTTTTTCTTGCCCTCTGTACTCTGTCGTTTTTCTCTGTGTAAACGATAATCTCACAAGTAACATTGTTTTATGCTCATGAGCTAAAAACAAGTCATTGAGAAAGTCAATATCCATCGATATTATATCATATATATATATATATATATATATATATATATCATACAAACTGTATTGATACATACATACATATATATACATGTATATATATATATATATATATATATAGTTTCTTTAAATACATCTCTAAAGAGCAATGTCACTCCTGCAGATCAATATAATTATATATATATATATTATATAATCAATATAACACTTTACATCATCGAATAAGGACAGAAGCTGCTGTCCTTTAATAAGGGCAGAACATTACATCATCAAACAAGGACGGAAGCTGACATCATCAAATAAGGACAGAAGCTTGCATCAAATGAAGTGAGGACTGTAACCTGCGTTGTCATATATGGTCAGAGTGGGCAAGTGAGAGCTGAATGCTCTGCCAACATCAACAATAACGTTGCGCGCTCTGCCAGGAAAAGTCTACGCACCAAGTACTAACACACACGCGCGCATACACAAATATGCATGCATGTTTGTGTACACACACACACACACACACACACACACACACACACACACACACACACACACATATACATGCACAAAAATACCCATGCACGCACGCCCACACACACAAACACAATCACACATGGATAGACACACACACACACACACACACACACACACACACACACCCAAAACATGCACGCATCGACACATACAGGCATGCATACAAATACATAAAGACACACAATCCTTTATGTATTCATGCACACATCTTCTGGGGTTATGTGTGTGTGTGTGTGTGTGTTTGTGTAGTTTACAGGGGGTGCTTAACTACAGGAGCTTTTTGATCCTAGTTGACCCTCTCTGCTTCCTGGCTTCTCATCCGCTCATCCCTGATCCCAGTTTACAAGCCAGGTAGCACATGCACCATCTGCTTTACACGCACACACACACACACACACACACACACACACGCACACGCACACACACACACACACCCACTCACACTCACACTCTATAAAGTCACATGTGGGCGATGCCCCTGGCCTGTTCCTCCCCATCTGCTTCATGTCTGTGGTGAAAAAAGTACCTTGACACCACTAATGTGGACAAGAGTACAAGATAAGAGAGTTGGGTTTTGGTACTGCTGGTTCTATTTATAGACCCGTTAACACAATTTAAGATGTTTAACACAATTGTTTTTCTTTTATATATATATATGTCGTTATATTCAATGCTCTGAAACAGAAATGTTTAACTTAATTGGAAGTTGAGTTAGAAGTTGGATGTGGAAAAACTAGTGTAGGTTTGTTCCTAATGGTTCGGACGGTGACAGTCCAGAACCACCAGCACACATTCAGACCCTCGAGCCAACGTCAGACTGACCACAGATC
>NC_140271.1:1262799-1272799 GCF_964030765.1 Micromesistius poutassou | reverse complement strand
GTTAGCCTAGTCCTAACTAGACCTTTGTACTCATTTCATTCATACCGATGGTCTAGAACTGCTATAGAGACAAATGATTTCTCACTTGAAGGCGGGTGCTGTTGAAGTTTAAAACCTATTGGCTCTGCCCAGTGCCACTCCGGATCTGCCTTAACCAATCGCCAACGTTTGGTCGGGACGTATTTCATGCTTAGCAAACTCCTTCACCACTAACGGAGCCAGCTGGAAAATTTAACTTTTCCCGAATCCCGTGGGAAGAAGCGCCACAACATCTTGAAAAAAAAAATAATAATCTGGCTTTAATTTATCTATATTCGGCAGAGTTTCCACAACAGACTGAATAGCTTTCTCCATGGTCGTTCGAACATACAGCACTCCCAGACCGAAGTGCTGAAGTGAAATGAAAATTGAGCGGAAGTACGGAGGTGGGCGGAACCAAGCTACAATAATGTGACTTCTTTATTTGATTTAGATTTTAGTACCATCATTGTGTTTGAACTTTAAATGTGTCCAAGGAAGGAGCCTAACACTTATATCGGACGCAGGCCGTCATCTTCAACCGTTGCCCAGACGGAGCTAAACGCATCCACACATCGTGACCTTAGGCCGGGTACCCTCTCGCCGTCAGTGTTTCTTCGCCCATACTCAAAGTGCACGGAAAGAATGTGAGTTTTCAGCAGAGTAGACAATCAGATCCTAGATCCAAGCTTTTAGATCTGTTTTTATAAATAATAGTAGTAGTGCCCAAATGGCATAGATTAGGATAAAATGCACATAAACACATTCTGGATTCACTGCCCCATTCAGGTTAAGTTAGAGGTCAGGTAATCTTGCTCAAGGCTGTATGAATCAATTAGATGGAAGATTTAATTTAGTTACACTCTACCCACTATCCTGCAAGCTTACCTCATCATAACCATGGCCTGCCATGCTGGTTCCTACAGTACAGCATGGTGGCAGGGACAGTGGAAGGTGTGTGGTTAAACCTGACGTACGGCGGCAGTTAAAGTCTCAGTGCCATGGCGATGGCACTGATGGTTACCTAGCAACAGCCTCTGTAGCTGCCATCAAGGTTATCTCCCCGATGGCTGACATTCGCACAAACACACACGCACGCACACACACACACACACACACACACACACACACACACACACACACACACACACACACACACACACACACACACACATGCAAAGACATTTAAACACACAAAATACGCACTCATATATGCATTCACCCTCACACACAAACATAGACTGGGTACCCCCAGCCCGTTCTGCCAGCGATTTGAATTCACCCAGCAGCAGAGTCTGGAGAGGAGCAATACATTTCTTCCTGCTTCCAATCCACTTTTACGGGAGCCAATCACCATGCTGGCTTTTCCCCCTGGCACGCTATTGGCTGGTTTAACACAATGACGACCGGGAAGCGATGGCAAACAGCCAATTGCGTACAGAGTCGTTTGAACTATGGCTGTTGATCATGCCTCTTGTGCTGAAGAAAAAGACAGCAGCCTCCCCAGAGCAATGTGCAATCTACGATTGAGCTTGGTCTGGCAATAGCCAGGCTAACACAAACACACATTCATGTGTGTACACACGGAGAGAAACTTACACATACACAAAGGCTCATGAACACACACACAACAGATACAACCTGGGTTCGTTCGTTGTGTTTAGAGTCTAGACTATTTCTTTCTTCTGTTGTTTTGTTTTTTCTTAAACAATCTTATTTCCGACGTGTCTGTCATTCTTCAATGCTATTGCTAATGCTATGTAAATATCGGCACAACACATGTTAGCGTCTGTGCTGACCCAGCTCCACTAAGGTAGCATCAAGTGTATGACCCCAAAGCATGGAGTACGTCCTCTGGTGACCTTTCAATCGAAAGGTCTTGCTTTCGGCAGATGCTCTGGCTGGTAACAAGAAGCTATTCCTGTCCTCCACCATGCTGTGATACACCTGGGAAATACCTGTTATTGGTGTCTTGCAGTGGTAGGGGTTTGTAGTAGTTAATAGTAGTTAAGTTAATAATGATGATGAAATATGTGCTTAGCATTACTGGGTTAATCATATTTGAGGCACTAGGCAGTAGCGACCCAGGTTTGAGAACACCCTGCTGGCCTATTCTATACGTCATTCCCTATCAACTCACATTCCATCTTCCTGTCTCATATTGTATATAAAAATAATAATCTTAAAAAGGTTCAAAGTAGGATTGAAAGATATACAAATATATGGTGTTTATATTGTTAGAGATAGGAATTTAAATGCTAATTTTAATCGGACACCATCAGCCCTGAAATTACCATCTACACCGTAAAGACCCTCATTTTGACAGTTTAGATTGGAAATTTGCATTGAGAATATAAAATTTAAAAGTTATTACATCAATATTGAATCTCCCTAGCTCAGCAAAGAGGGGCTACGTGGAGTACCTGAATTGAATTAAGCAATCTGTCCGTTAAGTAGTCCTACTAACATCCTTTTGGTACTACTTACAGAACCAAGAGAAGGGCTCTTCTCTGGCTCTGACCTCCCTGTGGATAAGGCCAAGTGAATTATCCTTTGGGGTGGGGATTATTTTTAATATCAAATCCGGGTCATTTTTATTTTCAATTAAACCGTTTATGAGAAAATGAGCATGGGCACTGCCAGGAATAATGATTTATTTTGTATCTGGTTTTCTATGTTTGGAGCTGATCTGTGTAATTAATTAATTCATTAATTAATTGAGTTTATATAGCGCTTTTCTAGACACTCAAAGCGCTTTACAGTGAAGGGGGGACCTCACTAACCACCACCAATGTGTGTATTGTATAGCAGCGGATGATTTACAATAGCCGTTTTCACACATGTCCTCCACCTTTTCGCCGCATTTGTATATCAAGACATTCGACCCTGATCAGTAATTCACACTCATTCACACTTGATGCCCCGATATGGGGACATGCCGTTCCGACATCAGTAAAATCAACAGGGGGTTTAGGGGGGTGGGCTTGTAAGGGGTGGGATATGACATAGGGTCTAAGTTCGCAGGAGGTGGGATAAGTGCGGTCGCTTATGGTTTGTTTTTGGTCTGACTGCGGACAGTACAGAGACAGAACGGGCAGAACTCATCGCGATCATCTTGAATGTTGCTGCAGTGCCAACATTTCAATATTTTTTAACCATTCAGCGAACAAAAGGCAACAGGCTGATTTTAGGGAGCCACTCAATGACATGCAAATGCAGACCGAAGCGTCATCAACACGCCCACTGAAGTGGTGTGAGAAAGTGGTGTGAGAAATACAGACTTTCTACTCCTCATTCACATATAAGGTAATTTACATTACCGCCGGCTAAAATACTACCTCAGGGGTAGTATTTTTTCAGGATGTTTTCAGGATATATCAATGTCGGGAAAGGTCGTTCACATATACGGCCCATCGGGAGAATAGCGGGAGAATAGCAGGCTTTACGTGTATTTGTGGAAAGCAGCTAATGTTTATTCAGGCTGTTTGTGGTGTACAGAGAAGACAACATTTTGGCAGGTAACACCGCTTGTATGTTTTTCTGGTATTGATTCCTGATTATATATAATCAGGAAACATTATTATGTTCATTGATCATTCACTATTATATTATATACATTTTTCAGTGTTTCTGTCGTGTACAGGCCTATTTACAGCTCAGTTTGCTGTGTCATTGTGAAAATTGCAACACTGGGGCTTTAACCTCAACACTGAACAGCCAATAGTCTTTTCTATCCATTTTGGATGATATAGGTGCTGATGCTGCAATACTGAGCTAATTCCATTACCTCGGGAAGAACAGCACCTATTCTGCTACAGCTGCAGTTCTGTCCAGACACATATATAAAGTCAACTAATCATCAACTTGATTTAGTTTTATGATGGCATAGACTACACTGTTATAATTTACAGTGGAAGCCATTTGGAATAGAGTTATAGATTTGACTATGATGGAAAAGTAGATTTTCTAGTAAGAGTTTGGGGCAGAGGTAAACTGATTGAGGCACTCCCATGCCTCAACTGCCATCAGCTTTAGAGACAACGTTTCTCCAAGGCGAACACAGAGACATTCAAAGTGCTCTTAGCTCAGAACGCTGTATCTTAGCTTCTGTATTATATTGTCAAAAGATGGTGTTACATCTTGCATCGTTCACACAGCACCAATGGATCAAAATTGGAGTAGCTGCAAAATAAGTTATATCACTTTGCCACCCAGTATCAAATCAATTTTACTCTCTCAGTTCAAACTCCTGTCCCCTATGAAGTTGTTCCTAAATTCCCCAATTTCACAATTATGGAATGCCATTCGGCCAAAGCTAATGGGCGGGGCTTATGATTACACAGGCTCCTGGTTGGCAGAGCAGTTCGTCTGAGTCACACTATATGTCCTTCACAGACGTCCGCTTCTTCTTCTCCCCCGCAGCCATGATACAACATAAAACACTGCACTAGTACCTTGTGTGGATGTGTGTGTGTGTGTGTGTCGTGTTCTCTACTGCCTGTGTGAATGTGTCTGTCAGGTGCATTGTTAATGTGTGAACTGCTTGTGCAAATACAGCATGGCACATGAGAAGAATTTGTTATGTCATCATCTGGTTTGTTATCTTCATGTCTTCATTTTACCAACTGACGGTCTGTAAAAGGACCAGGTCTTGTGGTTCACAAGACCCTCCTCTGCCACTAGACTGACGCTAAGAGTAATGTGTGATTGTTTAAACACGTGTTTGACAATTGGATTTTCCAGATAAATATGGAGTGTGCCAACAAACACGCAGTAGGATCTAGCAGGGCTGGCGATGTGGCTAGGCCACAGACTGTTTTCTACATAGGATCTTGTTAGTGACAGATTAAACAGTTAGGCTGCTTTATAGATAAATACTGCTATCACATAGTTATAACTGCCCCAACCCCTATAGAAACCTCTAATACAGCTCTGACGGAGGCATGGAAAAAGAGAGAGAGGGAGAGAGAGAGAGAGAGAGAGAGAGAGAGAGAGAGAGAGAGAGAGAGAGAGAGAGCGAGAGAGAGCGAGACAGAGAGAGAGAAAGACAACAAAAGAAGGTCACATTTTTGTTGTGGCTCTGCTTCAGAGCTGGAGCTAGCTCCTAAAAATATGTTTACATATTATAATATATTGTACGTAAAAGCATGCAATACATGCAAGACTTTTAGGCGGGAACATCTGTCTCAAAAGGCTGTTGGGGCCAGAATATTTAAATCACAGCCATTTAACACTTGATGACAATATCCCTGCTGGGGCGTCTGTGTGCACTGCTTCCACTGCTCACTCATAAACGATGCATTTGTCAAGGAAAATAGATCATATCTAATAAAGGAATCTTGGTGCAATATGCTAGCTTAGGGATAGGGTTAGGAGAAAGCACTATATAACACATGTTGACTGTGAGTGACCCTAACCACAACATCGTTCTGCCCCAGGTTAGGAACCCCGATACGGTTTTGGATATGATGTTTGTTTCTCAATTTACATATGTGTAGAATAAGTTTGAACATGCGTGTTACCATGTTTAGAAGTATTTGTACTTTTCTGCACTATGGTATCTTGTGTATTGTGTATGTTGCTGTGAGTTCCCTCAGGGAAGTCCTATTATTAGATGCACACATGCAGACAAACGCACACGCACACACACACACACACACACACACACACACACACACATCCACACACATACACACACACACACACATCCATACACACACATACACACATACACACACACACACACACACACACATATAAGTATGCACATACAAGTGTTAGTGGCGTCAGTGTGCTCTGTGTTGTTTATTACACGGCAACATTCACACACACACACACACACACACACACACACACACACACACACACACACACACACACACACACACACACACACACACACACACACACACACACACACACACGTTCCTCATTGGGTGAGCAAAGAAGGCAGGCGTAAGTTGGTGTTTGGGTGGGGGGGGGGGGGGGAGGGGGTAAAGAGAAAAGGACAGGGCAAAAGATTTTTCTTTCCATATCCACAGGCTTTGACAAACAACGTTGGATGGTTACAATTAGGCTGATTCTTGTTTAGAGTTACTGAACGATGCACTGGATTAGGGACGTTGGTCTGAGGGCTAGTCAGCACTCAGCCTGTCTCGGAACCCGTGTGTGTGTGTGTGTGTGTGTGTGTGTGTGTGTGTGTGTGTGTGTGTGTGTGTGTGTGTGTGTGTGTGTGTGTGTGTGTGTGTGTGTGTGTGTGTGTGTGTGTGTGTGTGTGTGTGCGCGGCAACAACACCAGTAACAGTAAACACATAAGACATTCATAAGAATAATATAAAAAAAAACTAATCTTAGCTAGAGCGCCATATGCTGGAGTAAATTTTGAGTAAATGGATAGTGAGAGAGAGAGAGAGCCATAGAGAGTTAGAGAGAAAAAGAGAGATGAGGCAACAGGAGCGGAGAAGATAGTGGAGTGGAGAAGATATGACGAGGAAAGGAAGGGAGGAAAGGAGAGGCCATGTTTGAGTTTAAAGTTGAACAGGGCAGATGCTGAGCTTGAATTAGGGAGAGCTGAACTATCTCTCGCTCTCCCGCTCTCTTTCTGTCACCTTCCTCACTCACTCCCTCCTCAATTATTAATTACTTTGCCATAATATTGCTCTTCCTCTCTCTCTCTCTCTCTCTCCTCAGCTCACCTCACTACACCCACCAAAACCTCTTCCAACCTTTCCACACAGCCTGATGAAAACAGGTGCATCTCATGCTCTTGGTGATGGCTACATTCAATTCTAGTTTTGGCTCAGTGGACCATAAGACAAAGGGAAGTCAAACAGAGCCGACATTAATAATACAGTATGCAGTTCACCTTGTGATCCGAAGAGTCCATTTGTGCTTGCAGAGTACGTGGGGTACTTTAAGTGTTTGCACCAGATAATACAACGTTCGTGTTGCTCCTAATAACAGAGTTGCTGACCTTCTGCAGAGTTTTCTAGGAACTGTGTCTTTACAGTTCTGTTTTTAAATGGGGTGGGGAGAGAGAGGAGAGGAGGGGGATGAGAGGAGAGGTCGGGAGGAGACGAGAGGAGAGGGGAGGAGAAGAGGAGAGGACAGAACAGCTGTGTCCCAGTTTATAGTTGACCTCTGTTTATATGTCCACCCCCTCTGTGTGCATGTCCATCCATCCCTCATCCCCCCACATCTTCAATGTGACTGACAGCATATGGGCGGGTCCACGGGGTCCGCTTCTAGCCGGGACACTAAGTGAGCAGTTTCCCTCATGGCGGTGGTGCCTCAGTGGGCATGACAGGCTCAAACGACCCCCCTCCCGACGCCCGAGACCTTCACTCTCTGCTTCTCTCCTATTCTGGAGCTTCTCTCGGGTTCCTCTCTTCCCCACTGGCCCTTTTTCGTTGGTCCGTTCACCTTCCTTTTACTTGTCCGTGTCCGTTACGTGTCCGTTGTGTTTCTCGCCTCTCCTCTGCTCTCATTGCTTCAACAACCCACACACACACTCGCTCGCTCGCTCACTCACTCACTCACTCACTCACTCACTCACTCACTCACTCACTCACTCACTCACTCACTCACTCACTCACTCACTCACTCACTCACTCACTCACTCACTCACTCACTCACTCACTCACTCACTCACTCACTCACTCACTCACTCACTCACTCACTCACTCACTCACTCACTCACTCACTCACTCACTCACACACACACACACACACACACACACACACACACACACACACACACACACACACACACACACACACACACACACACACACACACACACACACACACACACACAGATGCATGTGACATCAAAAGTATCTGAGCCATCAGAGTGCAGAATTCAGCAGAGGGAGACTGCATCTCCTAATATAGCACCTTAACCAGGCTGGCCTGATTCATGGGGGTGCACGTGTGCGTGTGCGTGCACAGGCGGTGTGTTTGCACACACGGGTTTCACACACCAAATGCTTGTTCCTCTGCACATCAATTACCTCATGGCAAAATCTGCCGCCAGTGTAGTGATACAATTATCACAGAAATGAGCGAGGACGGTGTGTGTGTGTGTGTGTGTGTGTGTGTGTGTGTGTGTGTGTGTGTGTGTGTGTGTGTGTGTGTGTGTGCGTGCGCGTGTGACTACGTGTTACTGTCTATGTGTGAATGTGTGCGCGTGTTACACAGCCGTTGATCTTCTAAGCACGGTGTTAATCTTCTTCATCATTAATTGCTGGGTCCTTGCACGGCTAGTTGCTCATGTTCATCAAGCAGCCAAAACCAGCCGTTGTTTTCATGTTTAGACTCAGCTTCTGGGGTGTCCTTGTCCTTGCAGACACAACCAGCTCAGATAAAACCATCAAAACCATCAAAACCGTTATGTAAACCATTAATGTAAACCATCTTTACATTAATGATTCATGAGCTTGCAAAGGGGAAAACAAAATCATATTTTATATATTTTGCTGGGAGAATATGAATGGATATGAATGAAAAATTTAAACTTGATAGACAGTTACCATATTTGGGTGGTTTTTGATGTGCAATATGGTGCATACTTCTCAGTGTGAAAATGTCAGGTTTCAAACAGTGAACGCCCTGGGACACACTCTAACTGTGTGTGTGTGTGTGTGTGTGTGTGTGTGGTGTGTGTGTGTGTGTCTGTTCATGGGTGCGTGCATGTGTGTGTGTGTGTGTGTGTGTGTGTGTGTGTGTGTGTGTGTGTGTGTGTGTATGTATGTATGTGTGTGTGTGTGTGTGTGTGTGTGTGTGTGTGTGTGTGTGTGTATATGTGCGTGTGTGTGGTGTGTGTGTGTGTGTGTGTGTGTGTGTGTGTGTGTGTGTGTGTGTGTGTGTGTGTGTGTGTGTGTGTGTGTGTGTGTGAGTGTGTGTGTTAGACTGAGGTCCTGGTATGGATCCATTCCAGTTGAGTACTGGTACACACAGGGCTATTTCTGTCAGAGTGCTGGGAAACATGATCCAAATGAATGATAGAGAGAGATAGTGGGGGAGAGGGAGAAAGTGGGGGAGAGGAGAAGAGTGACAAAGAGCGAGCGAAGAAGAGAAGAGGAGCAAAGGAGAAAACATTTGTTCTGAAGACTGATACTAAGATGCTGTGATTTGGGCCAGACAGACAGACAGACAGACAGACAGACAGACAGACAGATAGATAGACAGACAGACAGACAGACAGACAGACAGACAGACAGACAGACAGACAGACAGACAGACAGACAGACAGACAGACAGACAGAGAGAGAGAGAGAGAGATAGATAGATAGATACTGTAGATAGATAGATAGATA
Organism: Micromesistius poutassou; assembly: GCF_964030765.1. Lineage (NCBI taxonomy): Eukaryota > Metazoa > Chordata > Actinopteri > Gadiformes > Gadidae > Micromesistius > Micromesistius poutassou. Next base: position 1,263,464 of record NC_140271.1, on the reverse strand, counting down.
GATAGATAGATAGATAGATAGATAGATAGATAGATAGATAGATAAATTGATATAAATAGATAGAGAGATAGATAGAGAGATAGATAGAGACATAGGGCCCTATTTTAACAGTCTGAAACACAAATACAAAACGTGAAACGCAAGTAGCTTTGTGGGCCGATCTCTGGCTCTGTTGCTATTATACCAACGGATAAAGGACTCTTGCGCCCGACACAAATCTAAAATGGGTTGGTCTGTGTGTTTTGGGCGTAACATGCAATAAACCAATGAGAGTGCCATCTTCCATCTCCTTAAAGAGCCAGCACATTTGAACTTGACGAGTTGATATTCTGACAGCGCGTTTGCACTCTCCGCTGAGACAGATGCATGACCACACGAATTTAAAACTTCAAATGGCTCAGCTTATGGCAAAATAATAGGCCTAATTCACACATGGAAAAAAGTTTTATTCTACAACTTCAGAAACACTGAGTCGTCATGTAAATGTCGGCAAAGAAAACTTAACACATATATGATATGCGGACGCGGTCCTGTGGCCGCAACTTTGGCTCTATTTAATGATATGTGGCAATACATTAACAAACATTGTTTGTTACCAGTATTGTATACATTATCATTATCGACTTGTGTTCATAATATGCATGTGTCCCCCCGTTAATATACAT